>NC_134140.1:124340117-124710117 GCF_033958435.1 Carettochelys insculpta
GACTCCTCTGTACGATGCTGTGTCCTGTCGGCTAATAAACCCGCTGTTCTCCTGCTGAGTGAGAGACTCTCCTGCCTGCGGACAGGGTGCAGAGCTTGGGGGACCCCAGAACTCCATCACACATGCTCATACAGGGATCTTCCCCTATTTTTTCTTGTTTAGCAGGATTTTCCCCTGCTGCTTCCCCTAGGCCTCATTCATGCTCTCATTAGTACCTGCTTCAGGGTTCATACCCCCTGGGAAATTCTTTTGGTCTAATGAGTTCTTTTCTGGAAGAGTATCCTGCCTTCTCTGCAGTCATTCCTCAGTCTGTTTGTAAAGTTCAGGTGACTAAGAACCCACATCTAGCTCTGGCCAGGAGGCAATAGTCACCTCATGGGTCTGGAGCCTGTTGCTAGTTGGGTCTCCACCAGCAGGTGATGGGGATACACCCAGTTGCAGTTTACTTGACATCTAGTCAGCTATTAAAAAGAGATTATAGTAGTTGCAGTATCACATCTACCCCTAAATTCCAGCTGTCAGTATTTATGACTTTAATATCAAATTTTACTGTGAAACATTTTCTCTCCCATTTGTTTGTGTGAAGGAGACACACAAAGAGGGTAACTGCACACAAACATTTATGCAAGCAAGGTAGTGAAACTGATCACACACACAGCTGCCAAAGTGACTGAATGTACAAGGTAAGCAAATTTAAGTTTTTGTATCTAATCTTTCACATTCAGTAATTAGAAACATTGCTTGTAACAGTAGATAAAAGTATTTTCAGATGGATATAAGACTTTAAGGTGCGCTGTATTTAACTTTTTTAAATTAAAACTTGAACTGTGCAGAAATAGCTGATTAGAGAATTATTCTTACTGGTGCATGGGCAAATTGATCGTTCACGCTATGCTTTTGAAAAGGAGCCTGGCACCCCATCCTCCTCCCCTGATGAACCTAACTAATACTGATGTGACTTGCTAATTTTCTCATCTTTACAAATTAAGTATAGGAGACCTATGTTGCTTAATACATCCTATACTGAAGGCATTTTATAGTTGATAACTTAAATGCACAACACTAATGAAATTGTTGCAACTGCCGCCGTTTCATACCTTAATCATCTGTATGTATGCAGTACACTACTTGGATATATATTCTCCTACACATGGGGCTTCGAAGGGGGCACGTAAACAAGCCTGATTAGAGAATAGCAATGAAGTGCTGTGCTGCATATGCAGCACCTTATTAGCATAATTCCTGCCACGTGAACTTCAAAATTGCGAACTTTGAAATGCTGACAAGCAGTGTAGCCACGGCTGCTTCAAAGTAGCTGCCCAACTTTGAAGTTCTCTTACTCCCAAAATGTTTTGGGAGGAGGGGAATCTTGAAGTGTGGGTACACTGAAGTGCCTGTGGCTAGACTGCTTGCTGATGCTTCGAAGTTCGCATGGAGGGAATCATGCTAATGAGGTGCTGCATGTGCAGTGCAGCCCCTCATTGCTATTCTCTGATTGGGCTCATTTATTTGCCCTCTTTGAAGGAGCAAGCTTGTGTAAACGAGCCCGTAAAGGCATGCATTTCATAACAGAGACCTACAGAATAATAGGGAAATATTGAAAGAAATAGGTGTAGTTGCCTTGAGATAACTATAACTTTGAATTTTATGGTTCCTGTCTTACATTTGTTTAAGATATGGCTAAGAATATAATGGGTGTCTTTTGGCAAAACATCTGTCTAACTTTTTTTTAAGTTGTTCTTGGGAATATTAAAAGGAAAAAGAAACAGCTGCATTGCGACTGGATGGTGAGCAGGGATTTTTTTATCTTAAAATACCTTGCTTTTTCATTTATATTTAATAGACCTTAATTTCTTTCATGTCACAGGGAAGAACAAGCTCCTTTAGGCCGATGCAAACATTTTTTCTACTTGTAACAAAGTTGTCTTTTTTAAGTTGGTGGTTTGTGGAAATCAAATTCTTCTTTCTCATTTGAGTCGATCACTTTTTTACTTTAATGTTTTTTCTTATCTTCTTTGAAAGTGTCACACTGAGGATAATTCATAAAATCTGCGGACTTTTTGAAGCATTACATTTTCTTTTTTTTTCTTTTTACCAGGACTCGGTTACAGGGTCATCTTTTGTTTTACTAGACTTCTTTACAATTGCAGATGATAGTCATAAAATTAAAATAGCATATACATTAAGAGATGTAACTAGAAGATCAGATCTCTGTGTGTGTGCGTGTGTGTGTACACACGCACTCATCCCTCACTATACGAGCACAATTGGTTCCCAACTTTCTGCTCATAGGTGAAAACTCATAAGAGGGACACTAAATTCCTATTAAAATATATGTAAAAGTCTCTAATTGGTTCCTGAGGGCTCCTATCTTGGGGAAGGAATGGCAGCAAGTTGTAAAGGGGAAGTTAACCTTGGACTGGGGAGGGTTAAAGGCTGGGGGCAGTTTGGGGCTGTGAGTGGGAGGGAGGATTAAATTATGGTGGGGGGGGTTCAAGCTGCGGTGCCGCAGGGGGTGGTACAGGTGGTAGGGGGTGTCTGGCTGCTGCGGTTTGGGGCAGCAGGGCCAGCGGGGGGGCGGGGGTCAGGCTGGGGACCGAGGGTCTGGCAGAGGATCCGCAGACGCAGTTACGCTGCCACTGCCGCAGCGTGGGGCAGCAGGGTCGAGCCACGGGGCCAGCATGGGGCTCTGTTTGCAGGGCTGGTTACACTGCTGCTGCCGCTGCCACAGGGGCGTCTGTTTGTGGGGCCTGTTAGGCTGCTGCGGCACAGGGCCGCAGAGCCGACGGTGGCCTGTCAGTAGGGCTAGTTATGCTGCCGCTGCCCTGTGCAAGGCCACAGGACCAGCAGGGGGTTATGGCTGCAGGGCCGGTTATGCTGCCGTGGTGCGGGGCTGGCGGGGGTCAAGCTGCGGGGCCACAGGGGGTTTAGGCTGTGGGGCCAGCGGGGGAGTCTGGCTGCCCTGGTTTGGGACCACAGGGCTCTTGGGGGTGAGGGCAGGCTGTGGGGACAGTGGGGATTTTGGCTGCAGTGGGTTGGGGCTGTGGGGCTGGTGGGAGGGGGTCAGATTACTGGGGGTTGGAGCCACGGGGAGAGGGTTACACTCATATTAGTTGGGGGGGGGAGTTCACTTGTTGAGTTAACGGGGGCGGGGGAGATATGTATCCCTCATTTAAGCGAGTACTTGTAAATAAAGTACTTGCTTAATGACAGATGAGTGTATAGCACATTGTGGTGTTAACCTGTTGTGTAACTAACTCAGTATTATATCCAAACACAAAACAAAAGGTACAACAAATAAAAAATCAGAAAAAGGGTTTGAATGGGAAAAGTAGAAATGATTGTACACAGTGAAGGAGAGCATTTCACTTGTGGCTGAAGTAGTAGAAAAAAATGTAAGGATTATAACCAGTAAGAAAATTGCATCATTCATATTCTGACAGGTGGTAACACGCCTTGTTTACACTCAAAAGGGGTTGTCTTATCCATAGTGGTAGATTGATACTGGTAGAGCTATACTGTCTTGTGTGTCTGGTAGCTTATACCAGCAAAATATACCACTTCTTTGGATGAAATAAGCTGTACTGTCAAAAGGACTCTGATGTAATTGCCTGTAAACTGGGGGTGAATCTATACTGGGGAATAAAGTCAAATTTATTAAAGTTGACTTTTTAACACTAGATTTTATAAAGTCAAAATTGAGTGTCCTGAACTGCTCAAAGTCGATTTAGTGTGTCCCTGCAAGGTTGCTTAAGTCTGACTGTGAAAGCAGTGCATTGTGGGCATGTATCCCACAGTTCCTGCAGACATATCGCATTTTGGGATTTCGTGCCAGTATCTTGGGGAAAAAAAGTTGCCAGAAGTGGTTCTGGGTTTCTGAAGTCATCATCCCAGAATGCATTTCCCTCACTTCCCGCTGAAAACAAACTGAGCTTTTATGCAGTTTTATATTGCCTGCCGTCCGTCATTACAAATGGTAGCATGGATCCCGAGACACTTCAAAGTTGCAGTGTTTTGTTTTGAGTTCCCACGCTGCGATGCAGGATATTCTGAATGTAATGCCCATGCAGTGTAAGGTCATTGCTGCTGGGGATGCTGACAGATGTGAAGATCTAGAGAGAAGCATCAGGGAGTTGCTGGCAGCACTGGAAGCAGTGCACAGTGTGAAGTGCAGGTTTTGGAGCCACAAAAGCAGCTCAGACTGGTGGGATCGCATCATTTTGCAATCATGGGATGATCAACAGTAGCTGCAAAACTTCTGCATGTGAAGGGCTGGTTTCATGGAACTTTGTGAACTGCTGTCTCCCTCCCTGAAGCACAGCAATAGCAGAACAAGACCTGCTTTGACAGTAGAGAAGCGTGTGGCAATTGCTCTGTGGAAGTTTGCAATGCCAGACAGCTGCCGGTCAGTGGCAAATCGATTTGGAGTGGGCAAATCTACAGTGGAGGCGGTTGTCATCCAGGTAGCCAAGGTGATCAATAAGCTGCTCCTATAAAAGACAGCGACTCTGGGGAATGTGCAGGAGATAGTGGACAGATTTGATGCCATGGGGTTTCCTAATCGCCACGGGGCCAGAGACAGAACTCACATCCCCATCCTAGCACTGGAGCCCCAGGCCTCAGAGTACATTTAACTGCAAGGGGTACTTTTTGTGGCGTTGCAGGCATTGGTGGATCACAAAGGTTGTTTCGCTGACCAACGTGGGGTGGTTGGGAAGGGTGCATGACCCGTGAATCTTTGGAAATTTGAGTCTGTTTACAAGGCTCCAGAGTGGAATTTTCTTCCCATACCGGAAAATTAACATTTGGGGCAACCTCATGTGGGCAGGACAGGGGCCTTTGTTTTTTATTGCAAAGTCGGTTCCTGATAAAAATAGATTTAGAAATTTTAAAGGCATTGGTAATAGCAACATTTTTACTGGGAACAATGAGCACACTGACAGAATGAATGTCTGTATGTATGGAAGAACATATTACAACTGCAAGGTCATTCTGGTGTCTCTTAAGACTGCATGATCCCAAGCAGAATGATGTAAGTTCTTCTGTGGCAGAGGTCTACCTTCAACACCATGGTAAGCTACCTTCGGTTCCTGGGAAAGAAATTTTGCCATGTGTCCAGAGGATGTCAGACAAGAGGGGAGTGGGTGGCTGCATTGCAGCATTCTTAAAGCAGAGCCTTGTTTAAAAGCAGGCTGCTCCAGGAGGAGTTAAAAAAACATTAAAAGTCACTGTAGGAGCACACATGAACTGGCACACAGGCCCCACAAAAGGAAGGAGAGCCACATATCCCAGTGGTGAGGGAGTTGGTGGCTGAAGCACCTGGATTTTAAAGCTGGGCCATGATTTGTAAGGCAGTAAGGCAAAACATTATTAGTGAAGTGCAAAACTTCCCATGCATTCTGGATAGTGAAATGAGACATCAACCTCATCAAAATAAGAAAAAGAGATAAAGAAAGATTGCTCCTTCTGCTTGGATGCAATGTTGGAAAATTTGCAAGAATGGCCTGTGGGGCCATGATTCCAGTTTATTTAATGGTGGCTTTGTGCGGTAAGGTGTCTTACTGTGGAAGCAGGAAGAAGTCAGATCATCCAAAAAATCTCATGGGGAGAATGGCAGAGCGCCTGTCTAAGACCGTGGGTGACGTGTCCCAACAGGAGCAGCGCTCCATCAGTAGAAATATTAACAAGGAGATCTAAAGGAAATGGGCATAGACACCCCTCCACGATTGCAAAATACTGTTATCAGTAGAAAGAAACCATACTCGCCAGAAGTGCCCTCTCCAGGATCTAGGCTGGCCTCTATGGACGCCTCCTGAGGTAAGGGGATGGGCTCCAACTTGACAAACAAATCCTGGCTTGAGGATCTGCCTCTACCCTGGAATGGACCCCGCTGTCGTCCACCGCTTCCATGTCAGGACATGCTTCTTCATCGTCCCAAGGAACATGAGAGTTGATGCGTCATCTGCAGGAAGAGGTTGCGTCTGTCCCCAGGATAGCATGAATAGCATGAAGCTAGTATTGGCATTTATAGGGAGATGCCCCAGACCAATCATTTGCCTGTTTACTTTTCTGGTGGCTCTGCCTCATCTCCTAGATCTTCATGTGGCACCGCTGAGCATCCCTGGTGTACCTTTGAGAATCATGCCTTGTGATATTTTAACATAAATATCAGCATTTCTTTTGCTAGCTTTCAGCTGGAGGAAGATCATGTGGAGGGGGGAAGAAGGTGAGATGAGGTCCAAGATCCTCCTGATGGCTCCATACTGGCATTCTTTTGTGATCCTGAGGACTCATGGCTGGAAGGTGTGATGCGCAGATGTGATCTACAGGTCTGCTGGCCGTGCTGGCCAGAGAGGAAAGGAAATACTGATAATTCCTGGGCTGATGACCACTGTCCTATCACTTACTTCTAGCTCACCTGAGAGCAGCGGAGGTGGAATGATGACCAGCAAGGACACTTTGAGGGGCATTGTGGGACAGTTTCGGAGGCTAATAAAATCGATTTTAATAATGTTGTTATCTGCACTTGTATAGTTGGACATTGTAAAATTGGCTTTCTTGAGTTACTCCTGGGGAAACCAGCATTACAAAAGTCAGTTAGAGCCCCTTAAAGTTGACCTATGGAGTGCTGTGGTATAGACTGATGGTTGATAAAATTGACCTTAGACTCTTACATTTGACTTAATCTCCTAGTGCAGATCAAGTCTAGGACTTTGCTGATATTTCTGTGTCCTTGTGAAGTGGGATTTTTCACACTCCTAACCAATGCAGCCATGCAAGTAAAAGTACTAATGCAGGCTTGATCTGCATTAGAAACAAGGCCCAAGGTGAACCAAACATAAATCTTCAGTCTACACACAATGCTGTAGAAGGCTACCCTAATAAGGGATAGATCCTCTGCAACTACATGGTCTTCCAAATAATTGTATTTTGCATTTTCCTACAATGGTAATTCTGGTAGTATTGCTATATTGATTTCACCCATCTGGAATACTTCCTCTGTGCGCCCATATCTCCAAGTTTTTGACAAAAAATTATGTGAAAACAGGATTTACACAAGATGAATTCCTGGCACTCTAATTTTGTTTTGGCATGCAACACTGCTGCCTGACTATCAAACCTCCCCTTCCAAGAAAAACAAAAAAAAAAAAAAACTGAAACAAAACCTCAGCCTTTTACTTACACACTTGGGGGAGGGAGAGAGATTTTTTTAAAATAGTCTCCTAGACTAACCATTCTGGAAGGACTGTGACAGGTCTTCTAGTTAGATGGGTGATCAGTCTAGCCTTTCTCATATTGTGTGAGTTGCGGTGGGGAGGGATAGCTCAGTGGTTTGAGCATTGGCCCACCAAGCCCAAGGTTGGTGAGCTCAATCCTTGAGAGGACCATTTAGGAATCAGGGGCAAATAGATCAAAAAAGGGTTGGTGCTTGGTCCTGCCAAGAGTCCAGGGGACTGGAGTCAATGACTGGAGCAAAGGAAGAAAGGAACAAAGCCACACAAACAGGTGGCTTCTGTTGGAAAAGTTGGTGCTAGACAGATAGAGGTCTTGGTCTGTAGTACCCCAGGCCAAATCAGTAGTAAGAATATCCACTCTGAGAAATGAGCCATACCCTGTTGGAACATTATTGGTGTTAGCAAGTGCATTAAGTTACAGTCTGCACAAATGATCTGAGTAGTACTAGCAGCTATTCAAGGAGTGAGGAGCTGTCCTTCCATAGATTTCTTCATGACAGCAATTTAATTGTCTTCAGTTCTGTCCTCAGTTGTTCTGGAACAAACCTGGATCACAAATGCATTTCTGTTAAACGGTGGAAAATAACATCTTTATTTGATTCCATTACTGGTTTAAAAATAAATAAATAAACCAAACTAGCCTCTAGCCCCAAGAGTTTGTTCTGTCATGGGCCAGACAGTATTAGAACACGTCTTATATTTCATATAGGCCGTGTCTGCACTAGCCAAAAACTTCAAAATGGCCATGCAGATGGCCATTTCAAAGTTTACTAATGAAGTGCTGAAATACGTATTCAGCGCCTCATTAGCATGCAAGCGGCTGCAGCACTTCAAAATTGACACGGCTCGTCCAGACGGGGCTCCTGTTCGAAAGGACCCCAGCTACTTCAAAGTCCCCTTATTCCTGTCTGCTCATAGGAATAAGGGGACTTCGAAGTAGCCGGGGTCCTTTCAAAAAGGAGCCCTGTCTGGATGAGCCGCGCGGTGGCGGGCCGCGTCAATTTCGAAGTGCTGCTGCCGTCCACATGCTAATGAGGCACTGAATATGTATTTCAGTGCTTCATTAGTTAACTTCGAAATGGCCATTTGCATGGCCATTTCAAAGTTTTTGGCTAGTATAGACGTAGCCATTGTGAGCTTTATTTGTTCTCCTGATATCAGTGCACCTGCTGCCTCAGGGACACAGTCTTGTCCTGCATTTCAGTCTGGAATCACACTATGCTACAGCTTGGATAACAAAACATGGAATAATTATGTTGTCGTATGTTCTGTGCAAGGGAAGTTTTTAGTAGAAATTGTTTTCAGATGGGATAGTAAAAAAAAAAAAATCAATTTCTACATTCTGGGTGTGTGTAATCAACTTTGGGCTACCTATTTTACCTAAAAATCTCTGTCTATCCTTACCTTTATAAAGACATGTATCTGGCATTTCAGCATTGTGCTGAGACTTCCAAAGCATTTTACATAGTTGAAGTTACTTTCCCCTAACATCTTAAATAAAATGAAGCCTAGAGAAATCTAAAGGGACAGTATTGTGTGGGGTTGTATAACATCATACAGAATTAAGTGGGAATTTTAAAAAAAATGTAAGAGCATAGCTAATTTGGTTCTGAATACGGTCAGTGGAAGTAAAGTGGTTTTTCGTACTACTATTGATGTTTCCACTCAGTGGCCGTAGCCACACTAGCCCCTTCTTTCAGAAGGGCTGTGGTAATGTGGCACTTCAGAATATGCTAATGAGGTGCTACCATGAACATGCACCGCCTTATTAGCATAATAGCAGCCATGCACGCTTTGAAACTGCTGGTTTCAAAATGCATATTGCCCATGTAGCCAGGGGCCTTTTGAAATAGCTCCCTGATTTTGAAAGCCCTTTCCCAGCAGGTTTTGGGAAGAAGGGGCTTTCAAAATCAGGGGGGTTGTTTTGAAAGGCCCCTGGCTACAAGGGCGGCGTGTGTTTCGAAACAGGCAGTTTCGAAGTGTGCGTGGCTGCCATTATGCTAATGAGGCGCTGCATATTCATGGCAGTGCCTCATTAGCACACTCCAAAGTGCCACATTACCAAAGCCCTTCTGAAAGGAGAGGCTAGTGTGGCCAGGGCCAGCATCACTTTTAGGCTTTAATTCAAGAGCAGAGACTAATGTTTGTGTGTTACATGTGCTGCAAAGTATTGTTTTGTTTAAAGAGTTACATTGGAATACAAATTTGCTGACTGTCTTTACCCTTAAACATGTGTTTAATAGAAGTGACTTGTATTGCACAATGTCCTCAGTGGCTCATCCAAAGCTACACAGTGAACCTGGTGCTGGTTGGAAACAGCTCGAGTCTCATGATTCCTAGCTGCCTGCTGTAACCATTAGAAAATGTTGCTTTCACAGTTTCCTGAAAAAAGGATGGGGGAGTCCTTTTTACATCTTCTTAAAAACTTTGTAGCCCTAAATTTTATCTCACTTTGGTCCTGCATTGATTTCATTTCATAGGACTGGCGGGGAGGAGGAGTGGACACTGTGAAATTGAAAGCCAGGTTCAAATTTGCAGTAAATGAAAAATTACATCTACTACTTGTCTGATACTGGAAATCATAAGCTGTAAGTATTTCATCAGAAGCAGTAAAGTGATTAAAATTTCTTGTGATCTTCCTGATACATTTGTCTTACAGTATTCTACAGGGAAGATGTAACATCTTAGCTTCATTTATTTCACATATTTTCTGTGTTGATCACACACAGTTATATAAACTAGAAGAGAGATGTGCAGTGCAGTAAGTGATTCTTCAAGTGCTTGTTCCAGTTGGTTCTAGTCAGGTGTATGTACGTCACGTGCACAATCATAAGAAACTTTTTCTCTTAGTAGCTCCATCATGTTGATTGTGGAAACCCCTGGGGTGGCACCCTTATGGTGTCTGTATGTGCCACTGCTGACATGACCCACTCCTCAGTTCCTTCTTACCATCCTCCTTACATGGTAGTGTTGGAACAGTGTTTCGCTGGCAATACTCAGGTCTTTGCTGATCCTGTAGCAGTTATCTGATTTTTCATTGGTCTTAGTTGTTGGTTTCTTTGGCTATGTATACACTAGCCAGAAACTTCGAAATGGCCATGCAAAGTTTGGAAAGTTTACTAATGTTTACGAATGAAGCACTGAAATACATATTCATTAGCATGCGGGCGGCCGCAGCACTTCGAAATTGACACTGCTCGCTGCCGCGCGGCTCGTTCAGACAGGGCTCCTTTTCGAAAGGACCCCAGCTACTTCGAAGTTCCCTTATTCCTATGAGCAGATGGGAATAAGGGGACTTCGAAGTAGGCGGGGGTCCTTTCGAAAAGGAGCCCCGTCTGAATGAGCTGCGTGGCGGCGAAGTCCCCTTATTCCCATCTGCTCCTAGGAATAAGGGGACTTGGAAGTAGCCAGGGTCCTTTCGAAAAGGAGCCCTGTCTGGATGAGCTGCGTGGCGGTGAGCCGCGTCAATTTCAAAGTGCCGTGGCTGCCTGCATGCTAATGAAGCACTGAATATGCATTTCAGCGCTTCATTAGTAAACTTCGAAATGGCCATTTCAAAGTTTTTGGCCAGTGTAGACATGGCCTTTGTGTTTGTAAATTTTGTAGTCAGAGTAATTCATAGTGGGTAAGATTGCCCACACCTCTCTCCTGCTCTGGACATCGGAGTATGCTGAAAGCCCCATGCATTAAGCCTTGCCTTATCTGCAAGAGGTCTGTGCTAAATGACTCCTGTCTAAGATCTTCAGAGGAGAAATACAAAATCTGCAGGGCTTTCAAGCCCAGAACAAGGAAGGAGTGCAGCTTCAGGCTGAAACAACTGCTAATGGAGGCTGCGCTTTGACCTCCACTTTGGATTGACAGGTCTCCGGGATGAGCTTGGTAGGGTATTCCCTGAAGTTAAGAAATGGTTCCAAAAAAGGACTCTGCATCTCAAGACTCTTGGCACCAAAGCCGGTTGGCACCACTTCACTGTTCTACATCACCAGTGCCACAGAAATGCCACAAGGCAGACAGAGGGCGCTCTCCATGCAAGGCATGGCTCTCTCACAAGCTGCTCCTGCACCACAAGAAAGTTTTTTGGCTTGCAAGGCTTGGGACCAAGAACCATGAACTTGCCTGGAGAAAGTCCAGTGGAGATGTTGAACTCTCCTTCTACACTAGTCACTTTTGAGGGGGTCAGAGACCTAATAGAGATTTCAGAATCCAGAACCCCTCCTATAACAGAGACACCTTCAACTCTGCTGAGGTTCCAGAGTCCAGAGGCAAGCCAGCAGTTTTGCAGCACCCTTTGGCATTGGACCAGCACTGGCAATGGTTCACATCTTTATCTTCACAGCACTCCGCTACAGTGTTGCATGACCTCCAAACACTGCCAGAGCACAGATCTACTTCCCTGACATTTGACTTTCTCAGCAGGTCCAAGTCATTGCTTCAGAGTTGGTACTGTGACCAAGCAGCAAGTACACCAGTACCAAGGCCACAGCACCACTTGTGCTCACAGTAAAGCTGGTACCATTGGTCCTTGCACTCTTTGGCCGCGTCTACACGTGCCGGCTACTTCGAAGAAGCGGTGCCAACTTCAAAATAGCGCCCGTCATGGCTACACGTGTTGGGTGCTATTTTGAAGTTGACATCGACGTTAGGCAATGAGACGTCGAAGTCGCTAACCCCATGAGGGGATGGGAATAGCGCTCTACTTCGACATTCAACGTCGAAGTAGGGAACATGTAGTCGTTGCGCGTCCCGCAACATAGAAATAGCAGGGTCTGCCATGACGGCCATCAGCTGTGGGGTTGAGAGACGCTCTGCCCCGCCCCTGAGCTCGATGGTCGCCGCGTGCAGCGGCCCCTTAAAGCTCCCCGCCCCCTGCCTTCCTGTGCAGGAAGCTGAGAGAGCGTGCAGGTGGCAGCACAGCCACGAGGCCGGCCTGCATGCTCCTCCGCGCCCACACACCCCCACCCGCCGTGATGGCCGCCCCCAAGCGCCCCCAGGGGACCCCCCCCCCCAGGGGAGCCAGGGCTGCCAGCCCAGCAGCCAGGTGGGGAAGCAGCAGTGGGGCCCCTACTGGATGGAGGCCAAGCTTCGGGACCTGCTGGGGCTCTGGAGTGAGGAGGAGGTGCTCCAGGTAATGGGGAGCAAGAGGCGGAATGCGGATGCGTTCGCTCAGCTGGCCGAGGGCCTGGCCGCCCAGGGTCACCCTGCCCGCGCTCCGGATCATGTATGCAGTAAAGTGAAGGAGCTGCGGCAGGGTTACGCCCGGGCCCGGGATGTGGCCGGCCGATCTGGGGCCACCCCCATCACTTGCCCCTTTTACAGGGAGCTCAGGGCCATCCTGGGCCCCCGGCACACCTCCTCCCCTCCGGCCACTCTTGATACCTTGGCCGACGAGCCCCAGCAGGCCCTGGAGGCGGAGTCCGCCCTGGAGGTGAGCCCCAGCAGGCCCCGGAGGCGGAGTCCGCCCCGGAGGTAAGCCCCGCACCCCGGGGGCCCCCCCAGGAGCCCACCCCCGGGGCACCGGAGGAGGGGGAGAGGGAGTCCTCCTCCAGCGACGCCGGCCTGCGGATCGCCATCCCATCCCGGAGCTCCAGTAGGGCGTCCGCCCACCAGGTGTTCCCCGACCGTGGGAGTGGACCATCAGGTATGTACCCCCCCAGTGCACACCCCCGGGGTTGAGGGGCGGGGGTAATAGATATGACTAGGGCCCTCCACATGCCCAGATGACCATGGCCCCAAGGACAGCAGTGGCATGTCCCTCAGAAGAGTGCATCAGCCCCTGCCCCCCAGCACGACAGTGCCATGCCCCATCCCTGGGGCTGGGGGGAGTGGAACCTCTAGGGTCCCCTGGGGGGAGGGGGTGGGACACCCAGCAGCAGCAGCAGCATCTCCCGGGGACGGGGATGGGGAACCAGCAGCAGAGGGGTGGGGGGACAAGGGCCATGGCTCGGGGCTCACACTAACGGCTGTCTCCACTCTTCTTACCCCCCCTGCCCCGTGTTCCGCAGCTGCACCATCAGAAGCACCGGAGAGCGCCGGCGAGGTGTCAGTGGTCCCGGACAGCCCACCGGGGCCGTCACTCCAGGCCAGCCCCTCGGCAGAGGACCGACCAGCCCCACGGCGGGGACGATGGCGGACCCAGCACCAGCACCCGACGGTGACGGACCCCCAGCTGCTGGCCATCCATTGTCGGCAGCTGGAGGTCGCCGAGCAGCAGCTGTGGGTGGAGGAGCGCCGCCTCTAACTCCCAGGAGCGGGTGCTGGCCTGGCGCCAGGAGGCATGGGGGGGCCTTTATACAGACATTCGACCATATCGCCGACTACCTGGCCCCGCATGCCGCGCTGGCTGCTGCTGCACCCGCCCTGCGTGCTCCACCCACCGCGCCATCCGCTGTTGCGCTGCCACCCGCCACCGAGGGCTCTTCCGCCGAGGGGGACCTGGGGCCAGCTGACACCCGCCGGCCATATCTACCGGTCCGCCCGGCCCCCAGCCAGGGCTGAGGCCGAGGTGTGGGTTGCGGCCGCCCACCCCCGGCGCTGGACGTTAGGGGGTGTGGGACCCAGGACATGGTCCCCCCCCTTCCCCTTTGTATATATTCCCCCCCAGTTTAATGTTCTTTTGTAAATAGTTTTTGTATTAGACCCCTGTTGTTATGCTGATCCTTGCCCCCCCATGTACATAGTTCTCCCCTTCCTTGTCTTTCATCTTATCTTATTTATAATACATATATATAATTTTGATTTTGCCTGTAAATAGTTAGTCTTGATAATAATAATAAGAGTTCTACAGATATTTGATTTGACGAACAAATGTCCGCTTTTATTTACAAGAAAAGTGTGGGGGGGGTGCTCTTGGGTGCTCTGTGGTGTGGGCGTAGGGGCAGGGAGTGTTGTGGAGGATGGGGAGGGCAGTGGGGGGCCTGCCAGCGTTCACCCCGCGGCCTCGTCGAACTGGGCCCACAGGGCCTCCCGGACCCGGGTCCCTTCGGGGTCCACCTGGCGACTGGGGCAGCGGGTGGCTGCACATCGGCCCTGCCGGCCTCCACAGCCCAGCCCTGAAAGAAGGCCTCGCCCTTGCTTTCCACCAGGTTGTGGAGGGCGCTACACGCGTCCACAATCTGGGGGATGTTGGTGGGGCCCGCATCAAGGTGGGTGAGGAGACACCTCCAGTGCCCTTTGAGGCGGCTAAATGTGTGCT
Organism: Carettochelys insculpta; assembly: GCF_033958435.1. NCBI lineage: Eukaryota > Metazoa > Chordata > Testudines > Carettochelyidae > Carettochelys > Carettochelys insculpta. The sequence continues at coordinate 124,354,545 of NC_134140.1, forward strand.
CCACCACCTGGCGCGCATGGTTCAGGCGCAGGTTGAAGCGCTCCTGGCTGGCTGACAGGTGGCCCGTGTAAGGGTGCATAAGCCAGGGCTGGAGGGGGTATGCCGCATCTGCGATGACGCAGAGGGGCATGGTGGTGTCCCCCACAGGGATCTCCTGCTGGGGGATGTAGGTCCCTGCCTCCAGCTGGCGGCACAGGCCTGAGTTCCGGAATACCCGGGCGTCGTGGGTGCTGCCAGGCCAGCCCACATAAACGTCCAAGAAATGGCCCCGGCTGTCCACCAAGGCCTGGAGGACCACAGAATGGTAGCCCTTCCTGTTTAAGTAGCGTCCTCCACTGTGCTTCGGAGCGCGGATGGGGATGTGGGTCCCATCCAGAGCCCTGAAGCAATTGGGGAAGCCCAGGGTGGCAAACCCCGCGATGGCGGCATCCGGGTCCCCAAGCCTCATGAGCCTTGGAGGAGCAGGGCGTTGATGGCACGGACGACCTGCAGGGGAAGCACATGGGAGAGCACCAATGAGGGGTGTGCAGGGTGTGTGTGGCCCTCCCCTGCCAGGGCTGCCTCCCCCTCCCCCCGTGGGTCCTCTTACCTCCATGAGGACAGCCCCGACGGTGGCCTTGCCGACGCCAAACTGCTGGCCCACGGATCGGTAGCTGTCTGGAGTGGCCAGCTTCCAGACAGCGATGCCGACCCGTTTCTCCACAGTGAGGGCACGCCGTATGAAGGTGTCCTGGTGCCTCAGTGCGGGGGTGAGCCACTGGCATAGCTCCAGAAATGTCTGCCGGCTCATGCGAAAGTTCTGGAGCCAGCGGTCGTCGTCCCACTCTCCAAGCACCAGCTGCTCCCACCAGTTGGTGCTGGTGGGGTAGCTCCACAGCCGGTGGCGTATGAGGCGGGGTGGTGGGGCGGGGTGCTGCAGGGTTGGGGGTTGCGTCCTCCTCCCCTGCAGGCAGCTCCTCCTCTGTGGCAAGGATGTGCTCAGCTGCCTCCTGCATGGCATGGAGCAGGGCGAGCACTGCTCCTACAGGGGCGGCTGGGTGGACTTCTGGCTGCTGCTGGGGGTCCATGACTGCGTCGCTCGAGGTGTGCGTGCCTATGGCTCTGCAGACCGCGTGCTGTGTAGGCTGCGTGTGTCTGGGAGGGGCTCTTTAAGGGAGCGGCTAGTTGTTGCCCCGGAAGCGCTAGTCCGCCCTGTGACCCTGTCTGCAGCTGTTCCTGGCACCCTTATTTCGATGTGTGCTACTTTGGCCTGTAGACGTTCCCTTGCAGCGCCTATTTCGATGTGGTGCTGCCCAACGTCGACGTTGAACGTCGACATTGCCAGCCCTGGAGGACGTGTAGACGTTATTCATCGAAATAGCCTATTTCAATGTCGCTACATCGAAATAGCCTATTTTGATGTAGCATGCACATGTAGACGTAGCCTTTGAGGCACCACTCACTGGCACCTATGCTGTGGCATAGGCTTCTGATAAAGGTGTCATCTGCACCCCTCTCTTTGCAACCCAGTCATTGCCTTTTGGCTTGTCTGAATCATGTGGGTTCAGCCTTCTTCAGATGGAGCCACACTACCAAGCATTGATTGGAGGGGCCTGGGTGCCCCCCATACAGTGGCCCTTCTAAACTCCATGGGCTGATTACCAGACCCAGGGCTTCACCTGTAGGGATTCCAGATTTGTGATTTCTAGTCACCACCATTCCTAGTCCCCAAGTATCAGCCATGTCATTTGACCACCTGGTAGACATTATATTCACCAGAAGAGTTGTAACATCTGAACCTCCCTATACTGTCTTTCGTAAAGACAGGGTGTAGCTCAGACTGCATATGGTCTTGCAACTCAAGGTAGTGCCTCTGTTCCACTTAGAACAGGACATTCTCCTACCTTTTTTTTTTTTTTTTTTTAAAAAAAACAAAAGCCGCATATTACTGTGCATCAGCAGGCTCTGCACACTGGATGTTTGGAGAGCCCTGGCATTCTACACGGAGCACACAAAGCCATTCTGCAAATCAACATAGCTCTTTATGGGGCTAGCCGACTGAACTAAAGGTCTCCCAGTCTCATTGGAACACATCTCATCTTGGATCGCAGACTGCATCCATGCCTGCTACAAGCTAGCTAAGATCCCAGCCCTGAGAGTTACAACCCACTCAATGAGAGCACAGGCCTCACCGACTCCATTCTTTTCCCAAATACCAATCCAAGAGATGTTCAGAGCAGCAACCTTGTCTTTGGTGCACACATTCACCACTCACCTCTCACATCCAGAGCAGAACACCTGATTGGAATTGACATAAACACCTGAAGAAGAAAAGATGGTTACTCACCTTTTTGTAACTGTCGTTCTTCAAGGTGTGGTGTTCACATCCGTTCCAGTACTCACCCTCTGTCCCCTGTGTTGGAGTAGGGAAGGAACTGAAGGGTGGGTTGGGTTGGGTCAGGTCGGCACAAGCATGTACAGAACTCCATAAATGTACCACTCCACGAGGGCTCCACAGCTGACCTGGAAGGTGGTCACCAGGGGAAGAAGTTTCAGATGCTCATGCACGAGGTGCACATGCTCCTGATTTGATATGCATGTGAACAGCACATCTCAAAGAACAACAATTGCAAGAAAGCGAATCTCCATTTTTCATGACTCCATCAATAATCTTCCTCTTTATGGAAGTTCCACAGTTTTTGCTGATAAAAGCAAATTTTCAAAATGCTTCATTGTTTGTTGCTAATGACAGAAAGACAACTGATGTATGATTGATCTTAGAGAATCTAAGAACTAATATTCGGTGTTCTGTTTCTGGCATATGAAAGCTGCTGGACTTTTTAAAAATAAAATGTCCCTTCCACACTATTCAGAAATAAAATTCTTAGATTTGAAGTACAGTTCTGCTTGAAGTGCATGTGTGTCTGTGTGTTTAAATGCATACGTATCACAGACAAAAATAAAGATCACAAGACTCTTAATCAAAATCAGGTCAGTCATTTAAAAATACACATCAATCAATGAGGACAGTGAGTTACTTGTGAAGTTTGTTAGTCTTTTAGTTTCTTGTGATGTATTTGCCTTCATATGTGATCGGATATGAATATCCTATGTAATGTGGAGTTGTGCAGGTGTCTTATTTGTATATTTTTAAACCTAGTCCTGCTGTTTAGTGCACTGAATTGTTGGGGCACCTGGTATATTAAAATGCTTCTTTAGTTGTTAAGGGAAGATTCTGCTACTTTTTTCAAGTACCTGTAAAAGAATTGTGTTTAAGTTCCCTACATACGTAATATTCCTGTCACTGGGTTTTTAGGCACTAACTTTTTAATGTCTTTGTGGGTAATATTTGTTTGTGTGTTTTTATCATTAAGGATAAAAGGAAGTAGGGATGTAAATACCCTTTTAAAAAGTTAACCGGTTAAATAATGGAAATTATACCATTTAATCAGTTAACTGAGGGCTGATGCAGAGCCGCTGGGGTCCTGCGGTAGACGCTGCTCCAGGTGGGGCTGCCATGGCTGGGGTCCTGCTAGCCAATCTGTTGTGGGCAGGGGGGCTCCTCCAGCCTGCCCTTCATAGGTGGGGCTGCTCCAACCAGGCCCAGCCCTCCAGTTGACTAGTTACCAGATAAGCATGCCAGTAAGGCTAATGTTTACCGGGTAACTAACTAATCTTTTACATCCCTAAAGGAGAGACAGCTCTTTTAGTGGCTACAATAGGTGATTGGGCATCAGGCCTTCTGTCGTTGCACATGACTCTCAATGTTAATGTAGGTGGTTTATCTGTCTGTTTCAATCCTCAGTTTAACCCACCTCGAATATTGGCATAATATTTACATTATTCCTGAGGATGTTGTCATGTTGGTGGAGCACTTTGTGATTCTTAGCTGAAAGGGTTTTGTTTTGTTTGTTTGTTTGCTTTCCTCATAACTGTGTTGTACTGAGATGCTTCTTCTTGTCCTGAACTCTATTGAGGATCTTGGAGTAATTTAATAGGAGCTGACTTTCCTAGATATAGTAGATTGGTTAAATTCAAGTGACAGCTTTAACAGTTAAATAATTGCGACTTATGCTTTTTGGCTAGTCCTCCCCTCCCCCGAGTGTGAATGTGTTGCAATTTATTTTTATTTTGTTTCTTCTGTTTTTAAAACCAGGATTCAGCTAATGATGGAATAATAGTATGTTGTATAAGATATGTTAGGTGGCACACTGTGTTGCCAAAAAGAGCAAAAAATATTGTATGGAAAAGTACCTTCTAAGAAAATAATTCCTAAATCTGTGTTGCACATATTCTATTCCCTGCAGTGAGACTCTGCAAAATAAACTATAAAATGTGGTTAAACTGCTTATTAAGCAGCTCTCTTAAGATACACCAGTGGCATACTATGTAATTATTACACAAGATGCTGTATAAAGTCCCACAGAAATTTGTTTATTGCGATGGACCTTTGTACATTAACAATAATGCTTACATGCATGTCCAGTCCTGCTGAAATTAGTGTCGCAGAGCCTGATCTTGAGAGGTGCTGAGTGTAGCATATCTCATCTGCAGTCAATGTGAATTGTTTGTGCTCCTCATCACTCAGTATCAGACCCAAAATGACCATTGAAACATTTCTCGTTCCTAAGTTTGCATTTAATGTGATACTGTCATCTATTCTGAAATCTTCCAGTACTTGACACTTCAAATTTAAGCATCATATATTCTAACTAAACTTCCTTCCTTTGGTTATCCTGGAGGTAAATAAAATTGAAGTAATTTTAAATCTACTTTAGTTTATTCCATTTATGTTCTTCGTTTACTTTTTCCATTTTTCTCATTGTGAATAGCGAAAATCAAGGAAGATAGGGTCACAATTATAGTTTTGCACTTTCAGGTCCTTAGTGGTGTAATGTTTGGGTTTCGAATACTGTAGGGGAGTGGTGAACAACCTGTGGTTTGAGGGCGGTATGCGAAATTGGGTTTCTGTATGTGACCTATGAGATTTTTTGTTTACTGTTGCAAATGTGCAGGCTTGCAAGGTTCCACTGTTTTTTGCTCGCACCGTTTTTTTTCTCTACCAGTGTTATGAAAGCGACACACACTTAAAGTAAGGACATATGGAGTAAGGTGTGCGTGCCATATTGACATGTGGAGTAAGGACTGTGTGTGCCATATTGACTGAGTGCTGAGCACTCCCTCTGCATCCAGTCAGAGCGCTATTACAGTCAATGGGCACACCTCGCGAATTTTAGGTATGCAAATGCAGTTAGGGAAACTACCCTGTCCCTGGAGACTATCTTGCGGCCCACTGAGCTGGAGGGCCACTCATACAGTGCACTCACGAGCCCCTCACTTCTGTAGGGAATGCTTGTGTATTTAAATGCGGTTTTCATAGTTATGCAACTATTTATGTTTGTCCTTACAATTAAAAAATGTGAATGTGGGATCAAATTTAAGACGAGTCCTTTTATGAAGTCTAGTAGGTATTTGCTTGGATGATTTGGGTGAGAAGCATAAGGCTGACAACATGAAGATTTTCACCATGTCTCTCTCAATATTGCCCTTCATCTCTGGTTCTGCTTTTTCAGTTTCTGTGCAACTGTATGGCAAGAAATCGACAAAAGCTGGCAAGATACCAAAAGAGGGTAAAGGGAAAGCTATTACTCTTTGACTTTTATTTTACTCTAACACAGGAAGAGACGGTTGTGAAATTAGAATATGCTTTCCAATTTAAGATCAAACCCTGTAACTATTCTTACAATGTTCTGCTCTGGAGTGAATGGTGCATGCATCCAATTCCTTTCTGCAGAATATAATATTTAATATTTGTGTTATGAATGGCAAATGTTTATAAGATTTTCATGTAAACTTCATTGTGCAGCCTGAAATCATTGCTTGTTACCTTCCTAGTCAGGACATGCTGTTCATGTTGTTCAGCCAAAAGCTATTTGTCAGGGCCATTTTTTCCTTCAGGTCAATGACATGTTAATCAACCAGCTTGGTAAGCAGCACTTTATATCTGTAAAACTCTCCACAAATATTAACTATGGCTATGTCTAAATGAGAACTTTTGTCGGTCAGGAGTGTGGAAAATACCCCTGGCTGACATACATTTCAAAAGTACCAGTTTGGACAGCACTATGTGGGCGGGAGATGCTCTTTTATTGACTTAGCTATCTATCACTGCTTGTTTAGGGTGGTTTAATTATGTCAGTAGGAGCGTTCTCTCCTACTGACATGGAGCTGTTGCAAAGGAAACCTTACAGCAGCTCAACTGCTTTAAGCTCAGTAGTGTAGACATAGACTTAGTGCTAAGTTTTATTAAAGGGCATTCACTGGTATTTAGCAAGTGGAGTTTTCCATTGTCTCTTATTCCATGTCTTTTAGCAGAACCAGATGGAATTTGACTTTCCTGAATCTGCAATGAGGCATAAATAACAAGTTAGTCAGCTCTCAGAAGTTTGGCAGATGGTACAACAGAAATACATATACACTCTTGAAAGTTAGGTTGATGAAATGTAGCTATGATTTGAAATGTAAAAGAATCATTACTCTTATGTAATGCATTGGATAAGCTAGCACCGAAGAATTAGCTAACAACCATGGGGCTTTGTTTCCGTTGAAAAAGTCAGGTGATCTTGTTGGTCTACTTAATTCACTTGGTCCCCATTACTCAAGGTTTTTCTGTTAAAATGTAATTTAATGCATCTCTGTATTATGCATGTAAGTCACACATAGGTTACATCCCCTCCAAATGTTCTTTACTCTTTGAGACCATACTTGGGGAATTATGAATTTTTCTTTTGAGAAGCAGCATATAACCCTTTTATTCATGTTTTATAATCTTTTAAAATAATTGCATTTTAGGATGCTGCTGTAGAAAACTGCTCAGTAGTCTGGAAGTGTAGGATATTTCATAGACCTTCTTACAGTTGTGCAGTGTAGTAGGCAGTCCTTTCTGGAAAAATGAGGCATTGAGTAGGAAGAAAAGAGCAAAGCAGGCACAACTTGTGACAGTAATGGGACACAGCACATCTAAAACTTGATTGACCGAAAATCAGCTATGGAATATTCCATGTAGACCTACTTTCATTGGCCGCCTTTTCATAACATATATCTGATTAAAATTCATGTTTATGTTGCTGCTGTTGGGTTTGTTTTTTTTAATGGAAGTTCTAGATATGCTGTGTTCTTTACTGTAATGTTGCATGTCAGTGAGCATAGCACAAAAATATTACAAAATGCTGATTGGCTGAGGCTCAGCTTCTGGAGGGGTCTGTGTGGCCATATTTCGACCAGGGTGTTTATCACCTGAATCTTTCTTGGGTCCTCATCTTCCATTGGTCTCTGGCTAGTGGGTAGTTCCGCCTATTCTTCAGGAAGGGTGAAGAAACTCCTCTCCCCTCCAGTAGCTACTCTAAGGGGTAGGGCTGTGGCTCCACTATCTCTTGCACTTAGAAGGGGCCAGTCGTTTCACAGAGCCTCTGATGTGGTACTACAGGGATAGAGTCGGAGGGCCTCCTCTCCTAGGGCCTCATGGAACAGGTCTCCATTTTTCTACCTCTTCCCCAACCTCCATTATTCTCAGTCCCCAGGAACAAGTCTGGTGCCTGTCTTTGCTGCTGCTCTGTGCTTGCCTGATCAGCAGTAGCAACACTACGGAGTTGGTACTGTTCTTGAGTGTCACTGCTGCCCCATAGGATGCAGAAGCATAGCAATGAACCTGCCCAGTTCTTAGTATCACTCAGTTAATACCTTGCAAAGCACAGAGCTGCAATAGATGGCTGGGAGCTGGCTGTCTACAGATTCACATCTCATGAGATTACATTAGGTTCATGTGGGAAGGGCTAAAAACTTAATTTATAAATTAAACTTTACATTACGGAAAAATTGATGCCTTAGCCAGACTTGAAAGGCAGTGGTTCCCACTTGCTACAGATGAGTAGATTTTGGGGGTTATTTTCCATTTTGCATGCAGATTATTGTGATGTTCAAGTCACGCCTCAGGAGACAGTAGGCTAGAGTTTCAATTATGTAATCATTGCCCAGACACTGCTTTACTTCGATTGTTGCTTTAGTCTTGGGCCTAATTATTTACTCTTTTTAATACGGTTTCAAGAATTGTAAGAAAACTGGGACATGGAATTTTTGATCCTTAAGTCAGTGAAAGAACAGTGTAATAGTATAGTATCTTGGCATTTGTTTATCAGTGCTTCCCAGTACTGTACTGTGCATAAATGAAATTCTTTTTGTGTAAACATTTTTAGTGACATCTAATGTTATCTTAGTTATTATTTTGGAATCTAAAACTTTGATTTTGTAGGTGTGATAAATGTTAATAACCTTTGTAAAGTATCTGAATGGATTTCCTTCTGTTTTTGTATTACACCATCAACTGAACCAGTCATAAAATCAAGCTGCCTTGCGCATCTATTTTTTCTTCATGTTTGTTACATGTATTCTACTTACCTATTACCCATTAATCCCCTCTTCTTTTCCACTGTGAATGAGAAACAGGATTTGAGTTCTTACTTGTTCCTTTATGGTTGATATAAGAATAGCCCTTGTTTTTCGCAAGTTCTTTTTTTGGCTTAAAAACAACACTTGCCTTGCTATATATTCTTCTTGTTTTCCCAAGAATATCAAGAATGTCAAGTAAATAGTCCTGCTGGTTTTTGATGATATACTCCTCAAGTGCTTCAAGTAGAGTCAGTACTTCTGTAGCCCTTAAATAAGGTTTTGAGATGTAGTATTCTCAACAAAAGGATTTTTCTTTGGATCACTTATTAGATGTTAAGAGAAACAGAGTTTTAAACAATCTACTTCCTTAGTATCTTTGTCACAACCTAGTAGTTCTTGAGTCTCCCATCTACCCCTCCAGGGTATACAAGATCTGAATTTCTGTTTAGACCTCCATTATACATAAGGAAGTAAATAAAAATCCATTTTTTTTCCTTTTGCAGGTCAACATTAGGAATTTAGCCTGGCTCCTCTTGTGCCATTATCACTTTGATGGCCATTGACTAGATTCTGTGTGCAGGCCTGGTCTTAGAGCAAGTTGATCAAGATGTTTGCCTTGGGCCCCTGACTTTCAGGGCCTTGTGCTTCAGTTGAGCCGGGCCTTGCTGTCAGCATGCCACCTTGGGCCCTGTAAACTCTTTCACTGAGCCTGTCTGTCTGTAAGGGGAATTCTAAACACTCCCCTTTTTTTTCATTCATTGGTAGTGGACACAGGAATTTTCCAGAGCTGTATTTAGAGACTATTAAGCGTTTGGGGAACAACTGTTACCTCTGAGGTTACTCTCTGTCAATCCAAAAAATCAGAACACTATGAAGGAAATCATGGATAGTTCTCCTTTCCAGTTCAATAGAGATCATCTTAAATCCACTGAAGTTAATAGAAAGTGTCTCATTAACTTCATTGAGCTATGGATGAACTTACAAGAACATGCAGAGATCTCTGTACTTGTTAGTTGTTGCAGCACTTCTGAGCAATTCATTTTCTGTTTCTGTTTCTTGGGAACTGCAAGTTTCTAATGACCTTTTCTTCTCACCTTGCAAAAAGATTATTTTTAATGTAGTGTCCTACTGCCTGTAATTGGTGTAAAACATAGGAGAGTCATATTTCTCTGAACGTGAGTAACAGATGTGGCCCAATTCACCTGGGTTTGTTTTTTCTTCTGCAATTTGTGGTGGTGTTACATCCTACTTAGAAAAAGGTCTTACTGAAATTTTTGTGTTTTGGGGCTCGGATTCTGAAACCTTTATTTCTGTAAGGGCTTTCTTGTTGTTTTGCTCAATATGCCTCTAATTCCTTCAGCTCAGAGAGTTCTAAATAGTGCTTCTGTAGGACTTACACACTGCATTCAGATGGAGACATCTCAGCATTAAGGATCTACCAGCTGTTGTATCTGGCAAAGCTGTTTCATTTTATTTGGCACATGGCAGTGGTTCTGCTTGTTACAAAAGAATCTTACTCATTTGGGGGATTATATTGAAAGATTGATGTATACATTTATATGGCTTGTATATTTGTAAAAACTAGCATGTCTGCAAGTAATCAACTGGATTGACGTGAGGAATGTTATATACTGGTGAATACTGCATTCATTAAATTAGTTTGAAATTACTGTGGCAAAGTGAAAGGAAATGAGGAAGAATCAGAGATTGTAGTGAGATGCAGTTACTTTGGAATTTAAAAATAGTGTGGTTGTATTTATTTATTTTTACATTTAACTTGTGTTTTCATAGGTCATTATTTTATTCAACTGTTTCTTTGATTGTCAGAAAAAGGATTCAATCAACCTTTTATTGGCTTGTATTTTTACCAGCAAAACTATTACTGTGCACCAAGCTATTGCAGCAGTACAGCAGTTTGATAGAAACTCATTTTATATAAAGCAGTGAATCTAGATCCATATTTAAATTTACTGAGATGGCCTGATAACCACATGTACATGCAAGAAGCCTGATAATTGTTTTTTGCATATATGAAAGGCTCACTGCATTTATGCTTTTCTCTCTCTTTCTATCAAAAAGTCATTGAAGTCAAAGATGATAATCGTGGCTGTCTCCAAACATGGAAGTATTTTAGAATATCAGCTGAGTATCTAAGATCCTCAGTCCTGCACCAGGACCCCATTGTGCTAGATCCTGTACACACACACAACAGCAAATGAGTCCCTGTCCCAAAGAGCTTTCAATCAAAGTATAAGATAAGACTGTAGGTGGATATAGAGGAATGGGAGAGCACAAGGAGATGATGAGACAATATTGGTTTGCACGATAGGTACTGGTTTTGGCACACCAGTGCTGAACTATTGCCAAGTTTTTTCGAATCTCCGTGGTATCGGGTATGTCAGTCTTGTGTCTGATAATTTGGGTTATCTTCTAAACAGCTCTGTGGCACATTACTTAATACAGCCGTGCGATAAATAGAGTTTGTCTAATAAAGTAAGTCTAATAGAGTTTGTCTAATAGAGTAAGTGACTTTATTTCTGAGCACGCCTGTGGATCATGGGAGTAAGTTATCTCACACTAGGAGCTCATGGCAGCATAATTTCTTAGTGATGTTAATGTCTGTATCCAGTGTATTATCATGTTTTGAGATTCCTTTTAAAAACACCCCTGAAATAAAACCACTTAGCTACACAATGGTTTTTGATCCCAGTTGTTAATAAAAGCATTCCTTTCCTTTTTTTAAAAAAAGATCATACTATTCGTACAAAACCTACTCTTATTCATTACAAGCTGTGTTTCTGATGGCCTTCCCAAATTTTCTTATGCTATTGCTAAAAATAATAAATAATGGTGGATGGTTTAAATATTAGGATATTAACAAAATTAGTCCCTAAACTGGCAAAGAATAATGTTTGAATGCTAAGTATTGTTATGAAAATATCCCAAATTTCCCATCATGTTCGTTACAGAAAACAAACTTGTCTCGTTCCATTAATTGCAAACTCTGGTGGACACTATAAAATAACTTTGCTCTAACTTTAACACTCAAGAGTTTGGATTATTTGGGTTTGGATATTCACATCGCTGAGTGATGTAGTAACACCCATCCCAGTGCCTCTTCTGACCGTTTAGTGTCTTCAGCAGAAGCACTCCAGTGGTGCAGCCTTGTAGTGCCCTAAGATTTCAATTCTTAAAAGTGTGTTTGGTGCAGAGCTCTTTGCTAATGATGTAAAATTCCAAACTGCACCATAAAAAATTGTTTATCTTGTCTAGTTTTCTTATAGCATTCTAATGAACAAAAATAAACTGAAATTAATAGGGATCTCTGAACTGGTTAATTATGTTTATGGTCAGTCTGTCAGCATATAAGCTAGATGACATACAGTAGTTTTTCCCTAAACTTGGACTTCGTGGGTGAATAACCTCCAGACGTTCTGTGGTCATTTTGGCTTTTGATCATAAACTGTTTCAAATTCAGATACAGGATGGCATTATAGTCAGTAAATGCAAACCGAGCATTTAACCCATGCATTTTAAACCATTCACAACAATAATCTATTATTATGAATGGAAGTGCTGTAAAAATGGGATTGCTGTACTTTGCTCAGCAATGTTCAGACTTAGGTGTTTACGGGCAAGGTGTTGGAGTTGCTGTACCCTGAGTTTCAGCATGAATGTTGTAAATCATGAGTGGGTACACAATGTGCCCAGTGAATAAATGGTGAAACAAATACTTTGGGAGGAGACATTTTAAGATCTTGGTCATTGTTGATTAACAGTGTTACCTTTTAGTGGGAAGTGCAGTCCAACATTCATACTTTTGTATCCTATTAATAGGAGATTCTGCCATTTTCCTTTTCCTCTCTTCAAGGTTTTTCAAGCTGAGAGAATGCCATGTATAGAACCCATTGCTAATTTTGTGGGTTTTCTTTTTTTTTTTTTTTTTAAAGATGTCTTTTCTTTCTAATCAGTTCAGCACACCCTGCTGTGTCCTGCAGATTAGTTCATTTATTCACTGGATGTTTTATATTACAGTCACAATTTGAGGCTCTTTCTTTCCTAATAAGTTTAGAACAAGTGAGCGGTGAGACAACTGAAGCATGAAATCACCCATGGTTTTGAAAAGCAGCATTATTGGCTTGGTTCTCAATTAGGCTAGTGATTAAGTTCAATAGGTAACTAAGTTTGTCAGTAAAATAGCTCTGCTTTCTCATGTGGTTTTGGTGAGATCACTGAAATTAATACTCGTAAACAAGTGAACTACTAGCACATTCACTACTTCAAAAAACTCCGTGGAATGAGAGCTTTGTAATGAATGTTGGCATGTGTGACCGCTGAAACCATGGGTGAACTCTTGCATATTAATTTCTGGCTTTCTCTGCCATAAGGAGATGTTGGTGTTCTGCAGTGCTGCTGGAGGAGGTCTGATTAAAGTTAGGATTAAAAGGAAATTCAAGTAAATCTATTAGGGAATCAAGGATAAATTTTAATGGAAATACAGTTTCACTAAAATTCCTCCCATCTTCAGTGTTTGTGCTTCTGTTTTTTCCTCTATGAAATACTATTCATGAAGCTTTTCAGAAACACATGTTGTCATGGAGTTCGACCTACTAACCTTTATTAATTTTTTCAATATAGTTGCAGTGCCTGGTATTTTGCCTTACTGGCAGAACATCTACTATGGAGGTGGTATCAGCAGAGGTGAACAGCTTACTCCCTGAGGAGATAATGGACACAGGTATAACTCTGATGGAAGATGATAGCATTGAGGCTGTTATTGTGGCGTCGCCGATGGGAGATGCTATCCCTATGGAAACAGAACTAGAAGAAATAGTGAACATAAGCTCAGCCAGTGACTCTTCAACTACAGCTACATCCATAGTCGCTGCAGAACCAGCTACTGTGCCCAGCAATCATTCAAGCCAAGTTACAGTGAATACCACAATTACAAAAACAGATACTAATTCAACAGTAAAACCTACCCTGCAAAGTGGCCTCCAGAAACTTGGTGCTCAGACGCCTGTCACTATCTCTGCCAATCAGATTATTTTGAACAAGGCCACGGATCTTAAACTTGGCAGTCAAACTATTAAACAAGAAGGGCAGAAGCTCATTGTGACAACTTTGGGAAAGTCTGGCCAGCCAATTGTCTTAGCACTACCCCACAACCAACTACCCCAGACTCAGAAGGCCACAATTCAGGCTCAGGCAGGAGATTCCAAGGCACCAGCCCAGCAGATCAAAGTAGTTACTCTTGGAGGGCGGCCAGAGATGAAGCCTGTTGTTGGTGTCTCCTCTTTGACGCCGGGAAGCCAGTTGATAAATACTGCAGCCCAGTCTTCTGTATTACAGACCCAGCAGGTAAAATCGGCACAGGTAAAAGGGGCTGTACTTCTCTTAAACTAAACCTTTTATGTTTTAAAGGCTTGCTTTTGTTCCTAAAAATGTGCGTGTGTGCGTGCGTGCACCTGCAACCCTCAGCATTCATTGTATGTATATATCGAATATTTGTTCTAGTGTTTCCAATCATATGTGAATGTAGTCACATTATAAAATATTTACATCCAACTACTGTTTGGGAGATTAAGGTTTATCTTGGAGTGTGTGTCTGAGCCATCAGAATTGATTGCTGTAGAGAGAATTTTTCATGGAATGTTTCATTTAATCCCATACACTTTTAGGAAGATTGAATTCTGCATGGATACTAAGTTTATTTCTTCTAAATCCGTACTACCTTCTTTCTAGTTGCTGTTTAAATTTCATAAGCATACTCGGGCTGAATTTGGAAAAGACATTGTCCCACAAATAGTTGGGGATGGAAGAAGAAAGTTCAGCCTATTGTTTTAAAAAAAAAAAAAATACTTGCTGTGTATGTCAAATGATGGAGACATAAACAAACAAAATAGAGCTCTAAACTCCCAAATGGATATTTCACAGCAAGCGAACATAAAGTACACCTGCAGAACCTTTGAGACTATGTATTTTAAAGCACTATTCAGTCTCAGCATTCTTTTCCAGTGTGGGTTTTTTCCATTTCACTCAGCATATCAAAGTTGAAGACCAGGTCCCTGACTAATGTTGATTGTTCCCTGCTGATTTCTTTATTTCCCTTGTTAATGTTAACATTGGCAGAATATCTTTAAAAGAGGCTGTGGCTCCTGACTCTGCAAACAGATATTTAAGAATGGATCACTTCCTGTTATTTGGCTTAAGGTACAGGGCTGATGCTGGCAGTTCAAAGAAAGCTAAAGGGAAAAAAAAATACAAAAAAAAAATCAACTAGGTTGCACTCTCCAGTTGTTTCTTTTATGATTTTTCTCTGGCACCTGAGACTTGAAAGGCTGCAATTCTTCCTGATTGATGTCCTCTGTTTCCTGAGGATTTTTCTAATAATTGATCTATGTCCAATTGCAAGGCCTTAAGAATCACAGCTCTACAAAAGGAACGTGCTCTTCCCCTTTGTTTCTTGTTGTAAAACTGATGAAACTGTTTGCATCTGGCTTTTCAAAAGCTGCTATCAATGTTTTTGATTTAAGAAACCACACACCCATCAAGTTTTGCCATCTGAAGGTACACAATGTAATAAGTAAGAGATCCATGAGGTTGGCTGATCACTTAGTTTGTGCATTGTGGTCTACTGCAACAGTTTGTCAATGAAACAGGGTGATCATGTGATGATGTCTGGTCCTTTTTTCAGCTGCTTCTACAGAGAAGTGTAGGTAGTAGTGTCAAATACAGACTAGTTGTGGAGGGAGCATTCTGCAGGAGAAGAGGGCCAAATGGCAAACAAGTAAGCTCAGGGAAGCAAAAGATATTGCAGAGGGGAATAGATGGGATCAGAGAGAAAAATTGTGGACCAAGTGTCAGCACTGTGGCTAATTGTTTTAAAAACAGCAAAGTGCTTATTGCAACAAAGACAAAAATATATAAATACTTCTCATAATGCTTTTTTTGGTAAGAAATTCCTGTAGATGTCACAAGGCTATCATCAGTGCAAACGGGAGAAAAATCCATGATCTACAAGATCATGAATATGAGGGGAGGCAGTGCATGTGGGAGATATAATCTCATCATTAAGATCTTGTCCACACTAGCAGTCTGAGAATTCTGCTGCAGGAAGTTTTAGAGGGAAGTCCAATCTTCTCTTTCTGGCTCTGCACTTTCCGTTCCTTGGTTCCCCGACATATGGAAAGGTTATGGTACTGGTCTATTGCAAGGAGTTTGGGAAGTTTATTTAATTGATTTGTAAAACCATTTGAGACCCCCCAAAGAAAATCTATGAAAAGCAGTAATAATGTATCATATTTATTTAAAATGCTGTTTGATACTGAAAAGTGAATTAATTAAAAATCCCTGGGATCTGGGAATCTGAATTCTTAACATACCTTATCACCAGTATTAAAAGCTGTGCAAGTCATGTTAGACCCTCAGTTGTACCACTAAAGCCACATTGTTTTCCAGTTTGGACCTTCAGTAACTAATATAAACCCATTGCTTTGGTAAATGCAAAAGTAATTGAAATGTGGTAAAACATTCTGTAGAACCCCTAGATCTCTCTTTCAGCACTATATAGAATTTGCAGTGCTACTGAGAGTAAAATACATTAAACTGGGGCCTCACCTATGCTAGAAAAGGTTTGCTGGTATAGAAAATCCTTCTGATATAGAAGGGCTTTTGACAGCATAAAGATATAATTAAAAAAATCACACCTCAGTGCGCATTACTACACCAGAGAAAGTTTTGAGTGTATATCTGGTTTAACTCATGCGTTGTTCTAATCTGATGCCCAGACCCTCTCCTCTCCAATTGCTACGTCAGCCTAAAATTCCTAAATAAATTTGTCTTGCTTTGGTATCTGGCAGAGCCCATGGTGTGCAACAGAAATTTCAGTTTACTGTGCTGTGGCTATTTTGGCAAAGCAAGACACCTCAGTGATGGTCTCTTCAAATTTAAAAGCACCCTTTTCTCGCCCCCTTCCCCTTGCTCCCTGAACATGTCTTTTCAAGCTCCATCATCTTTCCTGACACATGGCCGTGGGACCTCTCTTCACCTTTGTTCTTTCACAGCTTCAGATTTGATAGGATGGAATACTGTGCATAGTAAGGATGTTAAAGGTTAACCTCATCTGCTTAGGATGAGGCTTATGGTTATGGTTAACCATTATGGGCTAAAGCAGCCCCTGGCCTGCTGCAGTTGGAGTAGCCCCATTTGCAGTGGTCTTGAGAGGAGAGGGGCAACTGGGGAAGCTGAAGCAGCCCCCCCGCCACCGCTGCGGACAGGGTCTCCTTTGGCTCATCTGGAGCACCCTTACTCCTAGTGCGCTGGGACAGGGGCTGCTTTGGTCTGGCTGGAGCACCCCCACCTGCTGCATGCCCAGAACTGCTGCAGCTGGGGACTGCTTCTCTGTCCTACAGTGTGCCTGAGGCTGCTGCAGACATGGGCTGCTTGGGCTGGGCTGGAGGGCCCCTATCCATGGTGCTCCTGGTCTTGGCTGCTGTAGACGGGCATCGCTCTGGCTGCATTGGAATGCATCCTACCTATGGCAGCACTGCAGGTGGGGAAGCTCCAGTCAGACTGTAACAGCCCTGGTCCCTGGCTTCCCCAGTGTCCCCAGTCCATTTAATTGGAGAAGAGGTTAAACCTTATGTTTAACCAGTTAATCATGTAAATGGGATTTTACATCCCTAGTGCATTAGTTAGTTGTATTTGCAATTTTAGGTCAGAATCATCGAGCATATTGTAATCTAACTGATGAGGGCAAAATTGGCTTTTAGATATGGGCATGCTGTTCCTACTGAGCTGTGAATGCATCTCAGAGGGCAGAATCTGACCTTTACTGTAAATGAAAACACTTGCAAATTAGCCTCTTTTGTATTCTGTCAGCAGCATAGGGTTGTATGCTTTTTTGGGGGGGGTGGGGGGTCGTAATCTGGCCTTAGTCTCTTCGTTGTAAAACGCATATTCCCAGGGCTTTAACAGTGTGGCCCACTCCATTGAAATGCTCACTGACAGGTTACGAAGGGAGACATCTGAACTAGAGTTTATGCTCAAATTTGATACTTTGCTCCTTGGCCTCAACAGAGAGAGCAATTACCTTATGAATTACAGAGCCAGCTTCCCCATCTTTAATATTCATAGTCATCTCAGGCAAGTCACTTAATAGACACTTACAGTAAGTAATTTTTCCCCACTCCTCTTCACCCTTTGCCCCCTGCCTTCTGCCCTATGTACCTGATTTGTCAATTTCATTTTAATTTTTTGTTTGTGTATCTCTAATATATAATCATCATGCCAGTTCACTTTTACCGCTATTTCCAGTCCAGCACTGTCTCCAGATCTGAAGAAGTGGGTTTGCCCCATGAAAGCTCATCATCTAATAAATTAGTTCGTTAGTCTTTAAAAAGATGCAGGACTGCTTTTTTGTTTTGTTAAAATACAGCCTAGCACAGCTACCTCTCTGGTACTAGTACAAGGGGTTAGCTGCAATCTGTTTCTACTGCAGTTCTTTCCTCCTGCTACCCGCTCTGTACCTGATCTCCCCACCATCCATGCTTGCTTCACAAGGAAAAACAACTACAACTCTAGTTTGAGTGTACCTAAAATACTTCATATTAGCAGCAGTCTGGTATATGGCAGCACTTCAAAGCCAGATGAATCAATATTCATTAATGATACCTAATGTCATCTCATACAAAAGTGAAATGGATGGACTTCTTGACATCACTTCTCACACTGGAGAATAAAAGCAAATGATAGTAATAATCTAGAGCAGGTGAGACTGATTTCTGACAGAACAAAGATCTTGACTTCAGCAGGTACAATTTCAGTACAATTTCAGGTATAACGTGTTTCCTGAAAACAGACACAACCACGGGGCTTTACACGCTGTCCCCTCTCCATCCTACCTCACAAACACTGGCTCCACAGCTTCCATTGACTGGGGGGAAATGCAGCTAGTGGTGGCAGTGGGGTGGCACCTGGCTCTGCTTCCATGTAAGAGCCAGAGAAGGGACCTACTGCTGCTTCCAGAAGCTGCTTGGTGTAATCACCATTTGAAACCTTCACTCGGACTCTCCCCTCTTCCTCGTGTCCCAGTCCTCTGCTGCAACCCTGATTCCTCTCTCACCCCCATGAATTCTTCAGTCTCAGCCCAGAGCATCCTCCTGCACCTCAGACCCCTCATCCAGGGCCCCACTCTAGAGCCTGCACTGCCAGCCCTAGTCCTCACCCCCACACTCAGTTTCATGAGCATTCACAGCCTCTCATACAATTTCTATACCAAGATGTGGCCCTCAGGCCAAAAAGTTTGCCCATGCCTGCCCCTGACTGGAAGAAGGTACCTTTAATTCTAATTTAAATCAGTAGCCCACAGCTCTTTACCTGATGGATACCAGTATCAGACTTGATCACTACGACTAATGCAACCTAGAGCTCTGTGGAGTAGGTCAGGTTTTGATTTCCAGAAATTGGACGGGCAGGTGACAGATTTGTGCATAAATCTTCAACTGGACTTGTGCTCCATCAAGCAGCTAAAATTACCTGTCTCTTACCAAGTCATTTGTTTGAAGACTGCAGAATGTTATAGCTGAGGCTACATCTATGCTATGAAATAAAGTCAAGTTTAAGGCAGTTAGCTCGTATTGTACCAAGTGACTGTCTTCCCTGGAAATACCATTAGCTCGACTTAGGGAGCACTAATATCGATATCATAATATCATTGGAACCAGGTGGGTATAGTGTCAAGTTCAAATTTAACAGTTCAAATGAAGGCTAGGGTGGAAGCACCATGTCTTTGAATCAAATTCATTAGCCTCTAGATGCTGATTGGCACTGTTGTACCTGGCTTCCAGTTGCTCGCCACTTGCGGGAGCTGGGAAACTGACCAGCGCAGCAGCTCTGGTTAGTTTCCCAGCTCCTGCAAATGATGGGGAGCTGGGAAATTCATGGTGCTGCTGTAGTTGGCTCCTGGCTGCCTGCCACTCGCGGGAGCCAGGAAACCGAGCAGTGCCGGTTAGTTCCTCGCCTCCCCCAAGCTGCGGGGACCTGGAAACCAGGCAGCAGGGTGAGCGCTGCTAGTGGTGAGGGTGCGGCAGGGCCCTGGGGGAAGGGTACAGAATGTGAGGCTGAGGGAACTGTGGCATAGGTTCCCAGAATGCTCTGCTGCAACAGTTGCTGTTTGGCCACCCTACTGTGGCAGCACTAACTTGACTGAAGTGAGGATGCTCAAAATTGAATTTCTAAAACCCAACATTGTAAAATCAAATTTAATAAAATCAAATTTATCTGGTCATGTAGACAAAGCCCCAACTATGTGCTTATTATCTGTTCCCCCTTCCCACCCGCCTTGCTTTACAATGATCTAGCAAAATTTCACTTCAATTCTCAACATGGGTTATTTTGAAATTCTCTTCTGTGTCCCTCTTTCAGATTGCTAAGAAGACCCGAACACCAACTTCTGGCCCAGTAATCACCAAGGTGATCTTTGCAAAACCAATTAACAGCAAAGCAGTTACAGGACAGTCAACTCAAGTGTCACCAGTCATTGCAGGTCGTACTCCTTTATGACTTGTTTGTCTTTCCTGTTTTCCGAGGGCTTTGGAATGGAATGGTGATAGTAAATAAAAATCTTGCTGTTCACGTACTGTAGCTTTTGATGCTAACTGTACTGCATCACATGTCCAGAGTTTTAGATGTTTAGAAGACTTTATAGCTAAAATGTAGCTGCTTAAGATGGTATAAAAACAAAAACATGCCATTGCAGGGTATCATATCTCAGCCATTTAGAGTGGTGGTTGTGAATGTATCTGCATACTGCAGACTGCTGACAAAACTAGACAGATCAGATATGGATAGTACAATATTTGTATGCAGTTGAACAAAAGCTATCCAAGATTCTAACATAATGTCAAAACATTTAAAAACTCAGTCATGTATAAGAGGGAAATTGCACCTTATTAACAACAGGAGTTTTATTTGGTGAAAGCCTGGAATGAGGTCTCTGGGGCGTTGGGGATGAATTAGGTCAATAAACGTATATTGATGTGACTAGTTATCAGCAGGTGTTACAGGTAACACATAAGTGTAAAATAGCTTTTTTTAAAAGCTAGAACTGAGTGGGCTTATAGTCTCCAAAGTTTCACATTATTTTGTTTTTTAATTCAGTTGTGACAATAAAATATAAATCTGTAAGTTGAATTTTCCTGATAAACATTGCACTACAGTAGCTGACTTGAAAAATAGTATTTTTGTTTATTTCTAAAGTACAAATATTTGTAGTAAAAAATATAAAGTGAGTACTGTATATTTTGTATCGTGTGTTGTAACAGCAATCTGTAGACTTAAAAATGTAGAAGAACCAAAAATATTTAATACATTTCAATTGATATCCTGTTGTTTAACAGGATGATTAAAACTGAGTTAATTGTGATTAACTTTTTGCGTTAATTGCATGAGTTAACTGCAATTAATCAACAGCCTTCATTTTCACTAATAATATATGAAAGAGTGGAAATTAGCTAAGAGCAAGAAATGTACATATTAGAACATGAAATTTAATGGTTTCATGTAAGTCCTTTTCCACTGCAGTTGTTGGGCACTCTCATATCTGAAGGGAAACACAAAGTTGACAATTCAGTTTTTGGGAGGAAAAAAATTTATTTCAGCTTCATTTTTGTTTTAAACCAATATGTTAGAGATTCAGGACTTTCTTCCCCACAGTCCATGCCAGAAAAGCATCACTTACCGGTTCAAATCCTTGTCTAAAGGGGAGAAGTGTTTTGTAGAGATTCCAGCTGAGAGAGTGTCTGGCCTTTGCTCGCAGCGAGGGTGTGGCACACGTACTTACTTAGTATTTGATATTTTTAAGCTGAGTGGGAAGATTTCCAGCTTCTGGCTTTTAGCTTCTTAAAGTTTAAAGTAAATGTAAACAGTAAACCTTCCATTAGGAAGGAAGAAAAAAACAAGTCATGGTGCTCAGGGGAAGGACAGAGAAGGGGAAAGATTCTATCTTCAGAAAAACAAACTGGAAATATTGAAAAGTATCCAAGTTGAGGTTTGTAAGAACATCATGTTTATTCATTTAATGGCTATTAGTAACATTAGTGTTGTATTTTTTTCAATGTACCTTTTTACTAAGCTTATAGATAGGATCTTTTCTCATCTTGTGTAAATACTCTTCAGGGGAGGGGAATTTTTCTAGGATAATGCTGTTTCAGGGGGCTTGCTGCACTCTGTTGACGTGTATTTGTCATCTTACCACTTAATTCTTTCTTGTTCTTGGCCCTGGCCTGTATAGCAAATGTTTTCATCTTCATTAAAAATGTAAGGGAAAGTAACATGGCTTTTTTAGTACCGTAGGGTCTCAACATTCACCAACTTAACTTTCGCTAATTCAGTTATTTGTGAGCAGCCGCAAGCAGCTGCTTTCTCTGGGCTCCGGGCACGGAGTGCCAGCAGCCGCCACTTCCCCGGGGCCCCCCAGTGGGAGTGCCAGCAGCCGGGCTCCAGGTGGAACGTCTGCCATGTTCGCGAAATTCAACATTCACAAGGGTTCTCAACACAGAACCCTTACGAATGTTGAGACCCTACTGTATTTGGTTGTTTAGTACATGGAATATCTCAGCACCAGGGTTACCTCAAAGTGGCACTCAGCTGCCTAATAAGCCCTATGCTAGGGCTCAGGGCTGCTGCTCATAGAGCTGCTGCAGCTTCCTCTCCCCAAGCCATGGCAGCCAGCCTTTCCACTGGCTCCAGCAGAGTTGCTACAGCTAGGGGAGAGGCATGCACCTCTGATCCCAGTAGCAGGGTGGGATGAAGGAAGGGGCTTATGGGGCTGTAGCCCAAGGCCTCTGACTAAATGGGCCCCTTTAGCTCAGGGCTGCAGCCTCTACAGCCCCTGTATTCTGGGCCAGCCCTTCCTGGCAGGGGATGCAGCTCTGTGCACTGCCGTTCCTTCACCACCACCCCTTCGCTCTCTTGTTGGAGCCAAGTTGCCATGAGCACCTGCAAGTTCTGTCTCCTCATGCTCAGTGCCTGCAGATGAGCACAGGGCCACTTGTCTCCACCACCAAATGGGACATCCTTAGGTTAGCACCTCACACCACAACCCAGAGCCCCCTCCGCCACTCTAGCTCTGAGATCCCTCTTGTCCCCTGATTCGTGCCCAAACCTGCACCACCCGCACCCTAAACTCTTGCCCTGAACCCACTTCCGCAGTCCAGACTGCTTGGCCCCAGCCTGGAGCTCCATCCTGCACCCCAAATGCCTCATCCCCAGCCCCACCACAGAGCTCACATCCCCAGCCAGAGCCCTCATCCTTCAAACCAGCCTCACCCCCAGCACAGATCATCCATGTGCAGAATGAATTTTATTGTGTGCCCAATATAGAGGTGATGCGTTGCATATCATCTTCCTGTTGGGGCAATAACAAAATTCATTCTGTGCATGGACATCAAAAATTAGAGGGAACATTGCTCTGCACAAGGGAGCAGTTGATCTCAGTAGTTTCCATTTCTCTTGGAGTACCCATTACCGGTGGACTGGTGCCGCCAGTCTTCCCTGTGTCATTGTTTCTTGTTCCTTTTTGCCTTTTGTTTCCGTTTTAATTTTTGTTATCTTCATTTTTTGTTCTCTCATCAGTCTCCCTCATCTCCCTACTCCCAGGGACTAGCTCTAACCCCTATTGGAATTGAAGGTTGTGTTTGCATTGACTTCATTGGGAATTGGGTTGGGGGACACAAGCTGTAAGGTTCTTGCAGTGAGCATCCAGTAATTGCTGGGTCAGCCTGGCTTACCTGCTGGGTGAAAAGAAGGTTGGGCTAGTGAGCTGCTGCCTGTGCCCAAGATCTGTTGTTTTGGGCTGCTGGAGGAGCAGTGTGAGAAGGCTTTAAGGAGCCAGCTGTCACTTCACACACCTGCAAGCACAGAGGGGTGCATGTAGCTCTAGAATGGTGCAGTTCTTTCCACTCCCTGCAGTTCTTCTGCAGCTTCTGGCGCTAGCCGGAAGCCTCCCATTGGGAAACATTGACCACAGTCCTGCCACAGAGACTGCAGGAGGAGCTCTTATTTTTTCATGGAGCTGTTGAATACTGGGGCCAAAAGTCCTTAATTATTTCCCCTCTTCAGGTGAATGTAAATTCTTTTGAATATTTTTCTCATTTAACAGAAATTACTCTAAAATTAGCACTTAGGTTGGACATTTGTATCCCTATTTTATGAACGATTTCTTATGAATACGAAATCAGTGTCATGTATGTCCCAGCTCCTACTTCCCGCCTCTTCTGCTCTGCTGCCATCCTTTGTGTCCTGCTGATTTGGCAGTGGAGGAAGATCAGCAGTGCACATGCCAGCACAAAGCTGTGTGTGAAAAGGTTTGTGACCCTCCCTGTTATCTAATAGAAATACAGTAGAGACAACCTAGTGGTGCCCTTTGGTGTTTAAGCTTTGTTACCATTGGCTGTTGTCGAACAGCAGATGTATATTCAGCTAGCAGATTTCACAGACAGGTGTGTTCATTCTTGTGCTGAGCAAACCAGCAGTCATGTAACCCTTTAAAGCTAACAAAATAATTTATTAGGTGATGAGCTTTTCTGAGGCAGACCAACTTCTTGAAGTGAGATGGGAGATGGGAAGTTGTCTCTGAAGTTTTACAAGCCAATTCAGTGCCACGAAGAAGTGGGTCTGCCCCACAAAAGCTCATAATCTAATAAATAATGTTGTTACTCTTTAAAGGGCTACACAACTGCTTTTTTGTTTTGTGAAGACACAGACTAACATGGCTACCTCTCTGTGACCATCCCATCTCTCTGTGTTGCACAACTTTCAAACTTACAATTAATGTGTACTGATTAAAAAAAAAAAAAGTCCCCTCAACACCTTAAAATAGCTCATAGGTGCTGACTTGGCTTTTTCTCTCTCTGGGGGGTCATACTGAGTAATCAGAAAATGCTGGTATCCCTGAGAAACAGATTCATCCCTGGATGTTTGTGCAGCAGGCATTTATCAAGAGGGCTTGCGATAGTAAATCTTTTGCCCAAGCTCGCTCTGTTTACGGAGGGCACTGTGATGTGCGGTGAAAAATCTGCTAAAACTCAGCTCTGGGACTAAGGAATGATCAGTGAAACACATTGAAAAGGTCAATGTAAATTTAACTTTTCAAGGTATTTTTAGATATTAGGAGTATTTGGAAAACCCCCCCAGAGCATATGTTTGCTTCTAAGCTGGTTTCCCTCTCTTTCCTTGCCCATTAAACATTATCTAAGTGGTATCCCTCTCCATTGAACATGATCTAAATAATATGGTGACACTCCACTGATATCAAACTTTCCCTGTGAGCTGGTGCAGAGGTGCATTGGCAAACTTAGAATCCATAATGTGGAAATAAATCTGTTGCTTGTGAGGCTGTCATAAATCAACATATAAGTAATTAAGGTGACCTTGTGCCTCTTGTTTACAGGAAGGGTTCTTTCGCAGACTGCTCCAGGAACACCACCAAAGACCATAACCATCTCTGAGAGTAGTGTTATTGGGTCGTCTTTAAGTTCTACAACACAACAGACGCCGAATAAAATAGCTATTTCCCCACTGAAGTCCCCTAATAAGGTAAAACACCTTGCCTCTTGCATGAGTGCAATATGTATGTATGCAGGGCACTGAGGAAGGTCTAGTAGTGTGGGGAATTGCTTACTGCAGAATGAATTTAACCAGCTTCTTCGTTTTGCTCAGCAGCTGACAATGGTGTCAGTGGCCTCACAACCTCCAAACTCCCCTCAGAAGACAGTGGGTGTTCCTCTGAATGTAGCCTTAGGACAGCAGCTCCTCACAGTGCAGCAGTCAGCACCCTCTTCCCCTGGCAAGGCCATAGTCAACCATACAACTGCTCAGGTATATACTGACTTTCCTTGCACTGTACAGTTTTATCTTCATGAGTCAGCTGCAGTTTCCACACTGTCTGAGAGTACTCAGCTGCTGCAGGGTGTTCTTGCTCCTGGGGCCTGCCAGAAGCACCATCCTTTGGACCAGGCAGTCTTCCAACCCAAGCGCCCAACTGGATGCTATTAAATCTGAGATTACTAGGTGTGCAGAGGGAAGACAGGCAGTTGGAAAATGACTTATCTAAGTTAGGGAGTTGAATGGTCCATCAGCTGCTTTTTTTAATTTGCATTACATCTGTTTGAGGCCAATTTACTGCCTCTTCGAATGTCATATACATGGCATTATTTTGTCTCCTCAAAATGATAGAAACTGAAATATGGATAAACAAATGTAAAAGCAGCAGTACTAGGATATTCTGCAAATCATTTTCTGTTCTGAGGCACTTCCGTGGCACCTTCACTAGCTGCTTGGGATTAAGGGAGAGTTGAAAATTTGGGGCTTGAATCTCGGAAGTTTGGCATACTTGGTGGGAGATTGTGAGTACTCTGATCTCCATAGATGAAGCCCTAATCCCTAAGGCAGAACTGTTTCTTTATACATGATTTTTCTTCTTTCACACTGTGATATCTTTCACAAATACAGAAGTCTTGAAGCAGGCCAATCCAAGGACAGTGAAATGAGGTTTTTCAGACTGCTAAACACAGTGTAATGGTCTGTTTCTGAAAACATCCCACTTCTTCCACACTTTTTTGTGCAGAAAAGGAGTATTGTGTTCAAAATCAACTGAAGATGGTGCAGAGTAAGACTATTTGATCCTTTTGAGAGATGGTAATTTTCTCTCAAGTTTGCAAACAGATTCAGTGCCTGTTTCGTATCTTCTCTGTTTAATAATTCTTTTGTATTACTTGATAGTAACACACTATCAAGTTGCCCCACTGCAGGTTGAACTCCTGTAGAACTCAATGGGAGTTCTGTGCTGAAAGAGCCTGCAGAAGTGGGTCTATAGTATGGATTAACTCATACCGGGTTTTGGGCTTCAATCCACAACAAGTCTGTTTTAAAAATTACCTGTTTATCTAGTTAGATATTTGTCACTCACTATACTCTTTGTGCATTATTAGGCAGATGATATTATCTGCTTTGCAACTTCTTATTTTAGTAGGATGGAAAGAAGCCTGGATGGTAGCTGAGTAAATTGAATTTCAATAGCAGAATACCTTGATCAATTTTTCCAAGAAAAGGTACAAACAAACTCAAGTAGAGAAAGTTAAGGCTGCTACTCTGTTTTCACGGAGAAGATGTAGTTGAAGTTCAGGTTTCCCATTTTGGCATATTACAGTAAACTCTTCCATATCCGGCAACCCTGGGACCTGGAGGTTGATGGATATTCAAATATTCTGAATAATAGAGAGGTATACCTAGCAATGCACAACATTAAAGAAAAACAAGATTAGATATTGAGAAACAAACAAAGTACGCAGAATACTTTATTTATCAACCACAGTAGTATTGTACACTGTAAACTTATACTATATTTGCTGTATTTATTTGTATTTCACTGTACTTATGGAAAACATAATTACAATTTACTTATGGTTAAAATGCCGGTTATTTGAGAGTTCTGGATAATAGAATGCCGGATATGAAAGAGTTTACTGGATGTTCCACACACATTGTAATAATCCCCAAGTACCAGGGAACAGGAGCCTTTATCTCAAAGATTCTGATGAAACTCGAGTAGAATTTTTTTTAAACGGTTTAAAACTAGAAATGGAGTTTAACATCTAATGAAGTCAAACCCTTGTTAAAATCTTTTGCTACATCCAGTACCACCTCCTTTTTGGGGTGAACAATTATTTCACTCACAAAAGGACTGCTGAAAGTAGGGAAAGCAGTCCACAGTTTGTGTTTGCAGAGCATGCTGTAGAAAAGAAGTACTTCCCCAAACTCGTAGACATTTGCCAGATAATACTGTTGTTTTATGTATGGGAATAAGAGATTTCCAGACAGCCCTCGCTTTTGTGGCTACCAAAGAAATAGATGCTAATACAAGCTTCTGATGCATAATAGAGGTTCAATGCTTCTGAACATCTGGAATAACAGTGAGTGGCTCAGCTTGTCTGTCTTGAGAATTGGCTGGTGGGTTGTTGTGTAGTATAACAAGACACTGCTAACACATTTGTTAGGTGGTTTTCTCTTCCTTTCATTTTTTTTCCCTTTTAAATTTCCTTTCAGACATTCCATAATTATCCTTATAGTAAGAATCACCATTGCTGTTCCTTCCACCTTGTGCTTAGCTGTGACAGTCTGAGTTCCTTTTCTAGATCTGAAAAAGAGCTCTGTGTAGCTAGAAAGCTTTTCTTGCTCACTAACAGCAACTGGTCCAGTAAAAGGCATTACCTCACCCATCTAGTCTTATATCCTGGGACCAACCCGGCTGCTGCAGCAACACTGAAAACAAATTGAGAAAGACAGCCTCTTCAGCGCAGCCTAGTGGCTCTATTTCAATAGCACAGCTTATCAGAGGAAAACTGTATGACAGTGATTGGTTTACCAAAGACAAACCAAAGTATCCACGACAAAGTTATGGTTGCATACTTTTTCCAAATACAGCGCCCAATAAAGCTATTACAGAAGTGTGAGTCAGCGGCCCAAATCTTTCTCTTCAACGACTCGCTGATACTTTTTTCTTTTTTCCTTCTGTTCAGGAAGGACTGTGGTTTTCGTGTCAGACTAAGACATCTGCTTGAAGACCGTCTTCCAAAGAGTTTGACGCTATATGTTGATGGTTTATTTTTGGCCTGGGCTTTCTTATGTGGCTCTTATGAGCATTGTGGTTGTGTGTTCTGGTGTTGTCTTGTGGTTCATAATTCCCAGCCAAACTTCAGTAGTGTGATATTGGGTATATTGGATGTAAGGCTGGCTCTTTCTATGGAGTGTACTTCCTTCAGGTCTCATCAAGAACCGAAATATTAGCTTAGTCTTTTAAAGCCTGGGAATGCCTTCTTACTGCAAGGAAAGCCAGCTTCTTCTGAATGAGTCTAAGATGGCCATACAGCTGTGCAGAATAGAAAATGTGACTTTTAGGCACTTAATGGTGGAACATTTTTAGTTTGCTCTAAGCAGAAGAGGAGGGTATGTAAGACCCGAGTTCCCATTTTTGCTTCTCTTTGCTGTGAAAATAGTCTTTTCTTGTTGGTGTTTAAATTTGCCAATAAGTCTGTGTTGCTAAAATATGAAATGGTAGTATGTGCTGGACTTGATGCCTGGCACCTCTGCGCAGTTATGTTATTCTTTTAGTGGTGAGCTGCTTTGCTGATCTTCTAGAAAACTATCTGCTTAGGAGCATCCCACATGAGGCTCTCACTGTATTTCAGCCCAGCAAAGTGTATGGGCTGGTTATTAAAAAGGACTAATATAGAGTCATGTGTTCTAATTGCCTGACCTCAGAGTATTGATCTTCTACAGTTGTGTTATTGGTAGCTGATCAGCAAATGTTGTTTTACTTACAGAGACAAAATGGCTTGATGTTGTTAAAGATCATATTTTTAGCTACATTGAATGTTATTCTGGAATGGCAGTTCAACTCTAGTGGCTGTTTCCTGATAATATATTATGCTTCAAACTAAATCTGTAACCAAAATGGGGAAAAATGAGTTTTCTTCCAGACAGGAGGGGAAAATTATCTCTCCATCTCTAATGTAAATTAAGCAGGTTTAGTCAAAAACAGTGAAGAGTATATTTGCATACTGAGACAATAAGAGAAGCAAATTGCTTGAAGATCAACCTAGACATCACGCATCTAATGAAGCAGGTCTTTGCCCACAAAAGTTTATGCTCCAAAATATCTGTTAGTCTATAAGGTGCCCCAGGACTTCTTGTTGTTTTTGAAGATACAGACTAACTCGGCTGCCCCTCTGATACTAGACATCATGGCATCTACACACCAGAGACCAAAAAGCAAGGGGGAGACACTTTGTCAGGAGGTATACTTCAAAGGATACATTTCAGAAGTGAACTGGCCTATAAGAAGGGAGAAATACATGTTTATCCATTTACTGAGAGAACCCCTTGTAGGATGTACGTGAATCTTGGAAATCTGATTGCAAATGAAACTGAATACTACCAAGCTTTACAGAGAAGTTTTAGGCAAGATACTATTTTAGACAAGATTAAATTGCTGAGGTTGTTTTCATCTTGTAGAAGCATGTTACAATTGTTATTTTGTTGGTAACCACATCTATTTCTGTTAGCTTGGAATCACTTGAATCTCTATTCGTTTTCAAACTTATTCTTGGTTTTACTTGTAAGTTCTTCTCAGTGTTGTAATACTAAAGGGTGAATCCTCAGGTGATCTACTTGGTATTCTCGGTGAGCATGCAGCGATGGCTTGGATAGCATGCAGAGAAACATGCTTTCAGGGTTTTTTGGGACTAGGGTGCATAAAATGTCACCTGGTTGGCAATGCTTTGGAGCAGATTGTTTGGTCAGCTAGCAAAGTAGAACAGGGGGAGGATGCCATCTACGTTAGTTCCAAGAAGCCTTTTTTTGCTGAGGCAAAGGGGTAAAAGAGTCTCCCGTTGTTCTGGGGTTCCCAAGAAACAGTACAATACCAGTGATTCAGCCTGGTCTTGACAGTTTTGTGTCTCCCTTGCATACATATTTGATTATATGACCTGTTGTTTAAGGGCTTAAATATACCTTTGGTGGCATTTGCAGATTAAATCCTGCTGGCTTTTACAATCTTTGCTTAATGAACTATTGGTTATTGGTTGGATATAAGCAGTCAATGGACCATAATTAAATCACCTGAACATTACAACTTTCAGGATCTGATCAGGGTTCATGGAAACAATGAAAGGCTTTCCACTGTCTTCTGTGGGGTTTGGATAAGGCCCTTTGAAAATCACACTTTACATTTCATAGGCTTGGCCTACATTAGGAGATTAATTTGAATTTAGATGACTTGGGTTGAATTTGTAAAGAATCAGTCCATACTACAAGATCAATTTAATCAACTTTAAGGGTTCCGAAGGTTGACTTTTGTATGCCTCTACTTTTCACAAGGAGTAATTCCAAATTTGATCTTGCATGGTTGACCTCAGGGTAGTGCAGAAGGTGTATGACGAAGTTTGACATTCTTGGCCTCCTAGATGTGTCCTACAGTTCCCCAGTGTGACCACTGTGGTCATCACTTTCAACTCTACTGCTCTCCAGATGGGCAGCAACCATTCCAATAAAATTTGAATATCATTTCCTGTTTGGCCTGCGTGGTGAGTGGATCACGTAGCACATCTGGACATGACTTCTCAGGGTCACAGATGATCGCCACTGTGGAGCATACAGGAGATCCAGAACCTCATTGCTGGGGTGGGAGGGGGCGGGGAAATGAATCTGTTGGGAAAAATACAAAACATCAAAAGAAACACAGACGTATATGCAAAGATCTCACAGGGCATGGAAGAAAACGGCTCCACTCGAGTTGCCCAGCAGTGTCATGTGAAAGTAAAAGAGGTCAGGCAGGCGTACCATAAAACAAAGGAAGCAAACAGACATTCTGGGAACATGCCCCTTCTATGAGCAGCTGCATGGGTTTCTAGGGAGTGACCCAGCCACTGTCCCCAGCCGGTCTGTTGATACCTGTGAAGAGAGTCTGCAGGAAGCCTCTGGCAAGAGCAAGGAGGACATGGTGGATGAGGAGGATGACAGTGGTCGGCACGTGAATGGAGCGGCTGATCTCACCGACATCCAGGAGCTTTTTGTAATGTTGGATCTCATCCCATCCTCGCAGGACGTTTCACAGCCAGACCCTGATGGCGGGGATGGCACAGCTGGTGAGCTCTCATTTTTAATCAGTGGTTTAAGGCAATGGGATGTGCTCTGTGCAGGGTGCTATACCTAGACAGCCCAGGGCCTCTGGATCGGCTTGTGAAAGTGTCTGGGATGGAGCACCAATCATCTATGCACAACTCCATAAAGCTCTCAAACAGGTGCTCTTTAATTCTTCTCACGAGGTTTATGGGGAAGCTTGCCGTATTCCAACTCCTCGATAGGACACCTTTCTGTGCCGAACCACCAGTAAATAAACTGGAGTCATGGCACTACAGAGCAGTGCAGCAGGTTGACCGGCCCTGTGCCCACAGTGAGTTAGCATTCATTCCTTACCAATTTTTTTTTTATTCCAAGCAGACTAGTGTCACATTTGCATCCTGGAGGAAGTAGGGGTCTGAGTATTAAGCTACTATATGATAGCACAAGCTGCTCTGTCATGCCTGGATCACCTTCTTCCTTCAGTAGGGTGCTAGATGAAGGGAAATTTTAACTGTCCCAGCAGAGCGGGGAGTAGAAGCACCCCATGACTGCAAGAGACTCAAAGCTCCAACAGCACAACTGCACTGCCATGGTTGACCCTCCACCCCGCTGCATTTTCTTTCCCCTTGTCTTGCGGGGAAGGGAATGGCTCAATGCCCCAGCAAAGGGGGAGGAGAAGCACAGGGTGATGGGCACAAACACAGTTCCTAATACTATTCTGACCTCCTCCACTTTTGCACAGTTGCAGAAACTGCTTTTGCAATCACAAGCTTTGAAGGCATGTCCCCAGTCTGTGCCTTACCATGGGTGGAAGCGAACCATGTCAAGCAGGTCCCTTAAGATCTCTGTAGTGCCTAATACACAGAGGTTGCTTAAAAACTAAAATTTGTCCTTGCAAGGAATACATCCCTATTGTGTTTCACAGTTTCTTTCATGAGATTCTTTTGTATATTAAACTTATCTTCAGTAAATGTGTCTCCTTAATGTCTTCCTTCATTTATGTTTTGTTGCAGTGTTCTCAACAGCAGCCTCTTTGACCACCACTTTCAACTCCCCACTTCCGTGAGCTGTTAGAATGGCACAGATCTGCAGGAGAAAATGAGCACTGGAAAGACGTATTGCTAGAGCACATGGAAGCTGCCCTTAAGGACAGGGCGCAGTTAAATGTCTGGAGGAGAACCACTCTGGAGGAGAGACAAGCTGGTTGGGATGAAAGGAGAGTTCTCAGACAGCGTGACTTGGAGACCCAGGAGGAGATGGTGCAGTTGAAAAGGCAGCAAATAGGGCACCTGCTGTGCCTGGTACAGGAGCACAGAGCCCTGTTGCAGCCCATGGTAAACCTCATGTCCTCCTCACTCTGTTCACTAATCTCCCCATCTTTGGCACCCCAGAACGTAGCCCTGCATTCCACTCCCAGGGACTCTTCTGAGAGCAGAGGGTTGACATTCCCCCACTGTGATGGCAAAATGCCCTTGCTTACCCACCTCTGCAGCCATGCCACAAACTCCTTTATTGTCCCCTGAATAAAAATAATTAAGCTCTCACAATCAGTGTCTCTTGCTTGTGTTCCATGGAGGAGTGCATGGGGGCGGGAGGGGTTTACAGGCTTTAAAGTCAAGCATGCATCATTTAAGAGGCACTTGACAGACATGACTGTCATGTTGCGATCTGGTTGTTCATAAAGCTGTTTTTTCAAAGCCTCTGTGATTAGCAGTGCCCCTCGCTGTGCTATCCTTCTTGCTCTGGTGTCTGGATGTTCAGAATTACTGGCCAGGTGATCTACCTCAGGTTTCCAGCCTAATATGAAAATTTCCCCCTTGCTGTCCCATAAATTAGGAAGCACACAGCAGTTTGCCACCGTGAACGGAATATTTTTCTTAGCTGAGGTCTAACCGAGTCAGGAGGCTCCTGAATCTGGCTTTTAAAAAGTCAAAACCACATTCTATTATCATTCTGTACTTGCCCAGCCTTTAGTTGAACTGCTCAATACTGTGGTCCAGGCTGCCTGTGTATGGCTTCATGAGCCAAGGGAACAAGGGGTAGGCTGGATCACTGTTGGCATCTCCACGTCTCCAATGGTAATTTTCTTATCTGGGAATATAGTTCCATTCTGCATCTTTCTAAACAGACCAGTGTTCCTAAAGATGTGTCCATCCTGCACCTTTAATGTTGGTGAAATGTCACTTGTGATCCACCAGTGCCTGCAACACCATGGAGAAGTACCCCGTGACGTTTATGTTCTCTGTGCCCAGGTGGTCTGGTTCCAGGATAGGGATGTGCGTTCCATCTATTGCCCCTTCGCATTTAGGGAATCTCATCATGGCCAAACCATTCACTATGTCCTGCACATTTCTCAGAGTCACTGTCTTTTGTAGCAGATGGGTATTAATTGCCTTTGCTACATGGATGACAGCAGCTCTCCACTGTAGATTTGCCTGCTCTGAATTTATTGCCCAGTGACTGGTAGCTGTCAGCCATTGCAGGCTTCCAAAGAGCAATTGCCACACACGTCTGAACTGACAGAGCAGGTCTCATTCTGGTATCGCAGCACTTCAGGGCAGGGGAAGGCAATTGACAAAATTCCGTGAAAGTGGCCTTCCGCATGCAGCAGTTTTGTAGCCACTGCTGATCATCCCAGACCGGCAGAACAATGCTGTCCCACCAGTCTGAGCTCGTTTCGTGGCACTGGAACTGGCGTTCCACTGTGTACAAAGCATCGAGTGCAGCCAGCATCTCCCTTTTCCTCCTCCCTAGCGTCTCACATTCGTATATGTCGGAGTTTTCAACCCCCTCATGGCTGCTTAGACTCTGCAGCACAATACATGAGGTGTCCCTGGTACTTGCCACAACTGTTTAAACGGCATAGGTTCCATGCTAGCCTTACAGTGGTGTCTGCATGGGCATGAAAAAAGGACATGAAAACCCTTTCTGCTGTTGCTTTCCAAAAGGAGGGGGAGGAGACAAGTGCCTTATGGGATTCTGACGACACACAGCCAGAATGACCTGCAGCACATATTTTTTCCATTACTCAAAGGGACAGAAACCCACAGTGCAAGATGGCAACAGGAACTGTGGGATAGGTACCCAGAGTGCATTGCTGGCAAAGTTGAACCTAGCCATGGTAGTGGGGGACACACTCCATTGACTTTATTTGCCAGTTTGGACATGCACCTTCGATTTTACAAAATTGGGTGCCAGAAAATCGACCTTAAGAATTTCAACCTAATTTCCTAGTGTAGATGCACCCATAGAGTAGCAAAGTTGTTCGAATGCCAGTCAGCCCTGAAAAACAGGAGAGGAAATTCTCTGCTCACAGGTAACAGCACTATAACAGCACTTACAACTGTCTCTGTGTTTACTGCTGTTGTGTACTCTGAAGTGCTCTTGATGATTAAGGTTAAAGCACAAAATGAACTTTGAAATACCCCAGGAAACAGCTGTCTCATAAAACCCATTGAGTGGGTTTATACTTCCAGGAGAAAATAAGGAGATCTGGACCTTTCTCCTGTTCAGAACTGTAGCTGCTGAAGGTTGAAAGATGACAAGGGAGAAGGCAGTCAGGCTGGAAAATGAATTGAAATCACCCATCTAGACAAGATAGGCCCTGGTGCAGGTCAAAATTTTGGCAGTGGGACTGGTGAGGAAAGAGCAGATTTTAGAAGTGTTCTGGAGAAGGAAGCAATAAAATTTGTAAGAGCCTGGATGGGAGGAGAGAAGGAAAAGAAGGGAGTTGGAAGATGAGGAGGCTGGTTAAGTGAATGCTTGCTACTCAGTTTGTAGATGGGGAAAAGCCTGAAATAATGAAGTCTCATGTGTTCTAAATATACTGCTGTTCTCCACTGAGATTTCACATGCATTCTGGTTACCACGTTCCTTTCCTCCTTCCTCTCCTGTTTTCCAATGCTCTTTTTGCTGTGGCTTCTGCTAGTGGTTTCAAACTTGTTTACCATGTTCTCCACGGTTTTCATTACTTCCTTTTTGTCCTTAGCCAGCCCACGACTTCGAAACTTTAAGGTTTACAGCCTTGTTCCGTTTTCGGTTGGAGGCTGCTTGGTGACATGTAGGATTCTGATACTGACCTGTGGAATGGGATACTGCACATATACAGAGCTGAGTGGTGGAGCAACAGTGCAAATGTGGGATATCCACTTCCCCACAGACTGAAAAATCATAAAATCGATTTTGGTTTTATTCACAGTAATTTGGGAAAAACTCTCAAACTGCTGTGTAGTTTTTTGTTTGACGTTGGTTCTTGATTGAGGGATGGTTGGTTTTGCTTATATATAATACTAGTTTATTTGGGAGTCTGATATAATGGATTGAGAAGGGAACTGAACTCCCTCTGCCCTTCTACCAACTCCCTCAGTGCTTCCTCTCTTACCCTTGCTGTGCCTGTGGTTTTCATCTGATAAATGTGTGATATGCTTCAGGGAGGTGTGGGAGTGTGGGGGTTAATCAGTTGTTCACTAGCAAATATGGGGAAAGAAGTGGTGATACCTCAGTACTGCTGTCAGGTAACTGTGCTGCCTATGTTGTTCGACAGGCTGTCAAGTCAGCAGTGCAGACCATCACTGTGGGAGGAGTGAGTACATCTCAGTTTAAGGCCATAATTCCCTTGGCAACGGCCCCTAATGTTCAGCAGATTCAGGTACCTGGAAGCAAATTCCATTACGTCAGACTTGTCACAGCCACGACAGCGAACAGTTCAACCCAGCCAGCCAGTCAGAATCCTAGTACCAACACACAGCCTCTTCCGCAAGGTCAGTGATGTCAAGTTGTACCCTGTTGTGTCTAATTTAGGTTTGTTAAGCACTGACAAATAAAAAATCCCTCACAAAGGGCAAACAAATGTCCCAGGATATCAATCTCTGGCCCTGGCCAGCTGCACTAATTTGTACCAGGCCCTGGGTTTGAAAAGCTCTATATCCCAGTACCAGCTCCGGGACGTGCGTGGAAGTGACCTGATGTTGAGCTCCTCGTTCCCTAGCAGGCCTGCCGATGGGAGAGGCTTTTGTGCCAGGGCCTGGACGTTCAAAGGGGCCCAGAGTTCCTGGCTGCCATCTCGCATACTGCAGCAGCTGGAGTCCCAGGCCCCTCTGTTAGCTGGCAGGGGTGCACTGTCGTCTGGGCAGTGCTAAAGGCTGACTGCCCCTTCAGGCTAAGGCCTCATCCCTTCCGGGGAGGGGGGTGCAGAGCTCAGGCCCCCCACACCTTGCCCGGGGCACACAGTGGCTGTTGGCTGCATTGTTCCCTAGAGACTGGCTCCTAGGTTGCTTGATATGCTGTTGTTCCCAGGGGAGAATGTCAGCTACTTGTCTGCTTGTTGGCTAATTCTTCCACCTCAGATACGCTGTCCACGTCCTAAGGTGAAACCTGAGCAATCCCGTACATGCCTCAGAGAGCTGATGTGAGGATTAATGAATGTTTGCCCAGCATGTTGAGATCCTTTGAGAGGGAGTGATTTAGAACTGCAAATTGTCCCTTGGTTTTACCATGCATGTTCTGATGGTGGCAATGGAATGGACAGATTTTGATACTTTTTCTCCCCTTTGCGTGTTTACACGCCACTCTCGTTAGTGCCAAGAAGAGCTCTGCATATAGAGTGATGACAACTGTTGGTCTCAAATATGTGCAGCTCACTAGGTGGAGGTACTGAATGTTTAGTAAATATGTTGGCGTAAATGGAAGAGGCAAAGGGAATGAGTGGGTGAAAAAATTAGGGGAGAAAATAGCTGGCTAGAGTGTCTTGTTTAAGGGGAAAATGTAAGATCCAATTTGACCCTAAATGTAGACTTTGTGAAAACAAATTTTTACCAAACTTTAAGACAATGATTTTGAGCAGTTGCCATAAATGTATATTGAATTGTTCCTTTGGAACTGTGTTTAAATTCTCATTAGAAAATAAAATCCTGTAATGTTTTAGTTCATACAAAAGCTAGTGACCTATGGTAGGTTTAACTAATAGTATGATAAATTGAAAGTGAAATAGACTAGAACCAGAAGTTAAACTGACAAGTCTGTTTCCAGTTAGTTTTTTACATTTCTTTCTTTACACTTGGACAATCAGCAGTGTTCCCTGCAAGTTGTGCATCTGGACAGCCACACAGGAAAGATTTAGGTGCCACCCAGCTGATTAGCAGAGTGATCACACAACAGTAAATGAAATAAATAGTGTGGAAGCCAAATAAAATGTTACAAGCAGTGGTTTTTTTTTTTTGTGCCGGCACTTGGCAGCGCCAGCCGCTGGACTGGCTGGTAGTGAGAGATTGGGAGCTGGCTGAATACCAGAAAAGGCAGTGGTTACAAGCATAACCTAAATATATTTATGAAAGCAGCTCATTCCACTGTCTTACACGCAAGAGTAATGATTTTTCTGTGTATGTGAAAGAAAATATTTTAAGGATTAAATTTTAGAGATGTTCTAAATGCGTACATGTAGTATGACATGTGACATTGTTTCTTTTAACCAGCTAAGCCGGTGGTTGTGAACGCAGCTCCAGTGCGGATGTCTGTTCCAATAGTTCCAGCTCAGACTGTCAAACAGGTGAGTTTAATATGACATCAATATTCTAGTCTTATCTGAGCTGGCAAATGGATGTCAAAACTGTGGAGATAAATTATGATGATTTGAATTATTTTGCATGGATTCTTCAGAATGCTTTTTTAATTCACAGCATACTTCTGCGGAGGATAAAGTATCATGTGTTGATGGTGCCATAAGGATTTCTTCTCTTTCCAGGTGGTGCCCAAGCCAATCAACCCAAATTCACAGATCGTTACTACAAGTCAGCCACAACAGAGACTTATTATGCCAGCTACTCCACTGCCACAGATACAACCAAACCTCACTAACCTCCCACCTGGCACTGTGTTGGCACCAGCACCTGGCACAGGAAATGTAGGCTATGCAGTTCTTCCAGCTCAGTACGTTACTCAGGTATGGTGTATAGCATGGGGTTAGATGGTGCAATTACAGACATGGTTGTAGAAGGCATCCTACGTTCGTGCTACTGAGACGACTGAAAAAGCCCAGCAGTGTGTTCAGAGATTTTTGTCGGAATGCCGTGTGCAGTTTACTGGTAGAAGCCTTGTTATATAGTTCTTTCTGCTTGGCCTGCCCTATGTAGGTAAAAAACGATCTGGAACAACACAGTAGTGCACAAATGCTAGGAGGAGAATGACACAACAAGACCTTTGTCCTCGACAAAGAAGCAGTGGAAGAAAGGCAATAGGCCAGGTTTTCTGAAGTTTCCAGCACTCACAGTTGGGACAAATTTTTTTTAAAAGAGCTCTTCCTATCTTTTGGCATCTGAATGAAGTCAGATTTCCAGAAGTGCTCTGCATGCAAACAGCTCCTATTGTTCTCAGAGGGGACTGCTGGCTGCCAAG
The DNA here is from genome assembly GCF_033958435.1 of Carettochelys insculpta. Lineage (NCBI taxonomy): Eukaryota > Metazoa > Chordata > Testudines > Carettochelyidae > Carettochelys > Carettochelys insculpta. Next base: position 124,393,041 of record NC_134140.1, read on the forward strand.
CACTTGAAAACACACACTCACTTCATCTATATTCCTAAAAAGAGCTGTTTGCTGCAGAGCTCTGTTAAAAATTTGGCCCAGTGCAGAAAAATAAATGTACCCTGAGCCAGCAATGAGGAAAAAATACAAAGCCAAACTGCCCGGGGCATTGTGATAAGCTGTGTGCCAGGAATCTTCCTGTGCCTTGTGCTTCCTAACTGAAGGGCCTAGCTCCAGAGACCTCGCTGCTCATATTTCTTCCACTTAACTCACTGTGGAAGGTACAAGAAAGTATGAAATGATGTGCAAATCAGCCCTGGGTTTTTATTCTTGTTTAAATTGATTCTAAATGGACTATGACCTTGCAAGTTGTTTTAGTGGCTTGGGTGACTTTTCTCTGATTCATCTCATGTAGCACAGGTGGAGTCAGGGCCTTCCCTCCCAGTGCTGGTGTCCTGCACAGCCTGGCACTGGGGAGCTGCTCTTTCATGGCAGGATAGGGCTGCAGGAGCAGAAGCTGTGGGTGGTAGGAACAGAGTTGGTTGCTAACTCTCATGGACCATATGGCATCTGGTCTGTCTGACTGGGAAAGTTGGCAACCTTAGGCAGGAGCAGGGCTGGGTGGGAGACTCCTCTGACAGCTTTAGAGGAGCAAGCAGGCAGTGTGACTGCAGGGCAGAGGGCGTCTGCGCAGCCTGCCAGAGGGAAGCGGTGTTCTGAAGGGGAAGCCGCCATTTTTCTCCAGCTGCTGGCTGTGCAGCGACCCTCTGCTGCTCCTGAGTCCTCCTGCCTGCACTCCTGTCATTTGCCACTCCCTGGTGAGTGGTGGCCCGGTCAGAGGATGGGGCTGGCTGCAGGATCTGGTGCAGAGCCCGTAGGTCTGAGGGGCCAGCAAGGGAGATGGGGTTGGATGCCACTGGAGTCCCATACCCAGCTGCATAGGGCACCATACAGTTGGTGCCCGAAATGTCATGGTGTCCTGTGCAGCTGCATGTTTTGCGTATTGATAGGGCCAGCCCTGGGTGCAGTGACCATGTACCAAGATCCACTCTATAAAGACAGAAAATGGAACTTATCAAAGAGGTTCAAACCATTTGTAACTCCAAGCTCTCACCTGGCAGGTGCAGGCATTCTTGCAGATAGCTGATGTACAAGGTATTTGTAAAACACTTAAGCATCCCTCTGACTGCAACTTATTACATAATGTGTAAGTGGCTTACAAAAATACAATCCAAAGGTTCTCAGACAAAATAGATAAAAACATAATGTAAAATGATCAGAACATTTCTGCTGAACACAGAGTAACCCTTAAACTACTTAGGCCTTGGGTATTTGTGAGACTTTCATACCATTCCCAGACCTGGATTAGGAAAGATCATGATACACATAGCTGTTTCAGCAATGCTTACAAGAACCTGTGTGCTACAAAGCCTTTGTATAAAATTGTAGAAACTACAGAACATACATTTACTCTGTGTTTTGTTAGCTACAGCAGTCATCATATGTATCTATAGCAAGCAACACTGGTTTTACTGGAACATCTAATATCCAGAGCCAAGCAAGGCTACTGTTTAATGGGTGAGTATCCTGAAAATGCTTTATAAAGCTTGCCACAACATCCCCCTAAAATATAGTGAGACCCTTGTTTAAGGATTTGGGCTCTTTTTAGGAAAAAGTAGCAAGGTGTGGTGGGGAGCCTGCTGTGTGTGCTGGTTTTTTTTCTGGGTCCAAATAAAAAATATTTGTTTCTGTGGCTATCAAACCAGCACCTTTTACCATGGCTGAACTCGGTCAAAGTCAAAAATTTTGTAATTCCCCACCCTCTCCCCAAATTCAATAGTAGGAGTTTGAACAGAGAGCCAACCAATGGTTATTTCACATATGCATTGCCCGAGCACATGGGAACCTTGGGCCTGCACTTTTATTTGAAATGGATTGGAGCAGGTGGAGATTAGCAACTGTGAAAACGCACCCAATCATTTGGGTGTCTGTGTATTAATTTGGGAACCTAACTTCAGAGTCCGTTAAAAAAGAATCTTAGCTTTTTAAAAAAAAAAAACAAAAAACAAAACAAAACAGAAAAAACCCCAAACTTGGCTTAGTTCCAAGCTAACACATTGAAAATGGAAACTTCAGATTGACATGCCTCTCCCTCCTCCCACTCAAGCTGAGAAATTTTACCCCATTCTGCTGAGCATGACTTTTTCTGGCAATCTTACATTTAAAAGTGTTTGCTGTGATTAAAATACATGCAGAACAAACCAAAAAAAACTGCCTGAGCCAATCCTGAACCCACAGAGGGACACCCCCCACAATAAATCTTTTGTTTTCAACTGCTGGGGTACCTCAGGATCAGAGGGTCACCATGTAGGATCAGGATATAGCTGGCCAGGTATGATCATTGAAAAATCCTAGCTTTCAGTGGTGGGTAAGGCTGATCTCTGACACAGAATACTCCTTAATCTAAATTGCAGGGTTCATACGCCGTTTGCCCCTTGCTCGTGTCTTTGCTCATCTAACACCGTCACTTTGAATTAAAAATGGCAATGAAACGACAAACATAACTTGGATGAAGGGAGACAGATGCTCCGAATTTCTCTTCTACAATAGTGGATTTGATTAGGGCCCAATGGAGAGTAGTCTTTATTCAGGGCAATGGCTGCAACATGCTTAGTTGCACTCTCCTCCCATGTGGTCCGCTCCTGGCCTTCAGTCCTTCCTTTTTTTCACTTTAAGCAATAACATCCAGCCAGGCTCATAGCAATCACCTATGTCATCCTTGATTTTTACCTAATTGTGTTTTGTGATCAGTAACACAGGTGTTTTAAAGCTCATGCTATTGTAGGAGGGAAAATATAGTTTGGCTAATAGGATTTCAATGGATCATCATTCTGAACTTAAAAAAGAGAGAAGCCAATAATAAAATGGTTATTTTCCAGAATTATGCCCTCTGAATCTGCAAACCGCCCCAGGAAGCCGTGCAATTGTACAAAATCGCTGTGTTTGAAACTGTAAGTGTATTTTGTGTGAAGTATTTTCTCTTCAACACGTATGTTGGTGCTTTGCCAAAATTAAACAGCAATGTTAAAGTAACTCTAAAGTTTGAGGTCTACATATGAAAAGGATTCCAGTGTCAGGCTCTCAATCCATCCAGAGATCATCCTGCCATAAGCACCTGTGATACCTAATAAGGCACACTGGGTTCTACTCATTGCAGTTTTCTAAGTTTCTGAATCTCATGGCTTCACTGGTGATAGTGTCATGGGAATGCCGGGGTGGACTGCCCACTGGCATTTTAACTGGACAGTAGAAGTACCAGTGCTAACCTGAGCCTTATCTGCATGAAGGCTCCCTAGCATAACTGAGTCACATCGATTTTTCCATCCATTGGAGGCTTTAAATACAAGTAGACAAAGCCTTAAACTGTCATTTAGTGAAAAAGGAAACTCTTACCAATGGAGCTGGGAGGCTGCTTGCGTCCTATGTGATGTCTCATGGAGTCACAGAAGGGACCATCCTGATCATCTGGTCTGACGTCATGTACACTTCAAGCCCCTGAACCTCACCCACCTACTCATGCAATAAACCCCTAACCCCTGCTTGAGCTACTGAAGTCCTTAAATCATGGTCCAAAGATTTCAAGTTACAGAGACTTCATCATTTCCACTATGGTATATCTGCAAGTGACCCAGGCCCCGTGCTGCAAAGAAAGGTGAAGAACTCCAGGGTCTCTCCCAATGAGACCTGGGGGAAAGATCCTTTCTGAACCCAAGAAGCATGGTGATCAGTAAGACTCCGGGAATGTGGGGAAGGCCTATCAGCCAAAGCCCTGGGAAAAAGTCTCTGTGCTATCTCAGAGCTCTGTCCATCTAGTGTCCCATCTCCTGCTATTCCACTCCAATGCCTTTGTCAGTCCCTGCTGTGTTATGTGATGCTGTTCAGTTTTGGGATGATGCCACAGCTTTTCACATTGTACAGTGTCAGGAGCATGTGCTGTAATTAGTTTGTGTCTCCCTACTCCTTAGGCAATGAGAGGGTATTCAGAGTGGTTGTGCTATTGTTAGAGAAGCTGATATAACAGCCATCTTTGTGTAAGTTAGGAAGTCTGTCACCTGCCAATTTTAGGTTGTGTTTAATGTAATGCGTGTCATGTTCCTAATGTGTGCGCCCACATACTTTTGAGCTTAGAAATGTTTATCCTATTAGGACAAACTAGTCATGTATGGTTAGTTTTCTTTTAGACATCTCACAGCCTCCAAAATTGTTGTTTAGAGAGTGCCAAATGTGTGCTAGACAAGAGGTTTTCTCATGGATATTAGCTCTGATTCCCAAGTGTTCTGTGGCATTTAAAGGGGAGAAAAGATGATGGTGCACTTTGCATTTCTGTAACACGTGGCATCTTCAAAGCATTGTACAGAAATAAATTCAGGCCCAGTCCACCGAATGATTTGTTCCAGGTACAGTCATTTGTGCTGCTCAGACACTGGTACTGTGTGGTGTAATCTGCTAATGTAAACTGGCTAAGCTGCCATTTGCTGCAGGAGGATTTTCCTTTGCTTGCACATGCGGTAGTCCTCCCTGGACACCTGTGTGGCAGGTTAGGTGTCTCATTTGTATAGTTTTCAATTTATTTTTAGATAATTTCAGATGACATCCAATACCTCTGCAAAATCTGACCCTCACTGTTTCTGTGCCTTGGATCCCCATTTTTAAGACTGGGGGAATACAGCGCTTACCTACCTCACAGGCATGCTTTACATTTTTTGAGGTGCTGAGACACCACGGTAATGCAGGCAATAGTAGTACTAAAAATACACAGCTACACAATCAGCTCTTCCCTTAAGAACCTTTGTGATTTCTTACTCCCACCACAATGCATAGAAGAAACATCCCTTATACAGTCCGTTCAGCCATATGCCTAGACTCACCTCTGCCCCAAAGCCTGCAGTTCCATGGCTTTTGCTCGTGACTAATCAGATGATTATCTGTGACTTCCCCCTCTTCGTGCCTTTCCCTGCTCCCCACCTCTTCCTCCATCTTCCCTTCCTGCCCTTCTTCACCATACCCCAGTTAAAAATTAACAAGCGAAACCAAAAACTTGCTACTACTGCAGTGGTGCTGATCCTTGGCCATGATACTTGCAGATTGTACCCTTGTCATTTACCTTAGTTTGGGTCTTGTGCTAGGTCATAGATTATCTCATTCATGTCTGTACATTATATGGCCCAAGGGGGTCCCCATCCCAACAGGGGCTTTTAAGAGTTGCTATGGTAAAAATGTTTGTTGTGGCTGCTGCAACCACAGCTAGTGTGATACCTGAATACCATGTTTGTAAATCCCTCCTGGGTCTCCTATTTCAGGTACTGCGATTGTTTTGCAAATGGTGAATTCTGCAATAACTGCAACTGTACCAATTGTTACAACAATCTGGACCATGAAAATGATAGACAAAAAGCCATAAAGGTAAGGAGCTGGTTGTTTCCTCTCCTTTCAAGTTTGCTACACAGAAAACCACATCACAGTGTGTTTATTTCAACATACTCAATGCTGCTACTGAAATGGAACAGTTTGCCTCTCATTTTATATCTCTCGATAGCTGGGGCATAAGTAGTCACCTTTTCCAATTGGATGAGGAAGAGAATGTCACCTACCTACTCCAGCATAATCTTGGGCTTGTACTTCCAGGACTAGTCATTTAGATCAGGGGTGCACAAAGAAGGGGGTACAGCCTCCGGGGTGGGGTGTGACATTTTGTAAGTGGGGGAGCAGCGCGATTGGCTCTCCACTACCTTGTCAGCCCTCTGCTTTCTCTCATGCAGCCTCCATTGCTCCTTTTGCCAGGGACACAACCCCCACCCCCTCACTGGGCATATCAGAATGTGCGGAGGCCCTGGGTCAAGTGGCAGGGGCATGTGGCAAGTTCCCAGCTTAGTAAGGTACCATCCTGGGGTTCTCTCCCAGAGCACCCCCGCCTTTGGGGCATCCCCTGGAGCCCCTCCAGTGCTCCCTTCTGAGCATCCCGCCCCCCTCCCCTAATCCCTTCCTGTGGTCCTTCCACAGGTTGGGGTATGGAGGGGGGGCAGCTAATTGCAGGACCAAAAAGCGGGGCCTGACTTAAAAACTTTGCTCACACCTGCTTTAGATCTTACTCCCTGAATGTATTGTGACACACCTTTTGGATCTGCATTGATAGGCCTGCCTTGATAGAAACCCTGAAGCCTTCAAGCCCAAAATAGGGAAAGGAAAGGAAGGGGAATCAGATCGGCGGCACAGCAAAGGCTGCAACTGCAAACGGTCGGGATGTCTCAAAAACTATTGCGAATGCTATGAGGTAAGAGGGGCTTTCTTGTCTTGAGAGAGAGACGTTGGCTTTCTCCTTTCTACATGTAACTCATTGCATTGTCCCTAATTAAAACTTTTAACTATTTATAATTTCTATGAGCCAAAGTGAGAAAATAAAATAATATTGTAGACCAATCACCCTTTTTCTCTTGTTGTTCTGTGTAGGCTAAAATCATGTGTTCCTCGATATGTAAGTGTATTGGCTGTAAGAACTTTGAAGAAAGCCCAGAACGAAAGACTTTGATGCACTTAGCAGATGCAGCAGAAGTAAGAGTCCAGCAACAGACAGCTGCAAAGACAAAGTTGTCCTCTCAAATCTCAGACCTATTAACTAGGCCGACCCCAACACTAACGAGTGGAGGGGGGAAGTAAGTTAACAAATTCCATTCTCTTGATTTGGCGATTACACTGTGTTTGTGATACAGGTATCTTGCTGCTCTTTTAGGCCGTGTCTACACTAGCCCCAAACTTCGAAATGGCCATGCAAATGGCCATTTCGAAGTCTACTAATGAAGCGCTGAAATGCATATTCAGCACTTCATTAGCATGTGGGCGGCCGCGGTGCTTCGAAATTGACGCGCCTCGCCGCCGCGCATCTCATCCCAACGGGGCTCCTTTTCGAAAGGACCCCGCCTACTTCGAAGTCCCCTTATTCCCATGAGCTGATGGGAATAAGGGGACTTCGAAGTAGGCGGAGTCCTTTCGAAAAGGAGCCCTGTTGGGATGAGCCACACAGCGGCGAGGCGCGTCAATTTCGAAGCGCTGCGGCCGCCCGCATGCTAATGAAGTGCTGAATATGCATTTCAGCACTTCATTAGTAAACTTTGAAATGGCAATTTGCATGGCCATTTCGAAGTTTGGGGCTAGTGTAGACACGATGTTAGGGTGGATCCCAGGAAGCTAAAATTACTGCCATCTGTGACATTTATATTAATTCTTTTGGTGGCTAATGTTTAATATTTGTGTTACTCTGTGTGTGTGTGTGTGTGTGTGTGTGTGTGTGTGTGTGTGTGTGTGTGTGTAATTACTGCCATCTTTGACATTTATATTCATTCTTTTGGTGGCTAATGTTTTATGTTTGTGTTACCCTGTGTGTGCGTGTCTCTGTGTATGCTGGAAGGCTATAACAATTGGGATTCCACAGGGTGTCAGTTTTGGGGCCAGTTTTGTTCAATATCTTCATCCGTGACTTACATAATGGCATGGAGAGTACATTTGCCAAGTTTGCTGATAACACCAAGCTGGAAGGTGTTGCAAGTGCTTTGGAAGATAAAGTCAGAAATCAAAATGATCTGGACAAACTAAAGAAATTGGTCTGATGAAAATAGGATGAAGTTTAATAAGACAAATGCAAAGTATTCCACTTAGGGAGGAAAAATCCACTTCATACACACAAAATGGGACGTGACTTCCTAGGAGGGAGTACTGCAGAAAGGGATCTATGGGTCATAGTGGATCACAAGCTGAGTATGAGTCAACAGTGTGACACTCTTGCAAATAAATAAAAAACCAACAAACAAATGTGATTCTGGGATGCATTAATAGGTGTGTTGTGAGCAAGACAAGAGAAGTCATTCTTCTGCTCTACTCAGTGCTGATTAGACCTTACTGGAGTACTGTGTCCAGTTCTGGGCTCCACATTTCGGGAAGGATGTGGAGAAATTGGAGGGGGTCCAGAGAAAAGCAGCTAAAATGATTAAAGTTCTGTAAATTATAATCTCTGAGAGAAGATTATTAAAACAATTGGGTTTGTTTAGTTTGGAAAAGCAAAGGCTGAGAGGGGATATGATAGCAGCTTTCAAGTACTTAAAAGGATGTTTACAAAGAAGAGGAAGAAAAATTATTCTCCTTAGCCTCTGATGATAGGACAAGAAGCAATGGGCTTAAAATGCAGCCAGGAAGTTTAGGTTGGATATGAGGAAAAAATTCCTGTCAGAGTGGTTAAGCACTGGAATAATTAGCCAAAGGTAGTTGTAGAATCTCCATCATTCGAGATATTTAAGAACAGGTTAGATAAATGTCTAACAGGGATGATCTAGATGGTGCTTGGCCGTGCCGTGAGGACAGGAGACTGGACTTGATGACCTCTTGAGGTCCCTTCCAGTTGCAGAATTCTATGATTCTGTCGTACTCTGAGGGTTCGATCATACTTGTTGCTCTTTTATGGTAGGTTCTGTACAAGTGCATATGAATGAAACACATCGCTCTCCAGACAGAGTAAGAATGAAAACTTTCTGGAATATATAAGCTGTCTAAATTTGCAGTTGAGCTAGTTTCATAGTCAATTGCCTCATCTCCCAAATGTGTTAAGTTCTGTTGGTTGAAAAGAGAGGGAGTGCACGGCTGCTGCCCAGATTAGTAAAATACATCCCTTACAGAGATTTTGTATAGCACATTTGTCAGTCAGGATACCCTGGATCATTATGCCATTAAAATGAGTGTAAGTAAAATAAAATTAAAAAAGTACATGATACTATATAACGGGAGTGGCCACTTAAAGACTAGCAGCCAAAATAGCTGTGGATAGAGTGTAAAGAGTCATTTTATCTAGCTAGCTAGCTAGATATTATATATTTAATTTTGTATATCTATATATGTGGCTCAGTGCCCTCCCCCTCCCCCAGAGCCTGGCACCCTCAGCCCCTCTGGAACTCACTGGAGCCGTCACTGCAGCCACACACTTCTCCCTCCAGGAGTTGGGGCCCATGTGCAGAGCATCAGTAAACAGTCCAGGCATGCGGCTCTGAGCAGGAGCAGTGTTTCATTGATTGAAGAGCCAGGGGTTAGCCACCCCTGCTGTATACACATATCTGTGGTATAGGAAAAAGTGTTTTGTGGTATACAGTATCATTTGAAAAACAGTAATGAAAAACCTGTACCCAAAAACCCTGTACCAAAACGTATACACAGAATGAGAGAGTTAAATTTACACATGTAAGCTTCAATTTGCCACACTTCCGTGTTTAACTGTGTAAATGTAACATTCTCTTAGTGCAGTTTTCAGTTTCAAAACAGGTGTGAAATCCTAATCTTAAATCAGTTGATTCACATGATTTTCCTACAGCAAAAAATGATGTGGAAAATTAGCATTCTCTTTCTAACATCATGGCATTCGGCAGACTGTCTCAAAATGTACAGAGGCAGAAAGCAGGGATAACTGGCCCTTGCCAGTTAAATGTGAGAGCAGCCAGTCACATGAGGCCAGAGCATCCCTGACCGTGGTGGTAGTACCTCTTAGCCTCTGGTGGAACCTGACGGATGGTGTGACCTAGGTTAAGACTGCTGACTGCTTAAGCGCTGTCATTTAACTGGCTAACCATTTTAATCTCCCTGTTGGAAGCAGACACAAAATTGTCAGTGTTGTCTCTACAGAGTGATCTTTCCTGTTCATCTGTAGGGTTTGTTCAGTATTTTCGGTTTGGGGCAACCTCAGATATGCCCCAGAAACTGTGGAGCAGATTCATCCTGGTCACATCAGCCCGACTGAAAACTCTGAATGTGCTCTACTTCTGTTTGAAAGGAAGTAATCTTAATTTTAATTGATAAATTGATAAATACTGGGAAAACTGAGAGGTAATCAAAATTTTTCTTACTTGACAACATGTCCAGGTATACATAGATGTTGTTACAGGGACTGTCTAAAAGGCTTCCTTAATGTTTTGACCTTTACTTCAGAGAGAGTTTTGCATATAGTGCACAGGGTGTATAATTTGCTGATGTTTTTATTTCCATTTCAGATTGCCATTTACTTTTGTAACCAAGGAGGTGACTGATGCAACTTGTGACTGCCTGCTTGCACAGGCTGAGCAGGCTGAAAAGATGCGCAAGTCAAAAGCAGCAGCAGAGCGCATGATCCTGGAGGAATTTGGACATTGTTTGATGAGAGTCATTAATTCAGCAGGAAAGTCCAAAAGTGAGCCCTGTGCTATGAACTGCTGACTCTTGCACATGAGCCGTGGTAAATTGAACTGAACGTGACACTTAAGGCACAGGGACACTTTGGTTCACAGCAGAGGATTTAATATTTTATTGTTAATTTGGTGCTTGTTTTAACCTGACTTGCATAATATTGAAACAAGAAAATCTCTTATAATTAGGAATAGATTCTTTTAAATTTTAGCTAAATTCTCTTCTACAAATGACGATGCCTAAAGGTGAATTTTTCTTCCTGTTGTACAGCTTTTTTAACTTTCTTGGGTTTGGTAAGACTTAGATGTTTTCTTCCTCCCCCTTTCTCTAAGAAGATTGTTCAGAGAGCCTTTATAAATTATTATTATAATATATTATTTGCAGTGTATAGAGAGTTGCATCACTTTGTTCACATGGAAGAAACAGACACGGGCAGAAGTTTTTGTCCGTACACCAAGAAAATGGTATATTTGTGGAGGAATAAATATTGAAAGGAAATCTGTAGAAATAAGCATCTTCACAGTATTGACAACTTACCAAATGAAATAAAGAACATAGCTTCACAAGCGTGGGAGACAGTGGATCAGTGTTAAAGACCCAATTCAGCGAGGTCCTTAGGCACAAATAACATTAAACATGTGGGCAGTTGTCTTGGGACAGCTTATGTTTTTAGCATTACATATGTTCTTAAAATCATTGATAAATCTGGGCTTCAGGGCATAACTTTTAAAATGGAAAGTGTTTAAGTTTTTCTTTAAATGGTGACAGAAATGTCAGTACTGGCTTGGTAAATCATCTAAGATGGAAGCTGAAGGATAGTGGCTGGGCTATGCAATTTGAAAGAATTAAAAACAAGGCTTTAAAAGCAAGTTGTCCATCCAGCGTGTATCAGTAGATAAACATCAAGCAGGAAAGATGATGTTGTACATCTAGGGCTCAATCCTTGCAAGGTCCTGAGCATCCAGGTATCTCACTGAAGCCAGGGAGAGTTTGAAGTCCTTTGCATGACAGAGGGATGGAGCCCTTAAACTGGTAGAAAGTAAAATTGTTGTGTACATTTACACAGAAACTGAGATTACCGAGTTTGAAGGAACCAAACTTTGTGTTTTCCTAATGTAGGATGGATTTCAGACTAGTTGCATCCAAGTTAATCAGAAAATGTGTGAGGATCATACTCCGTGCACAGCTGTGGAACGTAGCCGATGTCTAAACTGATGTGGAAAATTGACCTGCTTAGGGTTGATCTTCTGGGGTTTTGTTTTGCACATGCGCAAAACGGTGCTTTCTGGAGTCAACGCTGACCCCGGAACTCCTTGTGAGCGTGAGGATTAAGGAAGGTCAACAGAAGAAACGCTCCCATCAACCTTCTCCCATGAGGACAGCCCTAGCAGTCGACCGCTGATAAGTTGATTGTAGCTATGTAATTGGTATAGCTAAAAATGCGTTATCAGCCATTGACTGCTATGTCTAGCGTAGACAAAACAATTGATAGCACTTTTCTAATCCTTGTGACTCATTTGGTTTATTTTTTAAAAAGTGGTGTTTAGGATTGCAGTTTGAGTCATGACTTGCAAATACACTTTTACGGATTCAAGGTCACCATCAAAACCAGATACACCTGACCTTTTTGGTTGTAGAATGGGGAAGAAATCGAATCAGGTCAAGTTGTTCACAGAAGACACTTGAGGATGGGAAATCTTTCTAGTATGTACTCCAGTCAGTCACAAATTACATGTAGCACGTTTACAAACTGTTTTAGCTCTGAAAGGAAATAACCATGTTTAAATTCACGAGCATTTAGATAGTTATCTTAATCCTCTTTGTAATTATCAATACAAGATTGATACATTTATTTTCCAAAAGGGATTTTATATTCTGTCCATGTGTAACTGTGTGTATATATTCTTTAACATATATTTGTGTATATGTAGCAAATACACATCTGCGTAAAGGGAATCTATTACACATTAAAAAGTATTTTTTTAATAATTAGGATCTGGATTTCTAAAATGTCAGTGTGATAACTTTAAATGTAGATAGTTCATCTTACCTTTAGTGACTCAATATAATATGTTGAGTAAGATTTGTATAAATGTAAATTTGTGTAAGTGGATAAAGTAATACCTAATCAAGTTATTTTTCAAACAGATTGCAATATACCTTCTTTAGTCTAGAACTAAATCCATGTTAATTTTGTATATATTCTGTGTCCTATTCTAAATTGCACCTTTTGTGATGTGTATTTATATGCAGTGTGGAGAAAATGTTTGTGAAACTTTGCATTACAGTTGTAGATTATGTATGATGGCATTGCTTGTGGAGATTTTGAAGGTGCAATCAAATGCTCTTAGTTCTACTTGTTTCAAACAAGCTTTCTGAAATATCAAGCTTGTTTTCTGCCTCTCCCTCCCCCTGCCCCCGTGTAGTATGTACTAAATCCTTTTTGTACTTCCTTGGCCATTTGCAACAAAATGCTAAACGAGATTTATGGCCAAGTTCATCTAATTATTTTAAACAAATCTGGAGTGGGGACAGAGGTTCATTTTCTAGTTCTGTTTACCTGAAAGTAGAAAGATTAAATTTATATTTACTAGACCTATTCAAAAACACACTTTTCTATATTGTAAAAAGTGGGCTAAATCACAAAGAAAAATAAACATTTATACTATTGTGTAAACATGATTTTTGCACTTTGTTCCATTAGAGCAAGCAAGAACATTAACGAGTATATTCAAGTATCTCGTTTATTAATTAGAGGCCAGGTTACCGTCAAAGTTGCATTCACCAAAGCCTCAAATCAGCAGAACAGTTTTTTCGTCATTAAGCATGTGATAAAATCATATTGACTTCATGGGATTAGAGCACATTCTCCAAGCGTCTATGTGCTTATATGCTTTCCTGAATAGGGATAGACTTAAATATGTGCTTAAAGTACTTTGGAATGGGGCCAAAAAAATTATATAAATGCACACAGCCAGGTAGGTCATTGGACTCAATGGGGTAGTTTCATATTTAGTTACCTCACTGCATGTGCAAATCCAGTTTCTAAACCTGTGGGGAGTGCACAAAGATAGTCCTTGATCCAATACACAGATCCAGTCAGGATCCCCATGAAGTTAGTGGGATTCCATACAAGTAAAAGAGTTTTTCCATACAAGTCTGATTGCAGGAGCAAGGGTAAAGTGTTTAAGGTCAGCTTTTGAAAATTGGGCCCTACGCATTTTACTGATTTAATTTTAAAATTACTGAGGAACATGTTTCTAAATATCTCTTGTAAGGGAACTTTACTGCATAAAAATGGGGAGTTTTAGAGACAAAGCATTGACTATTTTCTACACAATAAAACTATTTTTGGATTCTGTAAGTTCCCCTGGCTATTTCCTCTTGAGCTACTTTTATTTTATTTATTTATTGTGTGATCAGTGTTCATGGAAGTGAAAGATTAATACTCCTGCTAGAGCCAATGAGGTGCAGGTCTCCAAAACTGGTGCCTCTGCTTCTTCCCCCATTCAGCCCTACTGATACACTGCATTCCTGGCCATAATAAGGAGTATGAAGTACATGTCTCCCAATCCAGGCCTGAGCACATAGTCAGATATACTGAACTGTGCTATGAAGAGTTTCTGGACAGTTGACCACTCAGGACTAGAATGGACATGGTAAACATTTGGGACCTAAATCTAGAGCCAACTCAAGTGCAATGGTGGTTGTATCTGTTTCTGGGAGTGACTGGTGTGCTAGAAGCTTTACAAACAAAAAATTAGAGTGTAGAACAAGGCAAGGAAAGGGCACAGCATATTAATAAATTACCCTTTCAAACTATTTCTTGATGTAACTGCTTCTGCTCACTCTTTCTTGCCACTTTCCATTTAGGACTCAATGCATTTTATAGCCTTCTTTCAAAAGTTGTTATATTCCTGGCTGTCATGCAAACTGGTTTCTCTAGTGTCTACTAATGTATGGTCTATGTACCAAATCTTTGGCCTCCCACTTGTTCATTTGCTGTCCACAAAAACTGCAAGGGCCGTTCTACCAATATAACTCTCAGGTCTCCACTGGACATTCGTAGCCACTTTACCTAGCCGCCTTCACCTTGTCATCAGTTGTAGCAATTTGCATTAAGACCCTCACAACCTCTTTTCATTTCCTGTCACAACATGGCCATCCATTTGGCCATCTCAGCGTCTTCATTTCCAGAGTGGAAAGCCTCCTGTTTAATTTTTCTCGTGGTTGGCCAAGTCTCTGCTCTGCCAAGTAGAATGGGTCCAGTTCCCAATACACTTTTAACTCCATTGATATTTTTTTATTACATAGAACAGGTCTCAGCTGATGTCTTTTATGCTAAGTAGCTTTGGTATGATACTGGGCATCACTCGTGGGCACCATTGTCAGCTGACATTAATCCTAGGTATTTAAATCCTTGCATATGTCTAAACATTTTGCCTTTGATAGAAGGTCTGCCTCTCTTAGTTGTCATAGCCTTGGTCTTATCCTTGAAGGCCCACCAGCTCAAATCTCTTGCACTGTTCAAAGTGGGTTCACAGTCTCAGTCTTCTGCATACAGCATTAAATCATGCAAACGGCATATTCCAAGGTGGCTCCCTTCATATAATCCCACTTATCACATCCTGAACAACCACAGAATCAAAAATGGCTCAGTGCTAAACCTAGTCCGTCAGGCTTAGAAAGCCAACACGTAAAGCTCATCTGATAGGTGTTTGTGTAACCTGATGTATGTCAGATGTACTTCAGAAGGATAAGTCATTCCCCACAAGCAATGCAACCACTCAGCTTGACTGTTGTAATTGGGAAGGAGTCGCTAAAAATAAAGGACATGATTAAGTGGAGTAAGATGAGATACCTAAAATGGAATGTTGCAACAACCAAAAAAAGTAACTGGCAGATATGCAAAAAATTAACTGGAAAGGTTGTAAAGCTAAGGTGCAAATGGAAGTTTACAAAATCTGCCATTCAGGGAGTTTGACTTCCTGAAATGGTATTGGAATTATTCCGGATGAAGCCATGCAGAGGTATCCGAGAGCGCAGAGATGGACAATAATTTTTGATGGGGGTGAAGGCTACTCCAAGATTGCGATAAGTAGTCAAGGGCTGCACTTTCTGATCAAGGGTTTGTGATGGAGATTGAGTGCAGGAGGGAATATGGGTTATGGTACTGTGGGTGTAGGACAGGGTGTGGGGTCAGAAGGAGTTTGGGTGAAGCAGGGGATTGTGACCTGAGGTAGGGTATTGGGGTGCAGGGTCCAGGAAGGGGGTCTGAGTGCAGGAGAGGCTTCTGACGTAGTGGAAGGGTGTAAGAGGAGGTGTAGTGTCTGGGAGAGGGTTGGGATGCCGGAGGGGATGGGATGCCAGAGAGAGGCTCCAGCAGGCAGGCACTTACTTAGCTAAGCTGTTTCCAGCCAACAGCACTCTCAGGCAAGCTTCCCTGCGTGGCAGCAGCCCCAGGCTGCTCGAAGCTGCCTGTTCCATGTGGCTCTCTGCACTGTAGGGGAAGTCTTCACCCACTGCCAAGGCAATACCTCTCATGTCCGACTGACTGGAAACCAGCCAATGGGAGCTGAGAGAGTCTGCTGCACTACCTGCCCCCCCTCCCCAGCAAAATGTCAGCTCCCAAAGGCCAATGTCCAGCTGATTTGTCCGGGAGTGGAAGCAGGGTGCAAAGCCTTTCCCTCCTCACAGCACAGGTAGCTAGAGGGAGCAGGGTTGGGTTGGAGGCTGGATTAAAAGGCTTGGTGGACTGGATCTGACCCTCCTGCCCTATCTTGTCTGTCCCTGTGTTTTAGAAGAGGAAACTATCCATACAGTAAGTGGGTATGCACCATTTAGGAGCAGCTCAGCAAATAAAAGGATTTTTGAGGAGCTTTGTAGCTTATGAAAACATAAGAAATAATAATCAGCATATCTAAATGCACACTAGAAGTGTAAAGACTAGAGAGGAAATCATCCCTGGAGAACATGACATTGAAACCAGCTTGTCTGATACTGACTGTGGTGACCACAAACACGCTTTCAGAAGAGAGCCTGGAAGGCCACCTAATGCCAGTGGAGGACACAAATCCCACATTGATTTCTATTTAATCAAAAGAAACCATAGATCACAAATGATGAACTGTAAGGTAATGCCTGGTGGGAGCACTGTGAACCAGCACAAGCTTCTTAAGACTTCATAATGCAGAGACCTCGGAAACATCTGAACCCCAGCCACCAGAAAGGCCTAAGTGATAGAAACTTACATGACAATGAAAAATCTTCAAACAAGAATATTTTGAAGGCACGACATTAGAGCCAGTGGTCTTCAATCTGGATAAAATATGGTAGAACAAATGTGCTGTTTTGTGAACTGTACCGTTAAATAACTCAGTCCAATGCAATACCTGTGGTGAGTGTCCTGTTGCTTGGAGCATTTAGTAAGCCACCGAAGTTCAACAAGCAGTTCAACACAACGGTGCTCTGTCTATGTGACTCAGCATAAAGGACTATATGCCCTTCCAGCAAAGAAAGCAAAAGGGCCCTTTGAAGCACCATGTGTAATTCAAGGGACCTGCATCATTTCAAGTACAACAGCACTGCCATCTAGTAACACATCACAAAAAGGTATGAAAATTCAGTCTCAAAATTTGTGTTTCCTGAGCAGTGTAAATGGTTGTAAATTTCCATACTACTGTTCAGGTTATATAAGGGAGACTGTCCTCAACCTAGCTTTTAAAAGGCACAGGGTATTTTTTATTCTAAGATATAACTGTTTTACACACAATGATTTTTAGGCTACAACTCTCATCATTCATACATCAGTTGGTAAGAACACAAGAACAGATATTGTCCCTTTAACTCCATGTCCTGTCTTCTGCCAACGGCCAGTGCCAGATGTTTCAGATGCATTGAACAGAGCAGGGTAATTTATGAAGTACTTCATACCCAGTCTTTAGTAGAATTAAAGGATGAAAGGCAGAGTGATTATGTAAATAGTACAAATTCAAACATGTTTTTAGTACAAATCTTTATTTTTAAATAGATTTTGTGTTTCTGCATAATTTTTTTCTGGATTCCTATAGCGGTATCTGCTGCTATAGTACTCATTCAGCTTCCCCCCACCCCCAGCCCCTTTGCCAAAAATCTGAGTAAACTGTAGATTTCCAAGTATCGGAGGGGTAGCCATGTTAGTCTGGATCTGTAACAGCAACGAAGGGTCCTGGGGCACCTTACAGACTAACAGAAAAGTTTTGAGCATGAGCTTTTGTGAGCACAGACTCACTTCATCAGATGCACATGTAAGTAAGTCTGTGCTCACGAAAGCTCATGCTCAAAACTTTTCTGTTAGTCTGTAAGGTGCCACAGGACCCTTCGTTGTAGATTTCCAGTTGCTTCGGTAATCAAGTTCTGCCAGAGATGCTGTTTTAAAATATAGTGTGATTGTGCAATCTACATAAATGGGAATTTAGGAAGAGATCAAACTCATTTCCATTTGTAACCCAAGGCATGACTGGAATTCAGTGCTCCTAATCCTCCTATGAAACTCTTTAATAGCCACTCCTGAGTACAATATTGCCAAGAGATTAACTGAAATACAGCACCTCCATTCTCTGACACTTGTGCTGATGTATCAGACCTTACCTAGATGCTACTCAAGGGGAGATCCATCATCATTTAACACATCAGTATGAAATTATGGCATAGGTCAGCTTTGGCAAGGTTTATAAGTCTTTAATGATGATAAAAATGGTTTTTTCCTAGACAACCTCTGCCATCTATGCCTTCCAGAACAGAATTCCAAACCCCATTTTTTTGCATGTTCAGCTCTGACCTGTAAGTAACATTGCACTATGTTCCTTAACAGCATTGTGTAGTGATTGCTGATGCACAACTCCCCATCAAATAGGTGATTGTTTAACTCAGAGAAAAGTTGATGCTGCTCAGATAACTCATATAAGATTTTCTGTTCTAAATACATATCCTGTTGCTCACAGTGTAAATTACAGTTATTCACTCTTGTATGCATTTTTAGGACTTGCTCAGAAATAGTCACAATCTGATGCACACTCTCTGAGGGCAAGCTCCAGCCCCCACTCTTTTTAATACACAACAGTGAACCCCATTTCAGGGTTTTGTCATCTGACCTAAAGAGAGAAGCGACACAGGCTTCACATCTTACGACAGCTGCTAACTTCTCAGCAACAGAACCAGCAGCATAGGTGACACTTTCTGCATATAACGACAGATCTGTCAATGAATAACTGAGCATAGAGTTAAATGAAATATGGCCTGTACAGTAAAGGTAGTCTGTTGATGGAATCTCCGTGCAACTCCGACCATACTGAGAATGAATTGTATCAAGGGACAAGTCTGTCCTACGAGCAATAGATACATCTAAGGTGTTCACGTTACCTAAAACAGCATTCTGATGTAATCCTGGTGTCAAATTATACTTGGTCAGCAGTTTACAATAAGCAGTCTGGAACATCATGCAGGTAGGGTTATCACTGCTAGCACATGCTTGTCTGAGAGCACTAAGAAATAATTCCAGATGATCTAGGCTGAATGTATAAGTCAGGAGGCAGATGGGCATGCTCTTTGGAAATATATACTTTGTGTAAAGCCACTTTAAGCTCTCAGCATTAAGCAAAAAACCTACAAACCCTAATTTATGTTTACCTGTCAGAAAATGTCTTCCCAAAGTATCCGTTAATGCAACAAAGACATTTTTAACCTCAGTTAAGAGGGAATTTATCTTAGCATAATTTTCAGAGGACAAGGGCCCTTTCAATCCCGCTCCAAAACAGCTTCTTCCATGAAAAAGGTCAAACAGATTGCTCATCAAGCGCACAAATTTGATGGTGCCACTGCAGTTCTGAAAAGAAGACAGACCCAACAGCTGAAGAGACTCCAGTGCCCCACTTACGCTTTCACTGAACAGCTGTGCTGTGTAGTTCACCCTTAAGTGACAACTTTCACTATTTCTGCAGCTGCCTGATAATCTGTCACTAATATGCAGTAATTCCTTCTTTGGCAGAGTCACTAGATCCACTATGTGCTGCCAGTGAGCTGTTTCATTAATGAACCGTATCCTATGAAAGCACTGAAACACATTCCTTATTAACAGGAGCAAATGACAAGCATCAAAGAAGTATGTGATCTGATGAGTGGCATGGTGAGGATGCTGAAAAGTGCTCTGCATATTGTTGATATCAATACGTATGCCCAGCGACTTTGCCATCTCAACACCATGAGCAGTGGCAGCAGATGTGACGGAGAGAACTGTGACACCTATGCTGGTCAGCTTGCTGATGGCCTGACAAAGCAGTTGAGCTAGTAAACGCCCAGAGGTTCCATTGACAAAGAAATAACCCAGGGGAGCTCGCCAGTGACCAAGAACACCTACTGCCATTAGGACTATGGCTTCTGAGGCAAGTGGTGCTTCATCAGCATCAAGTGCTCCTGCACCTAGGTCTACAAACCCAACCAGACGTCGAGTCACGGGGTCCCACTCCAGCTGTTTCTTGAGAGCCATAGCTTCTATCATCAGTGAGCAGTACCGGTATGCCTGTTCTCCTCGCTCTACTCTCTGCTGAAGGTGGAAGAAAATACTGCTGCTGAAACCTGGATTACCTTCATCATTAGACAACCAGCTGGAAGAGAGATGATAGAAATGATCAAAAGCTATAATCTAAGGGGTATGGGGAAACTGCTAACAGACAGGACTTAGTAAAGTGATCACTGCATTTCAATGCAAATTAAAATACATAGCATCTACTTATAAAATAATAAGACCTATCTGGAAGAGAAGCTTTGCAGCCTGAAATATAACAGTACTTTCCTATAATCCAACTTTCATTTTCCCCTCCACCTGCCTGATGCTCTGGCATTCTTTGCAATTTCCCTTTATTGCCAGTACCATTTCTCACATATTTTTTCATACTGTCTTGTAATCTTGGAACAGCTTCTGCCCTATTTCCCCCGTTATATTTAGTACTTTTACTTGGGCACCTCTCATTACACAGGAACACAAGAATTGCCCTACTAAATCAGATTTGTGGCCCATTTAGTTCAGTAACGTGTCAGATGACGTCCAAAAAAACCCCATAGTAACCAGATATGAGATTATCTATCCATATGTAGGTCTCATTATGATTTCTGATAAGTGGAGACTGGTTAAATCCTAAAGCATGAGATTTTTATCCCCTCCAAAACTTTTTTGGATGTCCAATAGCTTCTCATGAATTCTTTGGGTGTCCAACACAATCTTATGAAATAATCAATGACTTCCTGTGGCAATGAATTCTACACTCGTTGTTATAAAAAATGTATTTCCTTCAGTAAGTTTTGACTTTGTACCTTCATTGTTTCCCTGTTCTTGTGTTATGTAAGACAAGGAGAAAACAAACATCTGATCTCCTTCCTCTGTAACATTCATTCTTTCATATACTTTTAAGCACGTCCACTCGTATGCATCTTCATAATGAGAACAATCCTAATCTTTTCCATCTTTCCTTGCAGGGAAGTTTTTTCCATGCCTCTTATCTTTCTCATTTCCCTTATCTGAACTACACCTAACTTCTGGGTGACCAGAGCTGCACACAATGCTCTAAAGGTGGACACTGATCTCTTCTAGTGCGGTCTGCTCCCTTTTGCAGGACTGATCTTCATAGTTCGTCTTCTATCTAATATTTGTCCCCGTCATCCTCCTGTTGAAAGCAGTGGGACTCTTCCTACTGACTTTAGCAGGATAAGGATCTGAATCTTAGACTGCAAATGCCTCATGTCAGGGACATGGTCATGCTTGAGTTTGCAAAGTGCCATGTAGACCCATGGCACTATGTAAATAGTCATGAAAATTCAAGCATTTTAGAATTTATTCCCTTTTTGTATTATATGCTAAAATCAGCACGGATTTCAAACAGTCAAGCACTTGACATCTTCCTTCCCTGTTGGTCATTCACTCAGAAGAATGGAGCATGCTCTTTAATATCTCTGCTACTTTAAATTTAGTCCTTTGATGTGTTACTTTATGATGGTGTAATTGTTCTGCACAGATTCTGCTCTCCCACAATACCATTCCCTCTGATATGAGTTAATATTTCTGTAACAATCACAGTGTATTCTGTTTAGTTTTTTTGCCACAAATAATAAAAATGCAAGACAATAATTTAGATTTCAGGTTGAACTGTTTTTTTATATCTCCACTCTGATTATCCCACCTTTTACTTATTATAAGACAAGCTGGAAGTATAATTTGAGATAATGTGAATAAATACTCACTTTGTCAGGCTAGAAGGATGAGGCAAGGGAAAATTCCTCCTGACATGATCATAGGCCTTACTATTATAGAGGTGGAGCGTACAGGCAAACTGCCTCATTTCTGTGGAGTACTCGGTCCTCTGTCTCCAGTTGTATGACTCCCAGAGCAAATCTGGGACAAAATAAAAATACAGATTAGCTTTGGTAAGAAGTGTGAACAGTTTTTTTTTTTAATTCTTCATTTAACTGAGATGAAAAACACCTCTATATTGCAAGGCACAAGATGCACAATAAGAATAGGTTGTGTTGGACAAGGCACAAGCATAAGGGCCATCATTCAAGCAGTTTTATTGCAATAAAGCAAAATACAATTTCATTACTGTGTTCCCTCTCTGCTACAGAAAGGGCATAGGGAACGAAATCCATCCAGCCCGTGCCAAAATTCCATCCCTTGAGCTAGCCTCCTCTGGGTGTTGTAGTGTATTTTGTCTTCTCCTGAGTTATTTGTCTACTACATAAACTTCGAGGCACTTAATATGTAACGCTACTAACAAAACAGATAGCCCCTATTTTCCTGATACCATAATGCTTCACTGTCTTTAAGGACCCACATCACAGTGAATATCCTTCTAATGGAGAAAGATGAAATG
The DNA here is from genome assembly GCF_033958435.1 of Carettochelys insculpta. NCBI lineage: Eukaryota > Metazoa > Chordata > Testudines > Carettochelyidae > Carettochelys > Carettochelys insculpta. The sequence goes on from NC_134140.1 coordinate 124,415,171, forward strand.
TGACTCCATTCATAGAAGATCTATGCTGTCCCTGACTTAGCTTCAAAAATCTGCTCTGAGATTTATAGATGAAAAGTTCTATATGAATATATATGAATAGTGTACAAAAAGTTCTATATGAATACATTACAATTCATGACCCAGGTCAAGATTAAAGTGATTTTTCTCTCATATTATCAAAATAAACACTTTCTGAGTGAGAGAGAATACAAGATTCCCTTACTAAAGACATTACTTAGATTCAAGTTTGAATCTCTTAAAGCTTAACATGATTAGGCAATAAAGCATAGTACCTCACATAACACACTGTTCTGGGGTCCAGTCCACTAAGGTGGCCACACCTCAGTTCATCTTGATCTCAGTATGACCTGAGGAAGCTAAATACATCGGAGAATCAGGCCCATATTGTGTAACTTTAGTAACCAATTTGAGATTTAGCATCTTCAAGAGAAAGACTTTGGTGATAGTTCTTATTTTTTAAACTATTACAATACAGCCTATAAGCCCCGCAGCTGAAATCAGGACCCCCCAGTGTGGAATGCACTGAAAAGATGTAGTCCCTGCACTGGAGAGTTTACTGTCTAACCAATGCCCTTATTACCTGAAAATTGGGCCTGCAGCAGACTCACATCGTCTTCACAGAGCAGTTTCTTCTTTGCAAGCTCATTGATTACACTAAAGATCTTTTGTCCTCGATATGAGGGACACCTTCGTACTGCAGTAAATTTCTTTGTAGGCAACTGTACTATTTTTTTCACTTCTGTCTGCTGTTTGGCAGCTGTTGCAGGCATCTTTAAGCTATAGTTGTGATCGGCAGTAACGACCTCCTCATCGGGAGAATTATATGAGAGCGGCTGCTTTAATGTTTTCTGTGATCTTCTATTTCTAAGATATGTACTCCAACGATCCTACAATGCAGAAAAGAATATGAGAATTGCTATTGGGAAAAGTACTTGAAAAAAAATGTACAACTACAGTGAAATAATGAAAGCCAGATTCTTAGTTATATTAACAGAAAAACAGGAAGTGTTTATATTTCTAGGTAGGGTCTTCTTGGACACTTTCTCTCCCTGGTCATACCTGAATGCTGGGTACCGTAAAATTTTTTCTGGCATAAGGATATCATTGTCTCAAGATACTGCACAGAACAAAAATGATGCAATCAGATCCCAACAATCTAAATCAGTGATTCAGAGACTTTTACTAAGGGGTCACCATTGCTACATATATGTACCCTCCATCTTGGATCTCAGACATGATTCCGGCCCAGTGCAAAGAGTAGCCCCAGGGGGCAAGGGTGATAGTTAGAGAGTGAGCCTGTCCCTCATTTACTCTGCAGTGGCAGCCCAAGTGCTATAGGGCAGGACCCGGCTCCCCAGTCCAGGTGCTGCAACCTGGCACATGAGATCATAGTGCTATTCAGGTTTAGTCCCAGACCTGTTGCCATCCCATGTACCAAGCCACAATGGCACTCACTCAGATTTGACACAGCCAACCCTTCCTTATGCTGGAGAAGCCCCCAGATCAAACCTGAGAGCCGCTAAGAGTGCACGTGCCAGGCAGTGGTCTTGGAAGCAGGGTAGGAGGAGGGTCCCAGCTCCCTGCCCCATAAGGGGTGGGGCCAACAGTGCAGCTTAAAGCAGTCAGCTCTCGGTCCCCCTTGCACTCCCTCAGGGCTGCACGGCCCACAGCGTTTCAAAGGGTTCTGGAGTTCCAGCTGCCGTTGCTGCTGCTTTGGCAGTGGCAGCTGAAGCTCTTGGCCCCTTTGAAATGCTGGGACCAGGGGTAACTGCCCCGTATACCTCTCACACCCAAAACAGGCCTATGCCAGGTTGCAGTGCCCAAAACAAGGAGCCAGGCCCAGTCCTGTAAGACAGAAGCTGATTATTACAAGAAAAGTGTGAGAGAGGCAGAAGTTACAATGCAATTCAATTCCAAAAGTTCAACTGTCAGAGTCTTCCTACCATTATTTATCAGAAATGCTTGTGTTGTAAATGGCCTCATGTAAATGCAAAGAACATATAATTTCCACAACTGATTAAACAGATATTACTGTTATACTACTCTTTGTGCACATTATATATTACACACACTCACTCTCTCCAAACTGCAGATATCAAAACACTTTTCAAAACTCATGAATTCAATCTCACAATGCTGTATCTGGTTTTAGCCAAAAGATCACCCTTCTGTTAAGCAGGATTATAGTACCATCCTTCAAACATCCACCACTCCCAATAGGCATGAAATCCTATTAGAATAAATATGTAAATATAAATGAGAAAAATATACAATAACAAGATTGTTGTATTTTTACTTTTCATGGGCTTGAAAGGGAATCATTACCTAGATTTGAGTGATCATGATAAAACTGTCTCAAATGTAGTTGCCCTATAATAAAAATACAAGGTTTTGTCCTAATCAAGAGAAGGTTCAAAAGAGCTGTTAACAGAATGAGAGTTATTCAAGTTTAAACTAAAAGAACACTAACACCAGCAATGTATTTAAATGTATTCAAATTGCTTTTATACAGAATAACTGTTTTCCTACCTCCCACCCCACCCCAGGGCCAGCCCCTTTCAGGGTATTTGTGAGACAGCATAAAATATACTAAGAAGTTTCAATTTGTGTTGCTGTACCCTTACAACAATACAAGTTGCAAAGCACTTTTCCAAGTCATTTTAGCATTTGTCTTCCAGGTTTCTAATGTGTTTCCAAGCTGTTAAAAAGAACTTTCAATGCAATTACAGTGTTGACTACCTTATACTGAAAAAGAGAAGGTACAGCTCCTTTCTTCAGTTTCCGTCTCATGCCATATGATTCAAAGTCGTCTTCTGCAAAATGCCTGGAACACAATATGGCACCAGGTCCTGGAATCCAAACCTTTTTGCTTTTGGGGTCTGCTCGATTAACAGCATGGATCCATTTTGTACGCTGTATGGCATCAGTGGGGAACCTGAAACATAAGCAAAGATCTCTTAGCACAAATTGTGTAGCTTATTTCAAGGTTAGGGTGCCCCACAGACATAGTCTTTATGATCATGAGTCATCAGCTAACAACAGTTGGGACTTTGATCTTCCCTTAATGTGGCCTCTTTCTTTTTCTTGGGTGGATTCTTTTGCAGGGCTCTGCTCGTATTATTCTCCGGCCATCAAGGTGCTTCCTGTAGCTGGTCATCCAGACAGGCTGGCTTCAGGGACTGATTCCATTGCACATACATCCACATTCACACATCTAAATGAAACTGCAGACACACCTAACTTTCTAATGGCCAAAACTTCTTACAAACACGGTATCTATAAACAATTTCTTACTAATTTATAATACTTACATAGACCTAGCAGCTGCTACAAAACAAAGCTTATGAAGCAGCATAAAACTATATAGAACAAAGGTCAGCAACCCCTGGCACAGGTGCCAAGAGTGGCACACAAGCTAATTTTCATTGGCACCCAAGGCAGGAGCTGAACCCTGCTCCTCCTTCCCCCATGCAGCTTGGAGCTTGCCCAAAGCCATGCTGCCTTTGGATTAACTAAAGATCAGCTAATGCTACCAATCACCACCTAAACAATAAAGCTCTGCATCTTTATTTATTAATGAAGCTGTTGTAAATTGGCATACCACCTCAGAAAGGATGCTGACCCAGACACAGAACAAAGCTAAATCTATTAGTGCAGGGGTCAGCAAACTTTCCAACCTCTATATGGGACCTGAGTGCCGGTGATACTTTCCAAAGTCACTAACAGTCATATTTACAACTTTGTTGATAAATAAAGATGCAGAGCTTTACCATTTATGTGATGGTTTGTAGCATTAGTCAGTCTTTTGTTAATCCACGGGTGGCATGGCTCGGTATGTGCCAATGAAAATCAGCTTGTGTGCTGTTCCTGGCACCCGTGCCGGGGCTTGCTGACACTAAACACTAAGCTGGGAACATTCTTTTTTTGCACTGGAGGGAAGGTGTTGCATTTTTGTTTTAATGTATTAGATCAAGACCTCGAAACCAAACCTCCCTGTGAGGGAGAACTGAAAAGCCTGAGATTTCTTTTCTTAGCAGACGCAGGTTCCCTCATGATTTCCTCCCTACACCCCCGCCCCTCGGACATTTGCAATAAAATCCTCATTTTTATTTAAACGCAGTGTTTATTTAAACACGGGGCTCTGCAGAGCTACAGCCCTCGACTCCGCGCCAGCCGGGCACCAGCTCCTGGGGTCAGAGACTTCCAGCCTCCTTCCAAACACAGCACGGAAGGTCGCCTCACGCCAGGCTGGCGGTGATGATGCCTGGTGTGTGCGTTTCACGCGCCAGCGCGCGAGCGATGAGGGAGCTCGGACAGCCGCCGCGCGCTAAGGAAGCAAACTCCCTCCCCGCCGTACATAGCACGTGCCAATTATCCCCCTCGGGCACGCCGCTCACGTTGGGGGTGGGGGGAGGGGCGATCGCACGGGTCCGACGGGCGCGCGCGCGCGTGGCGGTTTGACGTGCCCGCGCGGGGCTGAGGGGGACCCCGGCAGTGTCCCCCACCGCCAGAGGCCGCGGCTGAGGCGGCCCCGCCCCACTCACTGGTGGAAGGAGATGCCTCGCTTCCGGCTCAGCCCGTTGTCCCGCGTGGTGCAGCCCAAAGCGGAGCAGCTGCGGGTCATGGTCCGAGCGCGAGGGAGGACTACGAGCAGCCCCGGCCACGTCCTAACTGTGGCGGGCGGCCAAGTGCCACCATGTCACCCAACACCAGGGAGCGCTCCCTGTCACGGCCGGCGCTGGATGGCGCCTTCGGATTGGTGAGCGCCTCCTCTCTGCACTTTCCGATTGGTTCTCGCTCTTTTTTTGTTTCGTTCGCTGTAGCCTACGTAAGGGAGCCTTTCATTGGTTGCCGTCCTCCCTGCGTTCTGCCGGCCGCACCTCGGCGCCAGCGTTGAAGCGAAACGCCCCCCCTCCCCACCTGCTGATGCGGAACGAGAGAATTGAGGGGTGGGGGTGGGAGAGGTGAACCAATGAGAAACGGCAACGGAGGAGGCAGCGGCCAAATAGAACCCGCGTAGCTTTGATCCAATGGGAGCGGCGTTCTTTGGAGGGGAGGTGCTTTCTTGGTTACTGGTCGTGCCCGCGTGCTGAGGGGTTCTTTTTACTTCCGTTGCTGTAGGGCGCTGGGGTCTCGCTGCGAGGCCGCCTAGTCTCCAAGGACCAGCATGGGCCCTGGGGCAGCCGTTCTGCACGGGCCCGGCCTGCCTCACTCCTGTAGGCCTTGGGTTGCCGGGCCTTGGTGGCGGGGAACAGGCAGGCTAGCGCCCCCCACCCTGCAGTGGCGGTTTGCCAGCTGCTGGAAGAGTTCGGAGCTGTCGCTGACGGACGCCAGCCTCGCCCCTGCCTTTGTCCCGCGTGGTGCAGCCCAAAATGAGCGCTGCCACGCGCGGCGCCAGTGCCGCCTGCTTTGCAGGGAAGAGTCCCAGTGTAAGTGCTTTAGTGCCCCAGGAGGGCTTAGATTAACCTTTAAGTGCTCTGCCGGAAGCAAGCCATGCATTGCTCATGTCCCCTGCGCTGTGTTAGGCACGCTCGCTGTAGATCCAGTAGCCAGTTGGGTGAGTGAGCATTACTGTTCTGCAGATCTCTCTTAAGGGTTAATAGTAGCAAAGTGTAAGGGGAGGACAGGTTCAGAATCGGTGTGTTTGGTGTAAGAATTCAAAAACTTGCTGGAATTCACTTTTTCCTTTTTTGGACAAATGAGGAACCTTGATCAGCCTGTAGCATGAATGGGTAAAAAGAAGTGTGACAGTGAATGTCAGCAAGAACTTGCTGTGTTGGTGTTATTCAGTACTGAACTATTTATGAACTAATTCAGCCTGAAGCTCTCTCCCCATAGTAGTACCTTGCAAGCAGTACTAGTGGACTCTTCCCTTCAGCTTTGGCTCGTGCTAGCCTTGACCATAAGAACCAGCATTGTGGGTGCAAGTGTCACTGTGGTCATTAACTTGCTGCCCACACTTAATACTATAAGGATACACAGTATTTTACTGTGGCTTTTGTAATGTAAAACCTGTCCACTGTAAAATGGACCTAAGCCATAACATAGTGAAATGTTTGTCATATTTCTGTCATCTGCTGTTTTCTTAAGCAAGCTTAAGTAAAGTGTTAGTTCAAACAAGAATGGTAAGTGCTGCCTACTGATCACTTAATGACACATATCCAGTGATTAAAACTTTCACTGCTGTTCACATCATGATCTGCTGTGATTAATATCAGTTTGAATGAGGATATGTGTGTTTTTTTGTTTGTTTTTTTTTTAAAGTAACATAATGTGCAGATCTAACTTAAGTGGGAGGCTGAGTAAAGCTAGTAATCTTACTTCCGCAAATCTTGCTAGTAATGTATCACCTTTTTAGGTTGGTGTAGTTCTGTGGGGGAAAAATTGTTATTTGAATATATGTTCTTATTCCTTTAGGAGTAATTCTGCAGACAAGATCTGCCAGACAAGCTTGGAATCTGAATGTTCATGTTAAGTATCTATTATGCAGGTGAGGGTTTCACTAAGTAATTTTTGAAGTATAACTAAATTCCTTAATTACTCTAATATCTGAAAGATTATTGGTGACTTCTATAATTGAAATCTGTTTAAAAGTGAGAACCAAATACTTTTATTCATCTAATTTCTCTAGGATGGGGTATCACTTTCCATAAAAGTCTAAACTGCTAAAGGAAGGATTTGATAACTTAGCAGTGAATTGCAAGAAGCTGGCAGGGCCAGGGACTATAAATTGCCGATGTTGAGTGTAAGTATCCCTCTTATGTCTGGTGTTGCTGGGAGAATTGCTGATGGTGCTGGAATTGGGAGATATGAAGAAGAAATATTGGGCACTATTCATCTCCTCCTTGGTTAGATATCTAGCCCCTTTGCTCACTTTAGCAACTGCCTTTTTCAGATCAGTTGATTCCCCTTTCACTAATGTTTACTTCTGCTAGTCCAGGCTATGCCTACACAAAGGAAGTCTTTCCTGTCAGTGTACAAATATCACATCCCCATAAATTCTGTTTATGTTGAGAGAAACCCCCTCTTGTTGACATAACTGCACCAACAACCCCACTGCAGGTGCAACTATGTCAGTCGTATGCAGGTTTTTCCCCCACTCCAAGTGACCTAATTTTTGTCAAAATAAGTAACAAGCAGTGCTATAGCACTTTAATGAACTAACACATTAATTAGGTCATGAGGTTTTGTGGATAAGACCCACTTCTTCAGATCCAGTCATCTGAAGAAGTGGATCTTACCCACAAAAGCTCATGACTTAATATATATGTTAGTCTTTTAACATGCTACAAGACTGCTTGTTACTTTTAGAGCTACTCCTGTGAGTGTACATTAAGTACCAGACATCAAAGAAAAGAGGCATCTGATCTCTTTCAATTCTTTTTACCTTGTATTGGTAGCTGCAGTGGTAGAATCCCTTGTATCCTACACCCAAAAGTATCTTCTGAGGCCAGTGGGGGAGACAAGCCTACTCCTGCTTTGAGCAGATAAAATTTGCTTACACCCTGGTTAATGATCTAGGGAGTACAAATTCTGTTGGGTGTGGGGTAAGTGAATTAATATTTTCACTTTTAAACTATTGAAGTAAAACCCTAAAATAACCTTAGAAAGCCCTGGATTTTAAATGTGATTAGAGAATAATTAACTCAGTTTTCTTGTAAAAAGTATATTTTTTTTTTGTCAGCTTTAGAAATTGATTGGGAATTGGCAAACCATGCATAGTGAAACAAACAAGTAGTCAAGTAGCACTTTAAAGACTAACAGAATAATTCATAGGTGATGAACTTTCATGGGGCAGACCCACTTCTTCATATCTCCAGGTCTGAGGAAGTGGGTCTGCCCCATGAAAGCTTGTCAACTAATAAATTATTTTCTTGACTGCCTGCATGTTTTTGTTTGAATACAGACTAACACATCTACCTCTCTGTTGCTATTCAATGTGCATAGTGAGTTAGGCTTAAAGATTTGCAAGATGAATATGGTAAATTTGTTTTATGTGTTTTTTGCCTACTGTCCAATGATTAAAACCTTCACTGCTGTTCACATCATGACTCATTGTGATTAGTGTTTACTGGGATGAGGGCATGAGGTAAAAAACTCAAAACTGAGATTTAATCTGCACATGACTATCAAAAGCTTTTTAAAAGATGTAAAATAACTTCTTTAATTTTTCTTTTATAAACATAACAAAAGAACTTCTTGTTTCTCTTCCTAGTATTGCTTTTCAAACTGAAAGACAGACCATCTTGACTGCACGCGCTGACATTTTGGTAAACTTTATCACTTTTGTTAATATCTCTAATTCAGTTTGTGCATAGGTATGTAAGTATCTTAGAACAGTCTAATTGTAGTGGTTTCCAACCTTCTTACTAACACAGCACACTTCAATGAGACAAACAATTCCACGGCACACCCACTCCTTTCCGGCTAAATCAATTGCTCAAAAATGTCATGGCCTTTGAAGTTTCTACGAGGAGAAATTGACCAACCCTGTGCCAGCTGGGAATCTTCTCCTCCCTTCCACTCTCTGTGGTGGGAGGAAGGGGAGAAAGAGAGAGATGATTAACAATCCCACTTTAATAATAATAATAATAATAATAATAATAATAATAATAATAAAAAAAAGTCAAGTAGCACTTTAAAGACTAGCAAAATAATTTTTTTAGGTGAGCTTTTGTGGGACAGACCCACTTCTTCAGACCATAGCCAGACCAGAACAGACTCAATATTTAAGGCACAGAGAACTGAAAACTGTAATCGAAGAGGACAAATCAGAAAAAAAATAAATGATCAAGGTGAGCAAATCAGAATGGGGGGGGGGGTAGGTCAAGAATTAGATTAAGCCAAGTATGCAGATGAGCCCCTATAGTGACTCAGACAATTCCCATCCTGGCTCAATTTTCTGAGACACTATAGGGGCTTGTCTGCATACTTGGCTTAATCTGATTCTTGACCTCCCCCCAACTCTCTGATTTGCTCACCTTGTTTTTTGTCTTTGATTATGGTTTTTTGGTTCTCTGTCTCTTAAATATTGAGTCTGTTCTGGTATGGCTGTGGTCTGAAGTGGGTCTGTCCCACGAAAGCTCACCTAATAAATTATTTTGCTAGTCTTTAAAGTGCTACTTGACCGCTTTTTGTTTTAATAGTATATAGACTAGCACAGCTCCCTCTCTGTGTTACAATCCCACTTAAATGTGCCATGAAATTTCATCAACTTTCTCCCCTGCTTAGAGCTGAAGGGAGGGGAAATGGAAGAAATTTCTGGAGTGCACTTAGTTCTTGTGACACACTGGTTGAAAACCATTGGTCTATTGAGATGTTCTATAGTATGTCGGTGCAAATAGCTTGAATCTGACCTTTTCTGAATCTGAATTCCTTTTGACTTTTGTTAGATCTGTCATGTTTCTTAGGTGTTTTTAGTTTCCTTTTTCTCAGTGGCATTGCTAATACTGTAACTTGAGAATTATTTGTTTATATAATACTGTGTGTGTTCATATATCAAGTCTTGGAAATAATGGGATAATTTAAAACTACATAAGGGGTGATTTCTGAAAGCTGTTTTAAAGTCCATTTTTTTTCTAGAAAAACGAAGTATTGTTTAAATACAACTGGGTGGACATCCTAGTTGTAGTTGTAATAGGAGGTGAGGGTTTTACTGCCCCTCATCTACACTGTCCATCTGCAATGCAAAGTCTGCACTTGAAAATCTGTGCAGCCACCACAATGCTCAAGATGCATTGAATATGTGTATTAGCACCTCCATTACCATGCCACCGCTGATGGGAGGTAGCACATGTAGAAGCAGCCCAAAGTTACTAAGCTCTGCCTATAGAACAGTAAAACCCTCACCTCCTATTACAACCACAACTAGGATGTCCACCCAGTCATGCTTAAATAAGTGCCCCACTTTGACTGATGGGAGGTGGCATGTGTAGAAGCAGCCTTGGTGAGAAAATGGGTGACGAAATTCATTCAGTAAGCTGACCTTACTGTTGGGGGCGGGGGGGGGGGGGGGGTGACAAGTTTACACAGAGCTGTTTTTAGGCCTGGGGAACTTAAGAACATTTTTGAAATATACCTGAAGCTGTGGGCATAGAACGCCTAACATTATACAGAAGTAGATGTTAATAGTCAATAAATGAATGTATCAATATTGTCAAAGATTTAATATGCTGGGTTTGTTTTGTTTTGTTTTTTTACCTTCTAGGTAACTATAAACCATGTCTGTGACATCTGAATGTCATCTATAATGAAGATGCTTGAAAATTGTTCAATTTGCTTCCTCTCTTCCATTGAGAAGGCTATTGGCATCTAGACTACTTTTTGTAATGCTCTTTCTTAATGGAAATTGTAGTTGTCAAGGCAAGAAATCAGTCTCTTTAAAATACTGTTTCAACTGCAACCTGCAAGTATTTAGAGCCTGGTTTTGGTTGCTATTATAAATGCCTCTTCATTTGTGTTTGGTAATAAATATGCAGTACTCTTGCATTAAAATTTGGCGTGTTGGCTTTACTTATGACTTCATGGTTCTAATATAACGTTTCAGACATGGATAACTAAAAGCAGTTATTAGGCTTAGGTTAGGAAACACATCTGTCTTCACCTGTGTAATCATGCTAATAGTCACAAATAGAAGTGGCAAAAGAAGTAATATTTTTGGATAAAGTAAAGGTGGAGCTGCTTTCACTTCTGGATACTTGAGTACTGTCTGTGTGTGTGTTTCCACTCAAGTAGTTTTCCAGAGGGACAGTGCTGGCTTGTATTTTAACACACACACCCTGCAGCTGTACTCTCACTCAAGTACTTTTCCCACTTCTGGTCACAAATAATGCTCAGCCTAGAGAGAAATGTGAAAATGGCAGATCCTACTTGCTTACCCCAGTACAGGTGATTTAAAAATGCTTTGCACTTGCTGGGTGGGGCTTGTCTTGCCTTCAGGTCTTATTGCTTTGGAGAGGCAAGCTACAGTCAAGAGGGCCAGCTGCCCCCAGCTTTTAGTTGAGGCCTGGATCTTATGTTCTATAGCGAAGAGCAGACTGTTTTGGTAGTGAAGTTGGGTCCCAGATCAGAAACCCAGGGGAGCTTACAGAAGAGCTGTACGTGTTCAACCTCTGTTCCACTACCCATCTTCCAGTAACATCCATACATTGTCATGATTTTAGTTAAGCCTGTGACTGTTTGTGATGGGTGTGGCTAAAGTCCTGTACTCCTATAGTTTGTTTACAGCCATCAGTCCAGGCTGTCCACGTTCTGGGCTGTTTAGCTCTAATTTACCCCTAATAGCTTCCACTGATGAGTAAGCACACAATGTGGTAGACTAGTGCTAGCCAGTATTGACCTCCCCTAGTCTGGCACATTCATTGTCAGGGCGGGTGGATCCTAGACGAGAGGTTCAATCTGTGCATACGGAAACGTGTCCTAGCCAAGTAAAGGCTGAAGCCTCACAGCCTGCATAAGGCTTTTGGCTTTTTATCTAGGAAAGGAGGTGGGGGCAGAGGTGTCGCCCTAAGTCCTGTACAGAACAGAAATCGTTTTAAGGGGTGGGGGGAAGGTGTGTGTCGATCCAGGCCGCTAATTCCCTTTCCGCGAGCCTGGGCCGCTGCAGAGAAGCAGCCTGCTGCCAGGGGGTGCTGGGAGCTAGGCAGGGGCTCCGCAATGATGCCGCTCAGAGTGGCTGTAGCGTGGGGCTGCGCCGGCAGCGGTGACTTGACTCCCCGTCCCGCTCCCGGCGCTGGCGCTGGGGGGGGCCGGAAGATGGGGCGGCCGGGCGGAGTCGGGGGCCGGAAGCCGGGCTGGCGAGGGCGGTGCTCCGGCTGCCACGTTGAAGCGGACCGCGGAGGAACCTCTGGTCGGGCCGCACAGCAGCAGGGGAGGCCGCAGCGGAGAGCCGGCACCGTCAGGTGAGGGGAGCGGGCCGCTGCGTCTGCCGGCTCCGGGGTATCCTCTGGGGAGGCCGGGCGGGAGGCGTCAGGTAGGCCCGGGGTCCGTCTAGGCAGAACGGGGGCAGCCCTTCCCCAGCTCCCCGCAGAGTTCTGGGGACTGCGCAGGGCATCTTCGCTCCCGGGGCGGCCGGGCCGGGCCCGGTCCTTGCTTCTGGCTGGAAGCCGGCGTCTCCCCTGCGGCGGAGCCGGTCCCGAAAAGCCAGTGTTTTACCTGTGCCAAGACACAGCCGGCAGCTCGGGTTTGCCTCGTCAGTCACCAGAGTAGGACAGTTGTTTGTGTCCTGGAGCCTCCGGCACTATAAGTGAAACAGTGTTGGAAGGTGGTTTGCTGTCAGCTGAGAGGTGACACGCTCTCCCCCAGCCCCTCTGCCCCGAGCTGTGGCAGGGTCCTTTGGATTGCAGTAGTGTTGGAAGGGTGACAGGCGTAGCCTTGTCATAGCAGCTTCTGAAGTTAATGTATTTTACTACTGTGTCTCATAACATAATCCAAGATGCAGGAAATAGGGATTTTGTATTTCTAGGGTTTATCACCTACCCTTAATAAAAAGAAAAATTATGCCCCATCTTAACTTGTTTGCAAAAACCTACCTAAGCCAACTTTAAATGCAGTTATGTGTCCACAAGGGAAAATGCAGTACAGCTCTTTTGGAAAAGGGATTCCAGTGAGAGAAATAGGGAAGATTATACAGTTTGTTCTGAGGATCACATATTAATAATCTGCTCTTATGATTTGCCAACCTTGATAACATTTTTTCTGATATGTCAACCTTAATAACAATTTTTGGATCACTGTGCTTTGTGCTTTATATGTTGAATCTGTTCTGATAATGCTATGATCTGAAGAAGTGGGTCTGTCGCAGGAAAGCTCATCACCTAATAAATTATTTTGTTAGTCTTTAAAGTGCTACATGACTGTTTTTTTTGTTTTGATATTAATAATCATCTTGAGATTTTCATTTAGCTTGTTTTATCCAAGCTAGTACACATGTAAATACCATTTTGTCGTGGATATGCAGAGAGACAGCTGTTTTGTAGCAAAACTTATCTGAATGGGAAAAACAGTTTTGGGATTATTTTTAAAAAGCAGCCCAAATAAAAGCCTGAATTTTTGATTTGCAGCTGCAAGGTGGTGTTAATGGCTTCTGTAAAAATAATGGAAATTATAAATATACATGTAAGAAAATGTTTCCCTACTCTTAGTCAGTGAATTTAGTATTTTTACTCTGTTAATAGCTTTTATTTTCATTTGTAAAATACATGCATCTTGTATAGCTTTTCTGTACTTGTAATATATTGACAATACCATGCTATAAGTAAAAAGTATAATCAAATGTCCTGAAAAACCACAAGTGTGAAAGGTGCTGAATCACTTAGGATATCAGACCACGTACTAAGAACTTCTGTAATGAACTATACTCGAGTGGTTCACTAAAGAAGTGCAAAAATGTGGTTTTCCTGCACAGAATAAATGGGCCATAGTGCCAACATGGCAACAGCAAGACTTTCAAAATACAAATTTTCCCTTGTCCTATGTGACTCAGAGTTAAGCTATGTCATTGCCATGGTACAACATGCATATAGTCAAACAATCATATCATTTAGACTGGCATCCAGTCTAAGTTGTGGTGTTAAAGAACTGACAAGATCTCAGTTTTCTTACATCCTTATTAAAAAAGGGTGTTTGACATATTTGATTACTTTGAGTAATCAATCAGTATCCATCTGGCAGCGATCTTTTCTATGTAGGAGGGGTCTCATAGATACTGGCAGAGAGTGGTCAGCAGAGTAGCCTGTATGTGTTGCTGTTTTTAACAATAAAAATTTAGGGCGAGTAAAAAGGAGAGTAAGATTTAAGTGGCTATTAACTTTAATATCCATTAAAAAACTCTGGGAAATCCAGTCCTATTCGGAACAAATACAAAAATTATGAACAAGCGGATACATGTCTAAAGCTGAACTAGACACTTTAGCTGCTGGGGTTGCCCCAGCCCCAGCCTAATCCCTGGGGCTGGAGCTGTCAGCAGAGCTCCATGACCCATCCAGCTCCCAGCTCTGGGGCTGTCAGGGGAACCCTGGCCCTGGCTGGGTCACCAAGGCTGGAGCTGCCAGCAGGGCTCCCAGCTTTGTGGGCTCCCCCAGCCACCGCCAGGTCTTCAGGGCTGGAGCTGGAGGCGGGGTTCCATGCTCTGGCCAGTTCCCAGGTCTGGGGCTCCTGGGTTTACCCCAGGCAGGTCCCTGGGGTTGGGACTGCCAGGGGAACCCTGGCCCCAGGCAGGTCCTCGAGGCTGGAGCTGCTGGTGGGGCTCTGTGCCATGCTGTGCCCCATCCAGCTCCCAACCCTGGGGCTGCAAAATAAATTTGATTAGGCTGCATGTTTCACATGCTTGACCTAAGAATTCAAGTAAGTGAGGAAAACTATGTGCTCTAATTTGTTGAGAGCTCTTTTGAACACCACGGGGAAAATCTAGTCAAGAAAGACATTTAAATTTTGTGTGTTCCCACTGACCCTTCTCTACTTTTTACTTAGAGGAACATTTTCTTAGAGGGCAAGACATGATGTGCCCCAATATTAATATGTCCTACATTGTCTATTTTGGGAGTCAATGTAATGTTGGTTTAATTATTAGAAGCATTTTACAAAGCTTATCCTTATCAGACCACAAGTAATTTTCAAATAACCGTTACAACTCTGCAAATCTCACTAATGCAAGTATTACAGAAAATTATGACTTTTATACACCTTCAGTCAAGGTTGGCAGTTTTCCAGGAAAATCTGGTTTAGGATGGAGCACTGCTAAGAGCTGGTTTAAACCAGAAAATGGGGAAAAAGAATTGCTTCTGTGTCCAACAAAATCAGCAAGCACAGAACAAATTTTTGCGGACTTTGGCTATCCATTCAGAACTCAGAAATAGCCACAATCTATCCACTGCCTCCAAGTTGGTCTGCTACAGAATATTGAAGGCCAAGTGGGTTAGCGTAGCTGTTATAGTTGCAGTAGTACTTAATAAACTGCTTGACTGCAACTCTGCATGCTTCTGGTTGCTTTATGCAACTGTGCATTATTGTTTGTTTATAGGTTCAATTTTTTTTGCTTTTGTTTCATATAATATTGAAATATGAGGCATGACCTGTGTACCTTCCTTGAGAAAATCCAAATATATACAGATATTCCCATGTTCAGCATTATGAAATGTATTACTATTATAATTAATAATATTATTATAGTAATACAATTATATAATAAAATTAGTCTGTTACTATTATACTCACTGCAGGTTTTTTTTACTTGGACAACCTTAAATTAATCTGCATATCTACTCTCTTAGGCAATCACAGTTTGATTGTGTAACTTAAACTGGTGTAATGTACAGTAAGACTTCACTTTACGTGTCTTCAGGGTCTGCGAAACTTGCTTTAACGTGAGTTTCACACAACTTGAAGACGCATGACTGTCAGCCTGCCTAGCTTCCCACAGCTGCAGGCAAGGCAGCTAGGCAGGCGAAGAGCCCCTGCCCGCTGCCTTCCCAGAGCAGCGCTAGGCACCCTGTGGGAAGGTAGGGGGAAGGCTTATAGCCTGCCTAGCTGCCTGTTGCTGCGGGCAGCCAGGGGGGCTAATACCCCTTTCCCAGAGTGGCACTGCTCTCAAGCCGACAGCCATGCCGCTCTGGGAAGGTAGGGAGAAGGGTTTTAGCCCCGCTAGCCCTCCTGCAGGACCTCCTCCCCACTTCAGAGCCCTAGCTCAGCCTCATCCCATGTGGGGGGGCTTCCAGCCCCTGGCCCACCACAGCCCTGCACAGTGCTCGGGCCCCAGTGAAGCACACAGGGCTCAGGCTCCGGCCCCCTGCCCACCACCCCCGCCGACCCTGCTCCAGCCGCCACAGACCTGGCTCCAACCCCTGCACACCCCGGCTCAGCTCCACCTTCCCCAGGCTTAACCCCCCAGACCGCAATGCACCGCCCAAGCTGCCCTCCCCCCGACTTACCCAAAGGGACTACTGTATACATGAATAAAACAGTTTTTAACATAGAAATGTCTAAAACTGGGACTAACTAGTTTTCCTTGGGGCAGTAAAAACCAT
Source organism: Carettochelys insculpta (assembly GCF_033958435.1). Classification (NCBI taxonomy): domain Eukaryota; kingdom Metazoa; phylum Chordata; order Testudines; family Carettochelyidae; genus Carettochelys; species Carettochelys insculpta. The sequence continues at coordinate 124,431,214 of NC_134140.1, forward strand.
GATTTTACTTGGTAACATCCACCTCTTGTAAGTACTGTGCCATCCCTCTGTTAAGTAAGTAATTTTTGCACGTCTGAATTATTACAGTTTAAGATGTCTCTCTGTGTTGCAAGATCTTTTGGGTTACTTTGTTCTGGGCTCTGTTTAGGAGGCATTTGTTGAAAATTTTGAACGTTATTCAGTAAACCTTTAGCTGGAAGACCAGTTTATCACTTGATTTTTTTTTCCTGGATTATCTTGCATCCCATGCTAATAACAAGTAACCTTTGCACTTTTTCACACTACTTTTTGTTCATGCACAAAGGCTGCACAAATCTGCTGGTGAGGACTGTGTGACTCAAAGCTGTGGAGGGTTTCAGGCTTACACATAAACCTTCTCTTCCTTTTAAATCTTTAATTGCTGGTGTATGTAATTTTGAGAAAATGCTTGGCGCTCCAGAATGTTGTTGTTGAGGGCCTTATAACCTTTTCAGGGATGATAGGTTAGATTAGAAGGTGGTGACTGAAAAAATACGATGTCTGGAATGACTATGTGCCAGACTTTTGCATTAATTACTTCTTCATATGCTTATGTTTCTTCAGCCTGCACAGACAGAGGGGTACATTTTTAAACATTTTTGTGCTTACTATTATTAGATTATAAAGAAATTAAAAAACATATTTTTATCGTTTCTGCTTACTTGCTTTCTTACGTACGTTTTATAACCTTTTAATGGAGTCGGTGTCATTGTTTTCTCTTGTTTAATTGTTTTCCCAATTTCATTGTTCTCTCTGTCAGGGATTGTTGTTTTTGTGAGGCTTGCACAACATTTAAAGATAGAAAAATGTTGTTATAAACCATAAATATTGGTAGGCAGAATCAAGGACAGGTATTATACCTGATACCGCTTTGCATTCACTTCTTGAGATTGCTTCAGTGTAAGTTAACTGTGTCCCTGAAATATCACTGAGGAGCAGTTTTAGGAAATAATTTGACATTCTTTTACATGGCTTTAAAAACCAATGTGGTGGTTTTCAGTAGCAGCCTTGTGGTAGATTTCAGTAGTTTCAATAGTTTCAATTCTAATAAGTTTATGAATCTCAGATTTGGCATTTAGAAACATGGAAAGTATTTTTATTTTAATAGGTGCTGCAAGGTGCTGAGTTATATCATATAACCTCTTATTAGCAATGACATTTGGTCTAAGAAAAGCATCTCACAGTAGTTAGTTTTCCCCAGGTTTGCATTCAAGGGCTATGTCCATACTAGAGTGGTCCGTTGACAGAAGTTACTGTCAGAAGACAAAACTTCTTTTGATAGATTTGATCCACTTTGCAGTCTGGCTGCAAAGAGCAAACCGCTTTGTTGACAGAGAGTGGACGGACTGCCCGGCCACACTCTCGACAAAAGTGCTAACTGGAAGTTCAGCAGACAGGTCTGCCCAGTGCCCCAGAAGCCCTGTTTGTTGACAGAAGGCTCCCGCGGAATATGCAGACCAGCTTTCAGTTGACAGATCTCTGTCAAGAGAGGTGTTCTGCCTCATGGGGGAGCAGCAGAACACTGTTGACAAATGTGCCGCGTTCTGTGAATTTACTGTCAACAGAAAGCCTTGGGAATGTGGATGCTGCGCAAAACTCTCTGGTGTAGACATAACCAAGTTGTTCAGCAAGTGTTAATTTCCAGTAAACATCAATAATCAGTACCCTTCTCCCTGCAAATGTCATATCGTACATCTCCATGTACAACACATTCACCCTCTGTGGTATTGGTGCAATTTCTTCCCTTTTTTTCCGTATTAAAAGAATGCATTTTTTTTAGCAGGATGAAGTTAAAGGAGATTGATCGTACTGCTATGCAAGCATGGAGCCCTGCCCAACAACATCCCATTTATCTGGCTACAGGTAACTTGTTGAAGAGTCTTTTCTCTCTACCCGTGTGGGGCTTCGTATGCCTGTGGTGTAGATTATAGTATAATGACTGTACTGGTGGTTTGTAGTAAAAATTAGCATCCTCAGGTGGAAGTAAGTAACTGAGAATGCAGTGTGATACCCACTTGAAATCACTTTTCAGTCTCCAGAGTACCAGCTTTTCCTAAAAATCAAAACCCTGGCCTATATATACTTGTTTTGGCCCTGAATATGTAACAGCACTGGTTACTTAATTACAAGGCTTGTCCCTCCTAACTCATAGGACTACATGACAGTCTTAATCAGTGGTTAGCCAAAGGAAAGTTGGGTGCCAAAACTGTTGCCTTTCAATCAATTCTGAGTTTCCTTTGTTACTTGTGTGGATTTTCACGCAGCTGCAGGGGAGAGAAAAACATCATGCACCTTCCTTCTTGATTTTTGTTTATTTTAATAGGAAATTTTTGCTTAAAACCAAGAAGGGGATATGGGGGTAAGTGAAGTAATGGAAATGACTTTCAACACCCTTTTTAAAAATTGACAATGTTTCCTGTTCAGTGTACTTCTGAGATAAAAAAGAAATAACATCTTCAGGCTGTACTGATGCTCTAGAAATGTCAAATTCCATTATTTTGTATTGTGTCATTGTGATAGTACAGTATGTTTCTGTGTAGGTACATCTGCTCAGCAGTTGGATGCAACTTTCAGTACCAGTGCATCTCTGGAAATATTTGAACTGGACTTGTCTGATCCTTCATTGGATATGAAATCCTGTGCAACTTTCTCCTCCTCACACAGGTATGAACTGAGATTCCAAATGTATGATCTGCTTTATAAAAATGCATTTTTGTAGCAACTGTAATCCATGGCATGGTGTGAAAGGTCAGTGTATGAAGCATTAACTCTGTATCAGTGTCATGGGGAAAGGTAAGCAGGTTGTAGGTGGATTCTGGAGACTTGGTTTCAGCTCCTTTTCTGTCACAAATATCTTGAGCTATTTCAGAGGTGGAGCCATGTTAGTTTGTTTCAGCAAAAAAAACGAGGAGTCTTGTGGAACCTTAAAGATTAACACATTTATCTGGGTTTAAACTTTTGTGGGCTGGAATCCATTTTGAATTAGACAAAGTAAGTGAATGTTTATGAAAGCTTATGCCAAATAAACTTTTCAGTCTTTTATCTTGAGTTGGTATCCATTGGGTGGTAGAATCATAGAAAAGTAGGATTGGAAGGCACCTTGATAGGTCATCCATCGCTGAGCCCGGACTAAATATTTTCTGGGAAATCCCTGACAGGTGTTTGCTTAACGTGTTTTAGAAAACCTCCAGTGATAAGGATTCCATCAGTTCCTTCGATAATTTGTTCTAGTGATTAACTATCCTTATAGTTAAAAATGTTTTGTAATGTCTAATCTGTCTCTCCCTTGCTTCAGTTTAACTCCATTACTTGTTGTCCTTTCTCAGTGGTTAAGAGGGACAATTTATTACCTTTCTCTTTATAACACTGTTTAACATATTTTAAAATTATCATGTCATACTCCCCCCTTCCCCCCCAATTTTTCTTCTTCAGACTAAATGGACCCAGTTGTGTGTCTCTTTCCTTGTAGTTTGTGTTTTCCAGACCTTTTTAGTTGCTGTCCTCTGGATTTCCTCCAGTTTGTCCACACTTTTCTGAAAGTGGTACTGCCCCGACCTGGACTCTGTGCTCCAGCTGAGAACTTACCAGCGCTGACCAGAGTGGAAGAATTATTTCTCATGTCTTGCTTACAACATTCCTGCTAATACATCCCTGAATTAAGTTTGCTTCTTTTGCAACAGTATTTCATGTTTTACTCTCATTTAGGTTGTGATGCATTGTCATGCTGATTCTTTTCTGCAGTTCTCCTTCCTAGGCATTCGTTTCCTGTTTTGCCTGTGTGCAGTTGATCATTTGGTCATAAATGTAATAATACTTTGCATTTGTCTTTATTGAATGTCATCCAGTGTAATTTAGATCATTTCTCCAGGTTGCCAAAATTATTGTGAATACTGATGTTGTCTTCTAGAGCACGTGCAATCTACCCTAGTTCAGTATCATCCTTGACATTTATAATTGCACTCTGTATCCCATTATCTAGGTCATGTATGAAAATACTGACTAGGAATATACCCAGGACAGTATAGCATTAGGCTTTCAGTAGACCCATAGTTCTCTCAGTTAAGGAGTATGCAATGCTTACAGATCAATGAGTAAGCTGTAGTGTCACGTTAATACATTTTTATCAAAGATATAAAGGACAAAAATACAGTGTATTATAGTCCAGATATACTGATCTATATGGGAGTCCAAGTCCATAGAAGAATAATGTTAATGTTTTATACCACCTTATGATGGAGATGGAAGTTAATTCCATTTCACTCTCCACAGTCCATTTTGAAATAGTGATGTACACGTCTATAATTAGAGTGTTCAAAGTAGGCCAGTCGCCAGAATACTCCAGCTAGGAGAAATGGAATAGGATTGTCTTCCAAAGGGGTGCATCAAACATAATTGCCTGAACATTAAAAATTAAAATGGATTAAAACTGCACGGTGCTGGAACCGTGTCTTCCTTGTACGTCATCTAAAATGAAAATGTGATCCAGAATCTAATTAGGGCCAGGGCCTGCTGTACTATTCCAGTAAACCCTCAATTTAACAGACTAATGCAGGGAAGGGAAGTCCATTAAATCTGAATCTGCAGGGCTGGAGGCACCTGGCAAGGCACACTAAGGACCTGAGAGGAATGCAGCGGGCTCTTTATGCTCTTTGCTCTTCCAGTCCTGGCAGCTCCTCCAGCCCCAGCCATGGCAGTAGCTCCTCCACTCCGATAGTGGTGACTCTGGTGAGTCACCAGCATTTATTTGGGGTGGGGGAGAGGGGCGGATCTGGTCAACTGCCCGTTATTTCCAAAGTCCATTAAATTGGCATCTGTTAAATTGAGGGTTTACTATGCAGATAATTATTAATATAGTTGTGATAGGGAAATCAAAAGAATTTTGCAGGACTTACTGGGTCATGCTGTGCATGAAGTCCCAGTGATATGCCAACACCATGCCCAGTATTGAACCAGTTGCAAAGTTGGACGGGCCTGTCTATTGCTTTTTTGCTTGCAGTATTTTGCAATCTCTTAATACAATCTACCACACAATATAAGAATGCATCTGTTTGGAAAAAGGTCTGATCTGACTCCTATAGAGCAGTTTCAATCTGCATCTTAGTTCTTTGAATTACACCATGTTACCAGTATGGTGACTGTCATACTGGAGCAGTAAAGATTGACACTGGAAATAGCTAAACACGGGATTAGAGAGAGAAAATTTAAGTAAGTTGTGCTGCATATACTTCTCTTGCCACTTGAGCATTCAGCATATAATTCTGAAGTTATTAATTTTTTTTTGCAAGTTGCCTTTCAATCATTTACTGATTAAGAGCAGCACTGATAGTGCTGATGTAATATTTTAAATACACTCTCCCTTTTGGGTTTGTTTTAGTTTCTACAAAAACTTGTTAATTTTCTTTCCAAACGCATTAAGGCCACATTGTACAAACAATGCTACAAGAGGGTGTGTGTGTTTATGTAGAAAAAATGTACTCTTTGCATGGCTGAACACACAGGAATGCTGTTTTGCTGTGCAAGACCTTTGTTTTTAAAAAAAATTAAGTTAGTATACTTCTAGATTCACCAAGCTTAGCCTGGATGTATTTCAGATCTAAAGATATACTCTAACCTCTAATTTAACACAAAGTATTCTACACTCTAGGAACCACACTTTCTTGTTTGTGTATGTGTTTACACTTGAGAAGCATGAAACACAAAAACAATTTTAATTGCAAGAGTGCATCTGAGGAATTGTGTTTATGTCAAGGTGACCGTTCTTATTCACTCATCTGCCTCTTACATAAACAGCTGTTCACTGGTATCAGAGATTTATGTGATTGTTCTTGGAAGGCTGTGCTTAATTCTCATTCCGGGATCTTGCAGTCCTTTGCAACCATTGTCTCAAAATACCCTTAGAAGTAACTGTAAGTGTTAGCCTGGTGTTAGTGCTTTGACATGTGACACACAGAGGTTGTAATCTATTTTCCCTTGAGGCATCATGGGAGAGCTAGCAAGAGAATCTAGCAGCTCTCAGTGTTGTCATGTCTTTGGTGTTACCAGCAACCTGCACTACCTCATGCAAAGTGTTAGTGGAAAACATTATATTATCATGCGTATGATGATATGGCAATGGATCTTCTTAAGCTGTTTGTTTATCTTGTAGGTACCATAAACTAATCTGGGGACCTCATAGAATGGCTTCAGATGGTAGTCCTTCTGGAGTTCTAATTGCTGGTGGTGAAAATGGAAATATTATTCTGTATGATCCAACGAAAATTATAGCTGGAGAGAGTGAAGTTATAGTTGCACAGAAAGACAAGCACACTGGACCAGTAAGAGCTTTGGATGTGAATATTTTCCAGGTTAGATTTTATTTTATTCAATACACACTATCATGGATTATTCACATGGATTAGTTAAATGCTACAGGAAATGTTGTTCTCCCGAATTGCAAGAGAAAATTAATGTTTTGGGTTTTTTTTGTTTTTTAAAAAAGAGAACAAATTAGTAAAGGAATTAAAAATATTAATCACGATTAATCGTGTGAGTAAAATTAATCGTGCCGCTAAATAGAATACCGTTAATTTAAATATTTTGGGTGTTTTCAAATGTATTGATTTCAGTTGCAACACAGAGTACAAAGTATGTAACTCTCACTTTATTTTGATGGCAAATATTGGTGCTGTAAAAAACAAAAGAAATGGTATTTTTCAAATCATCTAATAAAAGTACTGTAGTGCAATCTTAATCATGAAAGTTGATCTTAACAAATGTAGAATTATGTGCAGAAATAATTGCACTCAAAAGCAAAATAATGTAAAACTTCAGAGCGCAAAGTCTACTCTGTGCTACTTGTTCAGCTAATTACTCAAACAAGTTTGCAGAAAATAATGCTGCTGCCCCCCTCTGATTTACAATCACAGATGAAAGTGAGAACAGGCATTTGCCTGGTACTGTTGTAGTTAGCATCGCGAGATTACGTGCCAGATGCGCTAAACATTTGTGTGTTCCTTTGTGCTTCAATCACCATTTCACAGGATGTCCATCTATGGTGGTGACAGGTTCTGCTCAATAACAATGCAGAGCAGAACAGACTGACACTGCTTCATTTCATCATCTGAGTCAGATACGACCAACAGAAGGCTGATTTTCTTTTCCAGTGATTCTGGTTATGTAGTTCCTGCATTGGAGAGTTGCCCTTTTAAGACTACTGAAAGAATGCTCCACAGCTCCTCCTGCTCTGATTTTGGACCTCCCTACAGGTTCTTAAACTTTAGGTCCTAAGTGATGTAGCTGTTTTTAGAAATCATGTGCGTACCTGCTTTGTATTTTGTCAAATCTACAGTGAAAATAGTCTTGAAACAAATGTGTTGGATCGTCAGCCCAGATTGCTATAAAATGGAATATGTGGCAGAATGTAGATAAAACAGAGCAGGGGGCAAACAGTTCTGTCCCAAGGAGTTCACTCACAAATTTAATCAGCTCATTATTTTTTAACAATCATTACTAGCATGAAAGCACGTCCTCTTGAGTGGGGGCCAAAGCATGAAGGGGCATGCAAATTTTTAGCATATATGGCATGTAAACGCTGGCCAGAAAAGTGCCGTGCAAATGCCTGGTCTCACTTTCCAGTGACATTGTAAACAAGAAGCAGGCAGCATTGTCTCCTGCAAATTCAAACCAGACTTGTTTATCTTAGTGATTGGCTGAATAAGAAATAGGACTAAGTGGACTTTGTTTTGAGAGCAGTTATGTATAAAAAAATTACATTTGTAAATTCAACTTTCATGATAAAGATATTGCATTACAATACTGTAAAGCCTGAACGCGAGTTAAGTACAACTCAAAATCCTGCTTCCCTGACCCTGGCTCATCGCCCCTGCGGCCCAGTTCAACCCCCTGCGGCCTGGCTCGCTCCCCACCTGTGGCCCCAGTTCAAACACCCCATGGCCCAGCTCATCACCCGTGGACCAGCTCCAGCTCACCACCCCCATGTGTGGCTCTGGTTCAACCCCCCCCCCCCCCCCCCGTTCAAACCCCCCGTGCACAGCTCTGGCTCACCTCCCACCCCTGGGCAGCTCCAGCTCAACTATACCCCCCTCCACCCCAGGCTTAACCCCACTGCCCCACGCATCCCTAACCCACTGCCATGCTTAACCCTCCCCCTCATTCCCCCACCCCGCCGCCCCCCAAGCCCAGGACTTACCTTTCAAAAGGAGCTCCAGGTGCTTCTGCTGCTTCCCTGGTTGCAGAACATGCATTCCACCAGGGAATCACCCGCACATCCTGACTTATGCTAAATTTGAGTTATGTGAGGGTGCGTGGGAACAGAACCCTCGTGTAACTCAAGAGACTAATGTACCCTAAGAGGTGAATTGAAAAATACTGTTTCTTCTGTTTTGTTATTTTTATATCGTGAATACTTGTAATCCAAAACTAATATTATAAAGTGAGCACTGGACACTGATTTCTATTACAGCACAGACTGCAAAGTGTATTTGAAAGTGGAGAGTCCAAAATATTTAATAAATTTCAATTGGTATCGCGTAACAATGTGATTTATTTTTTCTGAGCTAACAGTGATTTAATCAACAGCCTTGATACAAATTTATATTCATCATTATTTGAACTGAAAGAATTTTTAAAAATCTGATATACTTTTCATCATTTAGGTTATTTCGTTTGTGTATTTCTCTCTTCAGCTGTTGAAATAGCTTAGTTCATTTTGGTTTTAGTCAGTTTCACTTTTTAGTTCTTACATACTGCTCAGTGCTGTCATGGTTGCAGACAGATGTTAAAATTCTCCTGAAAAAAATTATCAGTAAAATTAACAAAAGGCACCTAAATATTTGTTTTTAGATTTTGTAATGGTTCTATTTATGTTGTTCCAAAAGAAAGATAAAAGTGTTGGGGCCTAAAACTCATCAGCTTGATGCAGTTCTTAAAAGTAGGAAGGGCTTAATCACAGAGCTAACTTAATTTCATCACTAATGAGGATTTATTGCCCTCACGATACAACATTTTTTTCTAGTTCGTGACTGTTTTGTGGGAATACAATTTATTTTGACTGACTGCATTTTTTTTTTGTTTGACACACATTTTTACTGTTCACTGAACTAATTACTGCTCTAGTGCTTAAATGTCCTTGTTTCTGTTCTTGTTTATTATGAAGTTGGAACCTTTGGAACAACCATTGCAGTATGACGCAAAATGCATTGGTATAATAGTTGTTTTCAGTCCAGTTCATTCTCTTCAAAGTCCATTTCTGTTCTCCCGGCATTCCTTGTCCATCTGTAATACTGTTTCAAATGCTTCTCTTAATCTAGGGAATGGTCTTGTCGGCCTTGATTCTGTGAATGCTTACTCATATGTTTAATTTTACTCACACTTGAGATCCTATTGAAGTCAGTGGGATTAGTAGCACGAATAGACTTAACCTTTAATTGTTTACAGGTTTGTGGCATTAGTACAATGAAAGCATTTTGCGCAACCCCATTTTTCTATGTCCATTTTCTGCATCCAAATATAGGTTGGACCTCCCTAGTCCAGCGCCCTCAGGACCTGAATGGTCCGGAACAAGGGAATTTGCTGGACAAGGATGGATCCTCTGCTTTCAGCCCTGCAGCCTCTCCCTGTTGCCAGATCCACTTAGCCCTGCTGGACCTCCCCCACCTGCAGCCCAGGGGTCTCCTTACCTCCAGCCAGCCCTTGGCCCTTGCTGGGCTGACACTGGCAGTGCTCAGGCTGCCAGCCCCGGCCTTGCAGGCACCGCCTCCAGCTGGGCGACCAGATCTGGCCCCATTCCTGCAGAAGCCCTCGCCAGCTGGGCTGTTGGATGCGGCCCCGGCCCTGGCCCTGGCCCTGTGGAAGCCAGCTCTGGCCCGAGATGGGCTGCTGCCACGGCTCTGGCCTCAGACGGGCTGCAGGCACAGCCCCACATGTGCAGACTCTGGCCCTGGTCCTGGAGAAGCTGTGCCTCCACCCAGGAACAGAAAACCTGCCAGGCTCCCTGATCACCAAGTTTCACCTTGTCCTCCCCCTACTAGCCTCCCAACCCAGAGCTCTCTGGTCCAGAAATATCCAGGTCCTGTTGGAAAAAAAGATGTTGCTGTGCCAGACGATCCTGGTTTTTGGAGGTTTGACCCGTTAATACAGAAACTGGAAAAGCTGACTTGGGAATTTAGATTCAACTTTCTGCAGAGTATATGGGGCTAAATTGATAATAGATAGCATTAGATGTCTTTCTTGTGCCTTCTCTACATTGCTGCTGTTGTGACCACAGCTACGTTCTGAGCTAATGTCAATTGGCACAGCTTCGTGGATCAGGCCCAAAGCATTTGAGAGGATGAAGGCTGATACCAGAAATACTCTCATTGTCTGTTGTATCTTTTTATTACAGACAAACCTTGTGGCATCAGGTGCTAATGAGTCTGAAATCTATATCTGGGACTTGAATAACTTTGCCACGCCAATGACACCAGGAGCTAAAACGCAGGTACTGGAGTTGTGCATGTTACATTATTTGAAGAACTCTAAAGAATGTGCAAGTTATATAAGTTACTTGAAATCTCATACGGTATTGAAGCAGTTCTAATCATCAGTCTCTGTTTTCAAAAACTCAGACTTTCAATATTGTATCTCAGACTCTCTAAATTGAATGTAGTGAAGCCCTGGATAAACATCTGTTGTTGTGAGAACTATTCCTTAAAATAATCATGCAGATTTCTATTCAACATAAGAATCCTACTAGCATGTAGTTACATTGTGTATATTGTATTTTCTCCCAATCAGTAAAATAACGCCTAGAGGATATTTGATTTTTGGATTGTAGATATATTGACTGTTTAGGATAAGGTGGAGATTTCTTTTTTGTTTTGAATATAAGTCCATTAATCGCTTTCACTTTTATAAGCAATATAGTCAAGTTACTAATGAATACCACTTTTGTGAAAATTGGTTCTTAGTTGTCTGGATGCTTAAATTGCCTTCCAGATAGCTAACAATGACTGTTAACAATGGCCGTTTCTACACAGGCCACTTTCTTCGAAAGTTGCATGGTAATACATGGCCCAAAATATACTAATGAGGCATGGATGCAAATTCCCCATGCTTCATTAGCATGTGGTCACGTGATTTGGAAGCCCAGAAGACCATTCTTCTGGACTCCAAAATGCCGTGTAGAAGCACAGCCCCGGGGGAGCTTCTGGAGGCCCCTTCTTCCCGAAAATTTTTGGGAAGAAGGGGCCTCCGGAAGACCCCCTGGAGGCCGTGCTTCTAAATGGCATTTTGGAGTCCAGAAGAACGGTCTTCCGGACTCCAAATCACGTGACCATATGCTAATGAAGTGCAGGGAATTTGCATTCATGCCTCATTAGCATATTTGGGCCATGTATTACCATGCCACTTTGGCCTGTGTAGAAATGCCAATGATGATGATTGTGACTGCAGTGTTTGTGTCTGGTTCTGAATTCTTTTGCATAATCAGAATCCTCCTGTAAGGTTAGAACTCTTAACACTTTCATGTCAGAAAAATTAATTTACCAGTTGTCCCACTTTTAGGTGTCTGAGTGAGTAAAATCCTATGGTTGTGTATTCCTTGTACTGTATTTAATTTAGTTCCTAAGTGAGATTTTCTGCCATAATAGTGGCAGAGATCTCTCCCAAATAGATCAAACAGTTGAAGTCGGAGGCAATTTAACAAGGAAAGGTGTGAAAGATTGAGTTAGCTGTGAAGTCAGGCCATAAGGATTCCTCTTTTCATGGGGTAAGATTTTACAGCAAATTAAATGTCATGGATCATTTTCAACTGTCCCTATCTTTCAGGGACTGAGCTGCGTTTCATTTCACCAGTGGTCATTAGATACCCAAGTCTCTCCAGTTTCCTCAGTCTTCAAGCCTCCTTCACAGCCACAGGGAAGCTGACTTTATTTTGTACCCTACGTTGGCATTTTTACTTACAGGAGTTCTCAATCTTTTTATTTTAGAGCTCCCCACCACCCTCCCCCTCAACATGCTATAAAAACTCCACAGCCCACCTGTGCCAGAACAATTGTTTTTCAGCATATAAAAGCCAGGGCCAACCTTAGGACATAGAAAGCAGGATGTACGGGGCATGCAAGACAAAGTACTCAGGCTTCAGCTTCCTGCCTTGGGTTCCTGCAAGTTTAATGCTGGCCCTGCTTGGCGGACCCCCTCAAACATGTTTGTGGCCCTCCAAAAGGCTGCAAACCCTGGTTGACAACCACTGTTCTACTGTACTTGTTTAAGTCTGAAGGATCTTTATGCTTCTGTGAAGAAATGTAGATTAAAAAATAAATCAAGGTCTTAATCTTGGCTATTAAGAGGTGGTCAGGTCTGCCAATGAGGGGCGGTGAGGAGGGGAGACAACAAAAGGGCAAATGCCCCAGGGTCAAGCAATTCAAAAGGGCATGGGGCTTCCAGCTGCTGCCTCTGGTCCCATACATGCTGTAGTCTTAAGACCCTTTAAATTGCCACCAGATCCTGCACAGCGTGCTCCAGGAGGCTTTGAGGGTTGTCCAGAGAGGGGTGGGGGCCTCCAGCACAGTGCTTTCCTCTGCCTGAGGCCCCACTTGCTCTGGGAGCATGGAGCTGTTCCCCTCCCCCGCCGCCCCCCACCACCTTGCCCAGGTGACTGTCAAATCTGTTGTACCTCCTCCAGGTGGTGGATAGGCAGTAGGTGTGACTGTTCTTTTTAGATACTCATGTGGAATGTATCGGTCATCTTAATATCTGAGCACTTCTGGTTAGCCTGTGTTTTGTTTAAATATGACCCTGAAAATAGAAGAAAATGTTAGTTTTCTGCCCTTTTTTCCCCTTCCAACTGCGTAAAGAAGGCCTGAAAGGTACGTGTGATATCGCATATTTTACAGTTTATTTTTCTCTGTTTGAATTTGTGATTGTTTGTAGAAAAGTGGGATTTATTTACTGTGAAAAACTTTATGGTGACTGGAGAACTAATGAAGTTATTGCATAGTAGATGTTGAGAGACCGAAAGATTAACTACTGAGTAGTAATCAGGCCATTTAAAATGCCCTGGTTTTAGCTTGGGTTTTTTTTGTTATCACATTAGTCCAATGACGAGTGAACATTCAGGAGACATGTTAAAGATATATTCTCTTTAGCTGTGTCTACACATGCTTTCCTCTTTCAAAAGAGGTGTGCAAATGAGGTAAATCTAAAATGCAAATAAGGGGCAGATTTGTGTATCTGGCACCTCATTTGCATATTATTTCTAAAAAGGTTCTTTCGAAAGAAGAAAATCAGTGTAGACACTATTCTTTCAAATGTAAACCCCATCTTTGAAAGAGTCTTTATTCCCTTTTTTTATGGGAAAAAGGATTCTTTTGAAGATGGGTTTGCTTTTGAAAGAGCACTCTCTACACCAGTTTTCTTCTTTTGAAAGAAGCTATTTGGAAATAAGAATATGCAAATAAGGTGCCAGATACGCAAATCTGCACTTCATTTGTATTTTAGATTTACCTCATTTGCACACCTCTTTCGAAAGAGGAATGCAAGTATAGACACAGCCTTTGAGTTAAGTGTGAAAGCTTACAATGCACATGTTCTGAGCATTCCAAGTGGGCTTCCACCATAACCAGGGAAGAACAGATTTATCATTCTATATAAAGTAAAAAAAACAAACAAAAAAAACAGTAAAATACACCATTATTTTCCAAAAAAAACTAAATCCATCTTATGTTCTTTTTCTGTACAGCGCAAAAGCCTAATCAAGGGCATAAATCCAGTTCTTTAAAATACTTTTTTTACAATTCACCGTGAAGCTCTTGGAAACAACAAACTTATTTCTTTCCACATAGCTGACTAATGCATCAAATGTATCACAGGCAGAAAGAAAGGAGGGCTGCAGATGGACTGAAGACAGGGCTACTTTGTTTTTAAATGCATAGGTTTGTAAATTCCTAGTATCAATTTTATGCATTCAGGAAGGTAAAACGACCACATGGGCTGTGAGGATTAGCTGTGAAAACTTTTTGTTTTAGCTGTGTAATACAGGTTGCGCTTCTCTAGTCTGGCACCCTTGGGACCTGGTCAGTGCCAAGTGAGAGAATTTGCTGGACCAGGGGAGGTCAATACTGTCTAGCAGCATTACCTACACTTCCACTGCTTACTGGGCTCTAAGAAGACATTTTGGGGTAAATTTACAGCCACCAGCCCTGGCTCTCCGTGTTCTGTGCTGTTACTTAGTTGTAAACAAACCTTATACGACCACAGGAAGCTTGGCCACACCCAGGATAGATAAGTGGTCATCTGGCTAACTAAAATCACCCCAGATTACAGATGTTGCCAGATGAAAAAGTGCTAGTCTAGGGAAGTTCAGCCTGTTCAAATATTTGATATTCTTGTTGAAAGAGAGATAATGTTGGTACATGCTTTGCTTGCAATAGCCTCCGGAAGATATCAGCTGCATTGCATGGAACAGACAAGTCCAGCATATCTTGGCATCTGCTAGTCCTAGTGGTCGTGCTACCGTGTGGGATCTCAGGAAGAATGAGCCGATCATCAAAGTCAGCGACCACAGCAATCGGGTATTTTGTTACCTTAACCTATTGAGAGCCTGTATAAATATTCATGATTAAATATTTAGATTTATTCTTGCCACACTGACACATGCACAGGACCATGTCTTTATTTTCGGCTCCGTGCTGGGGGATCTCTGTTTTTTAAAGTGCTATACTTCTTTGCTAAAAGTGGCATATATTTATTTTAAATTCATATTTGGCAGGGAAGCAGTTTGGTAGGAAGTTTAGGGTTCAACCAAGAGAACTCCTGCTCCTCCCTTACTCTTCTGTGTGGCAGCCAGGTACAAGTGCTGGGACATCTCCCCATCAAGACACTCCAGAGGCATCAGGAGTCAGGCAATGGTGCATGTTCCTGTTGCACTGGAGAGGAAAATAGGCTGCCTTGCTGTGGAAGGTGCATAATATTGGGGGCATAGAAATGGGAACATCCTCTTTGCTCCATGCAGAAGCAGGATTCCTTTTGGGCCTTACCCCAATACATTGGCTGTGAATATTCCATATAAGACTAAGTATCCCTGGTTGTTTGTGGTGGTGTTGCAACCAAGTTGGTTCCAGAGTGTCAGACAAGCGGGGCAAGGTAGTATCTTTTGATGGACTAGTTCCTCTATGTGTCAAAGACTGTTTCGAACTCTTCTTTGATCATATGATTCATAGTTGAAATATCAGTAAAATAATGATTCATGTCTACAGTTAGGCATCTCACATTTAGGAACAAGTTTATAAAAGGAAATTGTTAATCATCAGTGATTCCCAATATTTATATTAATAAATGATTTAAACCCTCTAAAACTTGGAAGAGGGGCTGATTATTTAAAAGTATACTTAACAGGCAAGCTAGATAGAGGGTCTTATCCACAAAAACTCATCACCTAATAAATAAACTTGTTAGTCTTTAAGGTGCTACAAGGACTGCTTGTTTTTGGTGAAGCTACAGACTAACACAGCTACCCCTCTGAAGCCACTGCTTATTAGAGTTGCTAATAACCTCATAGACTTCCAGAATTAATTTGATTTACTTTTCACAATCTACATTCTGCCAATCTCTCAGCATAGCTTGTTTCGCCTTTGGGTTCTAACACAGTGCTGGAGTGTTTATAAGGGACTACTTGAATGGTAACAACCAGTCATTTTTTATTACAATCTGTACATTTGTCATTTACATCAAAACCTTCACATAAATATTTTAATGAATTTGTTGTATTAAAACTTACATTTTGGATTAAAGCCATGAGTGTTCTTTTGAGCTAGCCTTTGAAATGCTAAAGTCAAAAAATAGCATTCCAGATGTTATGAGTCAACATTCTGGATGCTGGGTTGGAAGCTTATTCCACTTTAACATCTACAGTAGTTGTGTGTAGCTGATCTATGGCTACGCGGAGTGTAGTATATCATTTGTCAGCTCTTTGCTTTGAAAAAGAGAAGAGGATTTTTACCTAAGCATGGTGCAACCTAGCCCATAGTCTAGTTAGGGAGGAGTACACTCACAAAATGGGAATGAAAACCCGACATTTTCTGTGCTTATGTTTTGGGAGATTCCTTATCTTCTTTAGCTTTGCTTAATTATCTTGGGATCTAACACTACTTTATCTTCCAGATGCATTGCTCAGGCTTGGCGTGGCACCCTGATGTGGCTACACAGATGGTCCTGGCTTCGGAAGATGACAGGTTGCCTGTGATTCAGATGTGGGACCTTAGGTTTGCGTCTTCTCCTCTTCGTGTTTTGGAAAACCATACAAGGTATTTGTGTCAGCTAGTTGTAAATCTTGATTTTTGTTTGTTATTTAGCGAAGTCCCCATTCTAATATTGTTTTGTACACATCACTGTATTTTTGCCCTCAGTCATCTGGCATTAAAGCCACCCCATCTCAGTGCACTAAGCCAGATGCATTAGCGTCTACTATAGACCTTAATCTAGACTTTTAGTGAGTGTGGCTGGGCACAAAGGCTAGCCATATAATGTTAAGGCACTACAATTACAAGATAGGCTCCCAGGTTTAATTGAAAAATAAGTTTCCAGCTGTTTCCTTTTAGAAGAAAGTCTCAGAAATGTAAACCTATGTAAACTTTTCTGTGGTACGAAAGAAGCAGTTGGGCTTCACTTCTGCAGGAGGCGTTGGAGGACTTGAAAGATACTGTACCCATACACACTTTCTAATACAAAAGGAATTGTCTTAATTTGAGGTGTATTCCAATAAATCCTTTCACAAACTCTCCCCTAAGTCCTTTGGCTGGCCTGCGGTACAGTGTAATGAAAACATTGGATAGGAGATTACTGCATTGCAAAAAGCAAAGTTGCAAGTACTTGCCTAAAACGTTCGTGTTGACTGGGCTAATGTTAACCCATTGTGTAACCCTTTTGTAATAAAAAGAAGATTGCCACAACTATTAATCAAAGTTCTTACCCTGCAGTTTTCCGAGCCAGGTAGTAGTGCTACATTTTATTACATGATCTATCATTGATAGCCATGTTTTAATCAGTGAATAAAGTATTTGGCTTTTGGGTACTTTGCTGGTTGGTGTCCTTAGACCATGATGCATTTTCATGACTTCTAGTGCAGAAAGTGGAATTTCAGTAAGACAAATGTTAGCAACACCTTCTGTGCTTTCTCACCATAATGGGGGCAGGAGACTACTGGGAAATTCATATTTAAAGATGAAGTAGTCAGAAAATCTAGATACTTGCTAATGATGGTGCCACATTAATCATCATGCATTTATATTAATATTTTCTTACTGTGGCTTTTCCCACAGGGGCATTTTGGCCATTGCTTGGAGTATGGCAGATCCTGAGCTGTTACTCAGCTGTGGAAAAGATGCTAAGATTCTCTGTTCTAATCCTAATACAGGGGAGGTATTGTATGCAAACCATTTTTAAATGTCATAAACAGAGAAAATAGTCTTTGTGTTACATATTTGTTGTGGGGTGTAGTGGAGAACATACCTACTTTGTACATAGGTAACACAATGCTTTGGGCAAAATATTTTTAAAGGAGTTAATATTTGTTTATTTTTTTCCATTGTGTCCTTCCTACCCCAGTTATGTTCTCTGACCACAACATTTTACATACTGAATCCAATTGACTAAAAACAGGGCAGGTTTATATAAAGGTGACCTCTTTCAAAACCAATGAGTGTGACCAGCAGCTGTCAGCCATATATAATCTGAATGAGAATAAGATGAGAATTCTCCCCAAGTCCCTTTTAGGTTCACCGAAAGGATGCTGGTAGTTTAGTTTTGTCCATTTCATCTGCCTCTGCTAAAAGTTGTTTTTGCCAAGTGTACCTGTTACTCTTGGTTTTGTTTTTGTTTTTTCTTTTTCCCTCCCCTGTTTTTTGTGAGGTGTCTTTCTTGTTTTGCACACATCTTTTTGCCAACCAAAGAAAACATGAGCCAAAAAGGTGGAGTTTGGTGATATGTATGGGAACCCCTGAACCTTTTGTAGACCACACTTGTTCCTTTGGCCCCCACGGACAGGGTGTTTGAGAGGACCTGCTATCTTTGTTCCTACTCTGAGGAAGGAGTTTTTGGAGGTGGTGGGGCTTCCTGGATACTGGTCTTTGACTTGATTGCACCACTTCAAAGCTACACATGAGAACTCTGGTGTGGGGGAGAAATCAAGTTAGTACTGATTGTGCCACCTCTCACTCCACCATATAAATGGCAGTGCCCTACTCTAATGTGTCTCTTTTTGTGTTACATCTTCATGGCTCTGATTGGCAACACACTTAAGCAGTTGAATAGTCCCACTGAAGTTAGGCATGTTCCAGTGGTTTGTTGGAAGGGAACCGCGTGTCTTTTTTTTTTTTTTTTTTTTTTTAAACTACAAGGCATAGTTTTAAAATATGAATAAATTTTCTTCGGCTTTGAAATGTGCCCTGACACCTTTCTCTGGATGTAGGCAAAATGCAGAATGTCCCAAAACTCTGCACAAAACATTGGTGAAAGTCAGCAGAAGTAAACAGGCCTACCCTAAGGTTAAGCTCTACTTTCCTTCAGCCCCTCCTGCCAAAGCAACCAGCCTTATGTTGTGCCCTGATTGGCAGCAGACTATTGCTCTGTTGAATAAAAGTGGAAGGCTGATGGCTCTCAGCTGAGTAACTTAGCATAATTTTCAATGGGATTTAGGCTTCCTTAGGAATCTTTCAAAAATGTACCATGAGTCACACAGGATGTTTGTGGCAGAGATGGGCACAGATTCCCAATCTCCTGAGTCCCATTCCAGCACCTTACTCACAAAACCATCACTTTTCTCTGGAAAGCTTTAGCCACTCTTTTTAGCCCTTCTTTCTCTCATCAGAATCCTGTTTCAGAGTCTGATTACCAGTCCTAGTGACACAGAAGGGTCTTTGTTGCCATTTATTACGTTAATACTGTTTCATCTCTGTTCCGGCACAGGTGTTGTATGAGCTTCCCACAAACACCCAATGGTGCTTTGACATTCAGTGGTGCCCCAGAAACCCTGCTGTCCTTTCTGCTGCTTCTTTTGATGGACGGATCAGTGTTTACTCCATCATGGGAGGGAGCACAGATGGTCTGAGGCAGAAACAGGTGGACAAGGTACTGGAAAATGTGAACCTGGGAAAGAAAATATTTGAAAATGATGGAAGCATTGACAGCCAAAGTTATGTGCTAATCTGTTGAATATTTATCACAGACAGATATATATTTTATGTTGAATACTTCAGGAAATGTGTAATTAGTTTATTTCTCTTTAAAGCTCTCATCCTCCTTTGGGAATCTTGATCCATTTGGCACAGGACAGCCACTCCCTCCCTTGCAACTTCCACAGCAGACCTCTCCACAGAGCACTGTTTTGCCGTTAAAGAAGCCACCCAAATGGGTCCGACGGCCAGTGGGTGCATCATTTTCGGTAAGCGAGGCTACTGGGTACGCAAAATTGACTTTGTGGCAGTGTTTCTGAGAGTGTCTACAAGCAGCGCATATTGCATTACAACAGAGCTTCACTCGTGCAATAATGGCTAGAAGGCTCACTGTGGATACCACATTCTTCAGTTGTCAGCCAAGTGAATAAATATGTTACAAAATAATTCTTTAGGGTTGTGGTATTGCCATACATGTTGCTGATTTAGTTTGGTATTGTGTTCTTCAGTTTTAAGTTGTGACATATACTTAATAATAAATATACTCTGGCTATGTCTACACTACAGCGATCTGTCGACAGAAGTTCCTGTTGGAAGAGATCTTCTGGCAAAACTTCTGTGGATAGATCATGTCCACACACAAAAGTGAATTGGAAAAGCAATCTGCTCTGTCAACAGAGAGTGTCCAGGGTGCCTGGCTGCACTCTTAACAAAACGGTCAACCGGAAGCGAGGCAAACAGGGCTGCCTGGTGAACTGTCTGTCAACAGAGGACCCCCCGGACTCTCTACATGGCTTTTTTGTTGACGGAAACTATCAACAAAGACATTATTCCTCATTGTGGAGAGGCAAAACACCATTGGTGGAAGTGCCAAGTTTTGTCGACAGACTTTCAACAAAATGCATTTTGTGCGTAGATGCTCCACAAGTTTTGTTGACAAAACTCTACTGTAGACGTAGCCTCTATGTTTACTAACAGCTTGGGAGTATATGAGACCTTGTGCTATTACCTTGTTGTTAAAAAGGGTGAGAGTGTCAAGTTTGGGGAGTGTTTTCTAGGATTATCAAAATCACAAATTAACTAAGTGAGATTTTGCAAAGTTCCACTGCACTTTGAGAGCAGATCTGTCTGTTCTATGCTGGCATTGTTTGCTTGCTTTTATGTTACAGGCTTTTTAATTGAGAGCTAGCATATGACAGGTTTTTGTTCTCTCACCATTTAACTCTGACTCAAAATGAGTATTTGTGCCAAAATACTGATCTAATCTCATCATGCTGTTTACTAGGTATCTGACCATAGGTAGTGTGAAATTTTACGTTGTCTGGGAAGCAATTCTCATATCCTTCTAACTTTACTTTGGGATGGTAATTCTCATGATGTCTTCCTAGTTCTTTGCTAGATAACTGAGAAATTTGGGTTTGTGTGGTTTGTTTTGCTTTGTTATACGGGCTTCATTTAAAGCCAGATCAGTTAGCTTTATTTTTTCTTCCTTCCCTATTATCCAAATCTTTGTACTTTCTGTACCAATTTTATTTCTGTCTGTCTACTCTACCAGTTGTCTGCTGTCTGGGGTAGCATTATGCATTTTAAGATATGTTTTCAAGTAGGACTTACCGTATGTGTGTGTGTGTGTGTGTGTGTGTGTGTGTGTGTGTGTACGCGCATAATTTTAGTGTTTAACAATTATTTTGTAAGTTTTTTTTTTTTTTTAAAAAAAAAGATCTGGGAGAGACCTCAGGAGGTCAAGTCCAGTTCCCTGCCCTTATGGCAGGACCAAGCACCATCCTCTCCCCCCACCCACCTTTTTTTTTTTTTTTTTTTTTTTTTAAATTCTTTTCTTTTCTATTTTGTCCAGATCCCTAATGGTCCCCTCAAGGATTGAGCTTGCAACCCTGGGTTTAGCAGGCCAGTGCTCAAACCACTGAGTTATCCCTTCCCCTGGTAGCAGTTCCAGAAGCCCCAGTCAAAAGTATAGAGCCACTATTGGGCCAGATGTTGTACAAATATACTATCCCTGTTACTAGGAGCTTCCCCTCTGAGGCCGTGATGCTACAAACAAATTTGCAAAATATGCACATTTGTACGTTTACTTTTTTAAGTAATCTCAGTTGGTTCAGTAAGACTGCACATGTGTATGTGTTTGCAGGTTGGGGCATTAGAATGAATCGAGAAGGGGAGAGAGTGTGTGTGTGCATGCAAGTAATATATCGACGGTGTAAATGTGTGTGCACTGTATCAGTATGTTACCTATGTAATATTTGGTGCATTATTTATTAAATTACAGTTTGGAGGGAAGCTAGTGACATTTGAGAATATAAAGTCTCAACAAGGAGCTGAGCCGCAGCAGCAGCACCACCATGTGTATGTGAGTCAGGTTGTCACTGAGAGAGAATTTCTGAACCGCTCGAATCTGCTGCAGGAAGCTGTGCAGTCTGAAGGCTTCGTCAGCTACTGTCAGAAAAAAATGGATGCTGCCCAGACTGATTTTGAGAAAAATGTGTGGTCTTTCTTAAAGGTAATGTTTTTCACATGTTTCTGAATTATTAAAGGATTCCCTAGCCTCTTAAAACCAATGCTGAAAGCAGCCCTCAGTGCGTAATCGAACATTTCACGAAACAGTGTTAAGATAATGAGGCAATTTCTAGTGTGCCCAGTAGAATGAGATTAGACTCTGAAAATGGTATCAGATAATCCATATACTTCATCAGAAGAGATTACCAAAGGAGAAGGAATCTTTCCAATACGTGTGCTTTAGCATCTGCTTTTAAAAGGTGGCCTAGCAGAGGGGTCGGCAGCCTTTCCAAAGCGGTGTGCTGAAATTTGACCTATTGACTTCTATGTACAGTCCGAGTGCCGGTGATACTTTTTAAAGTCACTAATATTCCTACTTAGACAGCTTCGTTAATAAGTTAATTAAAAGGCAGAGCTTTACCGTTTAGATGGTAGTTGGTAGCATTAGCTAGTCTTTGGTTAATCCACAGGCAGCCTGGCCTTGAGCTACCTCCCAGCAACATGGGGAGGAGGGGTGGGATTGAGCTCCTGCCTCATGTGCGGATGAAAATCGGCTTGTGTGCCGCTCTTGGCAAGCATGCCAGGGGTTGCTGACCCCTGTTCTAGCAGGAGCAAAGAGCTACAGATTCTGGGGAAGGTTTGATATAATTTACCCATTGGCATAGTGTTGGTAAATCTTTAAATTAGATCAGTATTGAGAGATTTCGGTTTCAGTGTTTTGGAAAGGTAAAATATGCTTTGCATTATTAGTTATGACATTTTGTGCTTTTAAAATAAGAACTAAATGGAAATTGATGAGGTCCAGTTACTATAGATGGCTATACTCAGAGTCCTAGATCCTGGGAGTCTGCAGTTCAGGTCTTCCTTTTAACACATTTTGCTTAATTATTGTTTCCCAATATGTAGCTATTATATATGTTGGTTGAAATTACAACAGGGAAAATAAAATTAGGATTCAAAACGTGCTGCTTTTGACTATTTAATTTTGTTTTGTTAAAGGTGAATTTTGAAGAAGATTCTCGCAGGAAATACCTTGAACTTTTGGGGTACAGGAAAGATGACTTAGGGCGAAAGGTAAATCTGTTTGATAGTTGTGTATGTATTAACTATTTGTACTGAGGAATATATTGAAATATAACGCATTAGAGACAAGGTCAGAAGTTGAAGAAGTTATATTATTTGGCATATATAGCTGGAGAGTTGGAAAGGCAGTAATAAAAGAGCATGAGAGAGGACATAATGTTTTTCTGCGTGATAGTATCTTGAGCATTTAACTCAGTTAAAGCTGTATTATTCTCAGAGGCAGTTATTACCCTGTGATAACTACTGTAGTTCAGTTACTATCCTATAAGCAAAACAAAAAGCAGTCAAGTAGCACTTTAAAGACTAGCAAAATAGTTTAGTAGGTGAGCTTTCGTGGGACAGACCCACTTCTTCTGACCGTAGCCAGACACCAGAACAGACTCAATATTCTGGTCTGGCTATGGTCTGAAGAAGTGGGTCTGTCCCACAAAAGCTCACCTAATAAACTATTTTGCTAGTCTTTAAAGTGCTACTTGACTGCTTTGTGTATTGATAGTGTATAGACTAGCACAGCTTCCTCTCCATTACTATCCTATAAGCAGTACCCATAAATAGTAGGCTATTTAAATACCAGTAATTTGAAGACTTATTGATTAAGCACCAGTGCTCATTGTTCAAGAGGGCCCAGAAAAACACAGTATCTGCTCTGAAATTTTTAATCTAGATAGAGGACACAAAACATCTCATTAGACCATGGAAGAAATTCGGTCTAGAGGTTTTTATAACATTAACAACATTTTTAAGGTGTATAGTCTCCTTTGGTTGTACACAGGTTGAAAATTTTAAAATGGTCTAGGGCATATAGGTACATGTGTTTATTTTAATAAATGTGTGTCTGATCCTCAAGACTGCTTTGAAAACCTGAATCTCATTTTTTCCTCGTAACAGGAATTTCTCATGTAAATGGAGATTCAATTCAATGCAATTACGCATATATTAGTATGGGCGGAAAAAGCAGTCCTGTCGCACCTTAAAGACTTAACAATTTTATTTGTTAGGTAATGAGCTTTTGTGAAATGAAGTAGGTCTTACGCACAAAAACTCATTACCTAATAAATAAAACTGTTTGACTTTAAGATGCTACAGGACTGTTTCCTTTCCTTTGAGAAGCTATAGATTAACACAGCTATCCCTCTGATGTATTAGTATGTAAACCATGGTTTTTGTGTATAATCAGCTTAAAATATTAAGTAATATTCTTTTTTTATCTGGGTGGTCATAATTTTTAGGAATCAGGAACACCCCTGACCCTACCCCACAAACCATCAGCAATTAAATCCATTAATGCTGAGAAAGATAGATATTTTCTCTACATTTTGACATAGCAGTTTTCACCTTTTAGCTTCTTATTTTAGGATGACCGAGTTAAATCTGGTCTCTAGAAACAGACAGTGTCAAAGTACGATACAGGGATAAGTTTTCGGATTCCCAGTTTTTTAGTCGTGTTGAAAATTTGTTTTCTGGTGCCTGTTTATCAAGAAGTCAGCAGGACATTTCAGACCCTCAAACCCTGATTGATTAGGCACCAGTTCCAAAATGTCTGTAAGTGTTAATGATGAAGAATGTAGTGGTATATGTGGACTGTAATATATAGGTGTGGTGGAATGGGACCTGATTGACCTTTTAGATGAATTGATGGGCTTTGAAATAGAAAATGAGTTTTCTGTATCCATCCTCTGCATCTTCATAGTATCTTCTTTGCCTCTACTTTGACAAATCCGTGGAATCTGACATGCTTTTCTGAGCTGGCTTTTTAAGCCATCACCTTTTTTTCTCAGTGCTTTGTTCATCACGTTTTTTCAGTAGCACAGTGTTGCAACTATGAAATCTCCAACTTGTTTTCCTTCAATTTTGTTGAAGTACTTTACTCATATTTGTATTTTGTAGCCTATCCAAACTTAAAAGTGCATTTGAAAAATAGCCTTATAAAAAGGGCAACCTTGGTCTTATGTTTATGGGTCAACAATATCCAGAGCAAATCTCATCCAAGTGCAAGTAGAAATGTGGTTTGGTCTTTATATTTTCCTAACAACTAGTCCTTCAGAATCACATTGCAGTTTGACAAGGTGAGTTCTTTCTGGATCCTGCACCCTTAGAAATAAAGATTCTGCATTCACGGCTTAGTTTTCTCTTCTTTTGATACATCATGAACCAGAGTAGAATCCACTCCCCTGTTGCACAGATGCACTGGGTCCCTAGTTATAACAGAATTAAAACTGATACAGATGTGTGTTAGGCAGTAATATGACCCAATATAACTGAACATACAATGAACACATTCCATGAATAAAAAAAAGATATATTGGCGTTAGAAAAGGTTCAGAAAAGAGCAACTAAAATGATTAAGGGTTTGGAACGGGTCCCATATGAGGAGAGGCTAGAGAGACTGGGACTTTTCAGTCTAGAAAAGAGGAGACTGAGGGGCGATATGATAGAGGTATATAAAATCATGAATGGCGTGGAGAAAGTGAATACAGAAAAGTTATTCACTTGTTCTCATAATATAAGAACTAGAGGACACCAAATGAAATTAATGGGTAACAGGTTCAAAACTAATAAAAGAGAGTTTTTCTTCACACAGCGCACAGTCAACCTGTGGAACTCCTTGCCAGAGGATGCTGTGAAGGCCAGGACTCTAACAGAGTTTAAAAAAGAGCTCTATAAATATTTGGAGGTTAGGTCCATAGATGGCTATTGGCAAGGGGTAAGGTATGGTGCCTAGCCTTTTGTTGAAGGTGGGAGATGGATGGCAGGAGACAAATCGCTTGATCATTGTCTTCGGTTCACCTCCTCTGGGGCACCAGGCATTGGCTACTGTCGGCAGACAGGATACTGGGCTGGATGGACCTTTGGTCTGACCCAGTATGGCCGTTCTTATGTTCTTAGTATTTTTTACATTCCCTATATTCAACAAAGAATTACATTTTGAACTGCATTCATCTTGTCTCTTGAGCTGAAACAATGCAGAGAGGGACTGACTAGACCATAAAAATCAGTCAGTCTCAATTTATTCTTTGATATTTTTAGGTTCCTTACCTTGTCACTAATATAAAAACAGCAATTGCTGTCAGTTTGCCAGAATAAGCTTCTAACTGCATACCACTTTATTTATTTTATTTATTCGTTTCATTATTTTTTTGGTCTGGCACTCTGGCCAAACCAAAGGCATGTCTGGAATAGCACTGTATTGTTGTATTTGCAGTAATGTAAATAAAAATGAGAGTCTTGCAAAATTCCTGTGCACTAAGCTATATTTACTGACCAGAACAGCATCTAGGGATACTATTCAACCTGCAGAAATAGAGGTAATCAAATGAGATTAATGGCATTAGCAGAGCCCTCCTGTCCAGATGTTAGATTAATGCTTTTCTAGCCTGTATTTTAACACTTTATCGGTGCGTGTACACGTGCATTCCTCTCTTGAAAGAGGTGTGCAAATGAGGTAAATCAAAATGCAAATTAGGTATAAATTTGCGTATTTGATACCTCATTTGCATATTCTAATTTCAAAAGAGCTTCTTTTGAAAGACGAAAGCCAGTGTAGATGCTGCTCTTTTGAAAGTAAGCCCATCTTCGAAAGAGTCCTTCTTCCCTTTATTTAATGAGAGGAAGGATTCTGTCGCAGATGGGGTTTACTTTTGAAAGAGCAGCATTTACACTGGCTTTCGTCTTTTGAAAGAAGGTCTTTTGAAATTAGAATATGCAAATGATCTGCTAAATATGCAATTTATACCTCATTTGCATTTTCAATTTACCTCATTTGCATATATCTGACGGAGGAATGCAAGTGTAGAAGCACCCGATCTGTGTGTTAGATGATGGTTTTCTAAGGCATCTAATGGAGTTAGACACTCACTTCACACTGAAAGTCAGTTAGAGGTAGGCATCTTAATTCTTCTGCCTGCTTGAAAATGCTACTCTTGATTTAATCTAATCCTGCAGTATTTGAATCAATCCTAACAAAACCAAGTTTTCCTAGTCACTACAGATGGGTTTTTTTGCCCCGTGAGAGCTGTGTTATAAAATTAGGCTTACTATTTTATCACTCCAATGGAACTCAGAAGTCCCAATCAGAATCAGGGCCTGATTATGCAACAATATGTAAGACAAAGTCTCTGCCCTAAGAAGGTTAAAAATCTTCTTGGATTTCAAGCTCTTAGAAACGCTTTGGTTAGCATGGGTTTCAAAGGGAATCTCTCTGCACAATGATCCAGGAAATATTTCAGCATGGTTTCAACTCTCATGCAGTTGGGGCATTATCTTCAATTTGCCAGATGGTGACCTACAAGATGTTAACTAACACTTGCTATATACCCTCAAGTAACGGAGAAAGCCACTTCTCTAATAAATCTTATTTATTTTCTAGATTACTTCAGCTCTGAATAAAGAGAGTCTTGTAGATGGCAAATTAGAGAAGGTAAGTGAACAAAAATAAAAAATCCATTTTTTGCCACAGTAATGTAACAAAAATATGCCAGGTAAGAATAATTTCTCTTTTTGCTCAGTAGTTCTATCAGAACTTATAAATGATTCACCTTATGAGCATGTGGTAAGTTTACAGTTTCCACATAAAATAAAAAAGTTTATTTTTAGAAAAAAAAATCCCTAAAATCTCTGACTCTAGAACTGTGTGAATGTTGTTATTTCGAGGGAGGGTGTTCCCTTATCACACACGGACAGCAGGGTTTGGGCAGCTTCATTCTTCATCCCCCACCCTGGGATCTGATGAGTCTGTGCTCACGAAAGCTCATGCTCAAAGCTTTTCTGTTAGTCTATAAGGTGCCACAGGACCCTTTGTTGCTGTTACAGATCCAGACTAACACAGCTACCCCTCCGATACTTGACACCCTGGGGTTGTGTAATAATTTTTGTTGTCAGAAGGGGTGCAGTGACATTTGAGAACTGCAGCACTCAAGTGTTTCCATTGTCTGTGGGTGTGGAAAGGTGTCATTGACTCACAACAGGAACTCTACAGCCTGTGGCTCATTAACAAAGAGAATTGCAGCATAATGGGGAAAGATGTTCCCCCTCTGACTTTTTTATAACTTTGAAATAAAAAAAAAATGGATTTTGAAAGAAATCATTTTCAACATTTGGAGAAACAAAAAGTAAAGGACTTCTGTGATGTACTCTCCCTCCCCTGGTTTGAGAAGGGCCACAGTGGGTCGGAAAGCACAGAGTAATAATAACCTTCGGAGATAGGAGCTGTTTATTTCCGGACTGTCTTCTCCCCTCTCTCTGCAGTCCTGCATTCTTAGCAAGTCATGTTTGTTGTACACAGTCAGTACTTACATTGCAATTTCTGCCTTCCCTTAAATATCTAAAACTGAAGCTCTGTGACCCATTAAAGATAGTAATTCACATAAAGGGGAGTTCCAGGGAGAGCTATCATCTATGGAGTCAAAGTGCTCATCAGTCTGAGGACAGACGGTAAGGGAATCCTGTCCATGTCATACGGAATGAGGAAGGGGGCTCTCAGCACCCCAGTGATCTAGGACAGGGGTGCGCAAAGTGGGGGATGGGCCCCCTTGCTGGGGCGTGAAATTTTGTAATGGGAGTGCAGCACCATTGGCTGCTGGGTCTCTAGCTCATCCATCTCATTAAAAATACTGAAATATGTTCCTGTTTTTATGTACGTGTGTTCACATTCATGTACAGATTAATTAAGATTTTACATTCTACAGACTTATTTTCTTACACATTCCAGAAGTGTTTTGTGTTTTGGTTTTTTTTCATATGAACATAGTGGAAATTTACATTAGTCTGAATTATAATAGACAGGTTGCAGAGATGAAAAGGAGGGTCTGTCATAAAAAGTTTGCTCTCTGCTGATCTAGGACCCATCCTGCTGGCCCAGGATTGTAAGAGTGTGGAAGGCAGGGAATGTGCTGCCAGGCAGCATGCTTTTCTCCCGTCAAGAGGAACAGTTTGTATGCAATCAGCACACACCTCACTTCACTTGCTTGTTACTTTAGTAATGCTGGTAGGAAAATATACAGATGTAAACCTGTGGAACCTAACAGAGAGAGAGCCATATTAGTCTGCATTCTATCAAAACAAAAAGGCAGTCCAGTAGCACTTCAAAGACTAACAAGACAATGTATTAGGTGGTGAGCTTTTGTGGGACAGACCCACTTATTCAGACCTGGGTGTGTCCCACGAAAGCTCACCACCTAATAAATTATCTTGTTAGTCTTTAAAGTGCTACTGAACTGCCTTTTTGTTCTCTGGAACCTCGTATCTCAAGGGCCACACACAGAACTCCACTGCACTGCATGTGGCCCAATGCTGATTTCAGCTATAGCACCTACAGTGGTCAACCTCAGTGTTGTAGCTGTGCTGCTGTCATACAAGCATGGCTCTGATTAGCGGAGAATACTGAGGAAGTGAAGACATTCACGTTTTTACAAATGGACTTCTGCTCTTGGCAGACTCTGTATATTGTTGGCTTCCTTTTCTAATGTGCATTCTTCAATGCATTCACTCTTTCCCACCCGCTAACCTTTTCCCAATGCCATCTTCTGTTCTCTCCAAAAGGCTCTTAAGGAATCTGATCAGTCAGTACCAAGTGATGATGAAGACAGCCACACTACTGAAGAGCCATTCTTGGGAGAGGTAAGTGTTGCTTCTGTTTTAACTGTTAGGTTATACTGAACTCACCCACTGCCTAACGGTTCGCTTTTTTTCTAAAGTATCTTTCTAATGCTGTTTGTTTTTGTATTATACCTGCATGTATTTATACCATGGCCAAATGAGAGGGGAGCTGGTCAGTCACCAGTTTCTCTGTTCAGGTTTGATCCATGCTATGAAAAGTTTGAGAACTCGTGTTTGAAGGAGAATCCCTGGGTACTCATTTCCGTATGAATTTAGTTTAAATTCCAAAATTAACATGTTATGTATAGATTTTTGCATTGGATTTGAGATAGTTATTTTAAGTGCAAGATCAGAAAAGCTTCTATCATTGAACCTTTGAATGTTCTGGCCCAGCCCCAGCAAAAGCATATGCTTACTGTTCAGCACGTGAGTGTTCTGATTTCAGTGCCCAAAGGCAAGTACGCCCTTATCTGGAGTCAGCTGGAGTACCTAGCACCTTGGAGGACAACACAACAGATCTTTGTGCAGTAAAGTTAAGCATTCACTAGGTAACATTAACATACAGATCAGCCTTTTGCTGGGGAAAACATTTATTTAAAAAGCAGAACATGCCAGCTTGACACATCATGTTGGAACAATTGTTAGACGTTTGGACATTGACACCCTGTGAGCAGGTGACAACTTTCTGATTTCCATCTCTGTGACATGGGGATGTTGTCTTCTGCATGCCACACAGGGGGCTGTGAAGATTAATTAACTACAAATTCTGGAGTTGTTTATTTTTTATTAATTTTATTATTAATGTGCATTCATGCACAGAAATCGAAGGCTGTACCTTGTAGTCCACATAATTGCTCACAGTATCTAAATGTTCACCCAGGGACTTAAAAGAGCCTCTTCCCAGTGAAGTGAACCCTGGGTTTTTTTAAATGTTTTTCCCTAATTTTAAAAATGCTCAGCACTCCTCTCTTAGCAGTGTTTTTTTGTGATTGTACATATATACAGCTGGGTAGATTACTAAGTGCACTCAGGGCTCTTCCACACTACTCAGAGATTTTCTTTGTATAGGTTCCAGGGTAAATTAATGACATTGAATAGAGACAATGAGCATAACAATGCTCTCTCAATCTAACCTCTTGGGAGAATGACAATAAGAAAGCACACCATGGCCTCTACTATCACATGTACATCTTCAAACATGGATTTATTTGGCCACATTCTTTGCACAGGCTGGTAAACTGCACTTTTCCTTTCAATTAGAGAACCCAAGAGGAGACTGAAGATCTGACATCTGGAAAGGAAACGTTTAATATCTCTGTTAATGGAGGTAAAAACCTGCTTATTGATTTCATGATACTTGCAAATATTTTGTTAATTACTGAGATTGCAGTATTACTTAAATTTTCTTGATATGGAGCCTTCTGTCTAAGGAATTACACCAGGATTGCCACTGTGTCCATTTTGCACATCTACATTAATTTTCATCCAACAATCTCAAAGTATGACAACAGCAGTGTTAGGAAAATGACGTGTTAACACTCCTCTCCTGAACCCTGGTGTCAACTGGTACAGTATTCTTCCTCACAGCCTGCCCTAAACTGGTGGAGAGAGCTGCTCTGTGCAATTAAAAAGGTCAAACTGTCCAGACATGGATGCATTTCCATGAGGTGAATGCATTTTAGTGCTGTGGGAAGCAATCCCTGTGCAATTCCTTATACTGATCCCTACACTCCCAGGGGATCTGTAGGGACCACAAAGGCTCAGGACCTCTTTTATACATCTCATTCACAAGGCAGCGATTCCAGCTGCAATGTCTCCTGAGAAAATATAGTGGGTCATAGATTCAATACTGAGTGCCAGCTAGTGAAATACCAGCAGCACTTTCCTCTAGTGCTAAAGGAAGTGATTCTCAGAGATGTCTTATCCAAGTCTGCATCTGGCCTGACAAACTAGGCTTGGACTCTCATGGGATCACAGCACAAGGTGATAATGCTACAGTCTCTCCAACCTTGATTCAAGAAAGGCACACCACTGAGCACAGCACTTATGCAAGTGGAAAGTTCTCTCTTGAACAGTGATGAACTTAAACACGTGCTTAATTGCTTTCCTGAATCAAGGCTGTTAAGAATAAAACAGCCCAACATCACAGAGTAAGGGAGAAGCTGCTACTTGGCTCCCCTGTATAAAATTGTTTTGAAGCTAAAATCATTCTTCTTGTTGCAGATGTTGATGGTTTGATTACCCAGGCTTTGTTGACTGGAAACTTTGAAAGCGCGGTTGATCTCTGCTTACATGATAATCGTATGGCCGATGCCATCATATTGGCCATAGCAGGTGGACAAGAATTGCTGTTGAAGACACAGAAGAAGTACTTTGCTAAAATGCAAAGCAAAATTACCAGGGTATGTAGTTTTTCAAATGAAAACTATACCTCTGTGCAGGGATTTTGAACAGACTCCTGGAACTGTTTGGTGTTGTCTTTATACCTTTGTTTCTAGTGAATTGAATGTAGGATAAATTGATTTGTTAGATCTGTGAGTGTGTATTTTTGAGCAGAAAACAAGCTCGCTAGCTGCGGGGAAGAGCAGCTTTTATTCTTTTATCTACTCTGTCTCCTCATCCTTTTAAAATTTATAGATCACATTGAGTAAAAAGAATCCTTGCTGAGGAGCAAGGATAAATATCTAGTTTAAACACCGTGTTTAGTGTTTGTTCACTGTCTTATCTGAATCACTTGTAGCAAATACCCTACTTACTTGAACTGCAGCCCAGAGATTTTTTGCTGATGTTTTGCTTTACTGTGCACAAAGGTTACCTAAGAATAGCAGGACTAATCGAATCACATAACATCAATGAGCCAATGAGTTACGGACATCTGCTTATTTGTGTGCTTCAGGTTCAGCTTTACTGGCAGTGCTCCTTTGCTGCTTTGCCTCCAGCTGCTCATTTCCATCAGAGTGTCAGGAGAAGGTGACAGCAGGTGTCAGGAGAAGGTGACAGCAAGGAGTAGCCATGAGACAGACTGTTGCCAGAGTTGTAATTTGGAAACTGGCTCATATTTCAGAAGAGGGGAGGGAATCTTCAGTTCTTGGTTCTCACTGTTCCATTGACCAGCAAAGGCATTTAATGATGCAGTAGAAGGAGACAGCGGGTTTTAATTGCCATGCTAAGGCCCTGAATTACTTTAATACAAAACACTTAATCACATGTGTAACTGAGAGCAGTGGTTTCAAAGGGACTGCTTGTGTGCTTAATGTTGAGTACATTGCTCAAGTGTTTTTTGGCTCAAGGCTTTAAAGCGTGATCAGCACTAACACGCTGTCTGATGTTTCTATGTGGGAGTTTGCTGACCGTTCCCTATTCTGGTTTGCGGCAAGGACCATTCCAATTTCTTCTGGAGTAAAGAGGGAAATCTGTCTACCTCGCTGAGACCCGTTATAGATATTTTTCTTTTAAAGTAGGCTTAAAGAACAGGAGGAGGATGCTGTAAATATTTCATATATGTCTTTGTCAGTTCAGTCTTTCAGACTAAGGGACCCAATTTGGCAGGCTCAAAGGCCTGTGTCCTTTCAGTGATGGGTACGTAAGGGAGTCTCTCCCCTTCGTGTTACAGTCTAATAACCCTTGAAATGTATTGTTGGAAATGTAAGTGCAGAAACGTGCCTCTCCTCTGCTGCTTGTTTTGCAGATGCCAAGCCCCTTCTTTCACCCTTTTTGATTATAAACAACAAGGCACCTTAAAGACTAATGATTTTATTGCGGCGTAAGCTTTCATGAGTTGCAGTTCACTTCATCAGATTCATAAAGTGAAAGCAAAAGAGACGCATGGAGTTCAAAGATGGGAGTATTATTTACGAGCTAATTTAATCAGGATGGATGTGGATAAGAAGTTTATACATTTGCCCTAGTGACTCCATCACAGGCCAAACCACATCAGCTGTATCATCAAAGGCTTGTTCACTTGCATAGCTACCAACGTGATACATGCAATCATGTGCCGGCAGTGCCTCTCTGCCATGGACATTGGACTAACCAGCCAGTCTGTACGCAACAGAATAAATGGGCACAAATCAGACATCAAGTAGTAACATACAAAAGCCAGTGGGAGAACTTTTCAATCCCTTTAGACATACAGTTACAGACTTGAAAATTGTCACCCTCAAGCAGAATAGCTTCAAAACCAGGATGGAACATGAAACTACTGAGCTGAAATTCATTTGCAAATTTGACATCCTCAGAATGGGGCTGAATAGGAACTAGGAATGCCTCTCTCATTACAATAGGTAATTTTCCACTTTAGATAGTCTCACCTTAGGTTTTTAAGGTGCCACTGGACTTCTTGTTTTTGCTGAAACAGACTAACATGGCTACCTCTGAAACCTTTTTTGATTAGTTTGATCACTTTATTTACCTTAGATGCAAATATACTTCTGTTGTACTGTGCAAAGCTTGACCCTGGCAGACTGGTGAATCCACATTCAATCTCATTTATCTGCTCTGCTTGGATTGCTTAGTCTGAATACATTTTAGGAACATATTTCCACCGTACACACGTAACACCTTGCCCAATAACAATGCAAGAGAGTGTCTCAGACTTTCAGAAAAGATGTTATTCAATATGCTCTTATAATATTATAATTTTGTATACAACCAGTTGATTCAATGGCTTATTCTTTGAGATTCGGACCCCCGTTTTCCTCTCTGGGGCATTTGCACCCTGACTGTTGCATCATGTGATGTGAATTTTGCCCTGGCTTCTAAATTTTGGTGGATCCTGTTTAAAGATGAATTTACAGCATCATTCAGATTGAGGCATGATGAGGTGTCTGTCGCTTGCCCAGATGCCGTGTGTTTGGGCACATTACGTAGATATAAATGATATGATGTCAGAAATGGGAATGCCATGTCATTCAGTCTTTCTCTTTCCCAGCTCATCACTGCTGTGGTGACAAAGAACTGGAAGGAAATAGTACAATCATGTGATTTGCAAAACTGGAGAGAGGCGCTGGCTGCTGTGTTGACTTACGCGAGGCAAGATGAATTTGCAGCTCTCTGTGGTAAGAGAACCTCCAACATGGGTGTAATGTATTGTACCAGCTTTAGTGAAGCTATGCTTTAAATACTCCAAAGTTGTTTTCCTTCAGATGAATTTTTTCAAAATTACAGTAAACCCTCAATTTTATGGACCCCGATTTAGTGGACTTTGGGATCAACAGATGCCCTCCCTCCTTATTTCCCGTAGTCTGCTGGGGTCCATAAAATCTCCCCCCCACCCCCTCCCACCCCTCCCAAAAAAAAAAAAGGTTAAGAGACTTACTGCTGCTGCAGCCTGATGGAACCGCCACTTCCTCCGCCAGAGCTGCCATGCATCCTCCCACCATGGGTGGGGTGCATACATGGGCAGACTCACCCTCACATATGTGTCCCACCACTGGCGGGAGGAGCACACGGCAGCCGCAGCGGCCGGTCCTCCAGGTTGTGTGGTGGGTCCTCCAGTCCTGTGCAGCAGGGTTCAGCGGCATCTCCAGTGGCTCCGGTGAGTGGCAGGGTTTGGTTTTGTTTTGCTTTGCTTTTTTTTGTGGTGGGAGTCGGGGTGTTGGGGCCGGGGGAGCCTGGCAGGAGTGGGTGAGCAGTAAACCCTCACATTTAATGGACGTTTGGGAATAGTGGACACCCCTCCCCCCCACTAGTCTGTTAAATGGAGGGTTTGTTATAGTTTGTTTATTGGTTAATTCCTTTATTTTGGATTATGGGAACTCATTGGAATCTTAAAGAAGTCCAATCAACTTGCATCAGCACTCTCTCTCTCTCTCTCTCTCTCTCTCTCTCATCTCCCACCCAACCAAATCTGTACCCGTACCTGGTCCAACATGCAGCTTCCCATGTTGTGTCTGTTTTGTGAACAGACAGTTCTTCAGTCTCCAGAGATGTCAGCCCAACTGTTTTTGTCATCAGTCTTTATATTCATTGTCATAATAAAAGAAACGCCCTTCTAAAGGTGATCCATTCTTAAATTTTACAGTTCAAAAGTGTTTTGGGCATGGAAGGAACAAGTATGCCTTTTCATGGCCAAAGCATAACCACTCTTACCTTTTCCTATAAGCCACCTGGGGTGACCATTAATATTAGAGTAACATTTGCTAAGAAAAGAATAGAGGTGTTTTTTTTTTGTTTGTGGGACACCAATTAAAATGTTTCAGAAATATAACTCGATGAGACAGAATTATCACACATGATTTGTTCGGTAAGAGTCAGTATTTTTTTTGTAAAGGGAAGTCATGCTTTGCACATCCATTACAGTTCTTAGAGGATATCAACAATCATGTGGACAAGAGTGATCCAGTGTGCATAGTGTAATTGGGCTTTCTGAAAGCCTAAAACAAGGTCCCTCAACAAAGGCTCTTAAGCATAATAAGCAGTCATGGGATAAGAATGAAGATCCTCTTGTGAGTAACTAGTTAAAAAAGGAAACAAAGGGTAAGAATAAAGGGCCAATTTTCATGCAGAAAGTTAAATAATGGGTTCCCCAAGGATCTGTATTGGCACATTGGCTGTTCAACGTATACTGAAATGATCCGGAAAAAGAGAGAAACAGGGAGATGGCAAAGCTTCCAAATGAATCAACATTACTTAAGATAGTTAAGGCCAAAGCTGCCCGTGAAGAATGACAAAGGGATCTCAAAACTGAGTGAATGCACAACAAAATGGCAGATGACTTTTGATGTTGATAAATATAAAGCAAGGCACTTTGGGAAATGTCATCCCAACTGCACATCTGTATTAGCTCAAGGAAGTGTTCTTGGAGTCGTTGTGAAAACAGTTTTCTGCAAACATCTGTTCAGTGTGCAGCAGTAGTCAAAAAAAAATGTGAGGAATTATTAGGAAAGAGTTTCTGACTTACCATCTAACAAATATAATTCCTCTATAGAAATCCATGGAACACTGCCCCCACACACAACTTGAATACTGCTTGCAGCTCAGGTTGTCCCATCTCAAAATTAGATACATTAGAATTCAGAAAGGTACAAAAAGGACAACAAATATGATTTGGGGCATGGAACAGCTTCTTTATGAACAGAGATTAAAAAGTCTGGGACTATTCATCTTGAGAGATGATTACCGGGGTTATGGAAGTGTTATTTATCCCTTCACATAGCAGAAAAACCAGGGTCACTCAATGAAATTAACAGACAGCAGGTGTAAAACATACAAAAGTATGTATTTCTTCACCCAACATGCAGTCAGCCTATGGAACGTGCTGCCCCAAGGATGTTATGAATACCAAAGCTACACCAGGCTTCAAAAAAAGAATAGGACAGGTTCCTGGAGGCTAGGTCCATCATAGCAAACATGGCCAGGGGTGCAACCCTGAGCTCTGGGTGGCCCTAAGCCTCTGCCTGTCCGATGTTGGTATCAGTCACTTGATAATTGCCCCATTCTTGCTATTCCCTTTGAATCACGTCACATTGGCCAGGATTGGAAGATAGCATATGGGTTTGATGGACCATTGGTCTGACCTAGTTTAGTGTACAGTGCTTAGCACTTTCACTTGTTAAAGCACCTTGTAAAATGTGTTCTCCCATTGTGGCTGGGAGGAGGGCAGTGCTGTCTCCTTTCCACAGATGCTCACCCCGAGGTAGAGGGGAGTTAAAGGCCTGCCCTTGTTTCTGTTAGTGGGTGAGGGAACAGGCTCTAAGAAACTTGCCAAAGACCACACACAGCAGGGCAGTAGGGATTCCAGGATGAATGTGGAGGAAATCCAGTCACCCATACCACACGTTCACACCTGCCTACTCACTGCTTCACTTCCCCTTAATAGCATAAACCAGTACCAGCCATGGTTACCCCAGTCTTGTGTTCTGAATTGCCTGGGATCAGATTTGTATATCAGGTACTTGGCATGGACATATTGCCACTGCTAGTGATTTTCAGATGGAGCTGGATGACTGATACCTTTAGGCTCTGTTTTAAATTGCAGCCATAGTCTCTGGAAGCCTTATTAGCATTACTTGCATGGTGTGTACTGCCACAGACACAAGCCAAGATACAGTGTGCTAGCAAATGAGATTGATGGGCACAGGCAAATAAGCCAGCAAAATGAAAGTCAAGCTCAGACTAGCCCCCCTCATTTGTCTTGTTTGGACGTGTGAACATGTCGCACAATTCCTGTTTTCAGCATGAATGTCATAGAAGAAGCATCCTGTGACTTTGCAGGTAAACACTGAGCCACGTTGGCCAAGCAGCAGCAGCAATGTGTGACAATGCCTTGCTTCCCTCAGTGTGAGATGGGTAACATTTCCAAATGCAGTCTAAATGACCCAGTGGGTACCCACAAACATTTCTGTGTTTTGCCGGGTTTAGTTTTGCCTTCTATTTAGGTATCGCAGCTATTTGCAATGTCTTACCCAGAGCCATTCCAAGCATCCTGAGTGCTGCTTTAATTAACATGAAGTATTTTATGAGATGAGTCAAATTATTTTTGTTCATAACTCTTAGATCTGTTGGGAACTAGACTTGAAAATGAAGGGGACAGCCTCCTGCAGACACAGGCTTGTCTGTGTTATATTTGTGCTGGGAACGTGGAGAAACTAGTTGTGTGTTGGACTAAAGCTCAGGATGGAAACAGCCCTTTGTCCCTTCAGGTTAGTGTCTTTGTGCAGAAAGATGTTGAGTGATATGGTTGTAATAATTTAATGAGGTGGTTTTGGTAAGTATATGGGTTTGGCTTTTACATATGTGTATTTGTGTGTGGGTTTAGACTTCAAATAAGTTTATTTTTGTATGGGATTTTGGTTGACCCTCTCATACTTTCATATCTTTCAGAATGCAAGTGATAGATACTTTACTCGGTAAAAAAGATTATTTATAAATGGACTATGCTGATACTGCATTGCAAAACATATTCGCCCATGTTTATCTCAGCTTGTAGAAATATAGCAGTTACATATTTGTGTGTTTTGTTTGCAAGGGTTGATATAGTTGAAATTTTTGCTTCTGAAATAGATGGTTTAGAAATCTGAGGACTAAGTCCCAAAGTAAAACCAAAAATAATTAATCACAGATGTTTTAGAAGACAGACGGACAGACAGATGGGCGCGCGCGCGCACACACGCTCGGTCCTTGTTGTAAGTCCCAGTTACATTCCTAAATGCAACTTATAGTGAAACGACTTCTAAAGGGGAATTAATATCCATAAGGAAAAATGTAATTAGCTATAGGTACGTTCCCAGCACATATATTTCGCACACGTGTGGTACATATAATGTTCCTATAACCCACCAAAAAAAATAGAATAGAAATAAATAAATAATAAGATAGATAGATAAATAAATAGAAAAAATTAAGCAAACTCCCCGCCAGTCCCCACCAGACCAGCTCCCTGCAGCTCACCAGCTTCCCATAGTTCCTCACTGATCCCCTGCTAGCTCCCCTCTGGCTCTCTGCCAGCTCCCCCACAGCTCCTCTGTCTACCTGCCAGTGCCCCGCTGGTCCCCTATGTCTTCAAGGCTCATTTTTGGGCCTCTGCCTTCTACAGCGCCTGCTGCCTGGCCAGCAGAAAGCTCAGCTATGTTCCTGGCATTGGTCCCTCAGCCCCTAAACTACATAAGTGCAGATCACTGCAACATACAGTGAATCTGCTTTCCTGAATTATTTAACAACATAGATGTAAAACGACTTATAGCAGAGTGACTTGTAATATGGACCCCTTGTATAGCCTTCCCTTGAGATCCTTTTAAGGGAAAGTCAATATCTATTTCCCTATTATAGGGAAAGCTAATTCCAGCTTAATTTCTTTTTCTGTTCATGATACCATCCTATGAAATGGCTTTGGACTTCAATTTTAGAAGTAGCTTATAGTAAAACTGCCACACGGTGCCATAGGGCAATATTTGTGGTAGGCTGAAGAGAACAGAAATATTTTAGAATTGTATTTTTTGTTACCATGCATTTTATTTTGGATATTAAATAACTGGAATTACTTTCTGGTCTTCTGAATGAGATTTCTTTGTTACAAAAAAATCTTTAGACTTAGTTTGCATTTTGATTATTTCACCAGCCCAGACTATAAAAACCACACAAATTAATATTGGGCTTCAGCAAACTGTGGTATGGGAGAGCTGGAAATCCCAGAAACTATTTAAATCCTGAGAAAAATTAATATCTATTTTTCAAGATATTCACTTGCTAGGAAAAAAACACAACTGAACTAGAGAACAGCCCTAAAAATGCACAATCCTGATAGTATAGTACAGGAATTCAGGTGTGGAGCCTAGCTTCTTTAAATACCTTAATTAATGGTGTAGAAGAGGGAATAAACTCCACATTAATAAAATTAACAGATTATACTAAACTGGGAGATATTGCAAACATTCAGTGAGGATGGAGGCATCAAAGAAAACAAGAAATATGAGCAGAAAATAACATGGAGAGAATAGGGTGATAAGATGGTAAGTATAAGAAATAGGTACAGGGAGCAGGAGGTAATAGGTAACATAAAACAAAGCCACTAATATTAGGACTATCCTTGGGTGAGATGCAACTGGGGAAGAAAATACTAGTGTGTACATCTGGGAGAAAAGGAATCCGAAACACAGCTATTCAGTGGGAAGGCGGAAACCAGGGAATAGGTTTCAGAGAGCGAAGGTTGATAGTAGATACAGTAGGGTCTCAACATTCGCAAGGGTTCTGTGTTAGGAAGCCTCACGAATGTTGATATTTGAGAACATAGGGGTGGGGGGATCAGAGCCTGGGGACGCAGCGTCCACAGGCACTCAGGCGCCGGAGCCTTGGGGAAGCGGTGGCCACGGGTGCTCCGGCCCCGGAGTTCTGGGGAAGCCGTGACAGCCACCAGCGCTCCCGGTCCTGGAGCCCCAGGGAAGAGAGGCCACTCATGAATAACTGAATTCGTGAATGTGGCCCTCGCGAATGTTTGAGACCCTACTGTGTTTCATTGAATGTATAGTTTGTAGTTGTGTTTGGTAGTTCAAAATTTTAAAAAAGCAGGGCAGTGCAATTTTGGGCTGCATATATACAGGCACAGCTGTTAAAGGGTGGTGCAAGTGATGAGGAGAATTATTTTGAATGGTATGTAGGTTTAATTAGGAGTCCTGGAATGAAATCCAAGAAATGAAAAATAAATGGTGACTATAAAAAACACTGTCTTGACGGTAAGAACTACTATTAGACTGTGGAATAGACTCCCAAAGGCAATGGTGGATCCTCTTTCCTTAAGATGATTAAAACTAGAGTTGCCAAAACACCATTAATGGTACATTAGGGAGCAATCCTGCATTTGTGAGAAGATGGATTACATGGCCTAACTGGACTTTTCCCTCTCTACCGTACATTTATAGTACATTTTGGTAACAGTTGTAAATAGCATTTTTTGTTGAATAATACTATAAAAAACCAGAGGCTGATAATCTATAGATACCTTAGATCTCGTGAAATGAGAGTTTACAAAGCTTTTCTTTATGGAGTAACCAGATTATTGCAAGTTTATTTAATGTCAGCACATATTAAAATGCACTGAAATTGATGGTCACTGATTACTTTTGTGTTATCTTGTTCTCTCTGAATGTTACAGAATAAAGAAAATAATCATTGGGAAGACCTTTATTGTCACTCTGTTCAAAAGAAGATAATGGAAACTGTGTGGGATGTGCAAGTTGAGCTCTAGACAATAATTAATATGCTATAGTTAGGGGTCATTTTATCTCACTTGGTCCCATTAACTAGTTTTTTCCCTCTGTCCTCATCCTCCAGGACCTAATTGAGAAAGTAGTAATCCTGCGTAAGGCTGTACAGTTCACACAGTCTGTGGATGCTGATGCTGTAGGGAGTCTTCTGGCTGAGATCATGAGTCAGTATGCCAATCTGTTGGCTGCACAGGGCAGCATTGCTACTGCGTTGTCTTTCCTGCCCGCAAACACCAACCAGGCAAGTGGCTTTAACTTTCCTTCTGTCCCCTTCTAGATGAGCAGGCTTTCATGGAACACATGGTTGTCACTTGAGGATGTGCTCAAGGTTCTTGTAGTTGGTGTTCTTTTTGCCATTTTCCCTACATTGAAAGGGATTGTTGTTGTTCATAGATGGGAAAAGTCACTGGAATGGAACATGTTTTCAGTGTAATCACCTCCTGGACTCTTAGAAGGAACAGGGTGTTTTGGAAAAGAAGTCAAGGTGAAGCCAAGTCTTTTTGTTTCGTGGAACCCAAGTGGCCACACTCTCTTACAATGAATGGTTTTATTCCTGTCCTGCTGACAGTTTACTGTGAATTCCATGGATTTTGCAGGGTGGCCATTGGACTATCAGTTAATACTGGTATAAATACTGAAGTTCTCGTCATTCAGAGCTGTGAGAATTGCACTTCAGTCTTGTCCCTTCTTGGTTCATGGTGTGCCATTCTCATGGCCAATGATTAGAGAAGAGCCCCCCAGAGCCAGTGATGATAGTGGCAGTGGCACACATCCCTTCCCCTTTCCCACTCTTTCTGCAGTTCTCATCCTATTTCCACCACTGCCAGTCTGGGACTGAGTGTACCAGACTTGGGGCCACACTTCCAATAAAATCACCTGCACTGGAGCCACGTGGAATGCCTGTTTTTTGGCTGAAGAACAAACTTGCTTCAGCCAGCCAGAATACTGTTCAGCAGAGTCACCATGCCTCTGCTGATTTGATGCCACAGATTCCACTTGATCTCATTAAGAGTTTTCTTTGGTTTAATATTTGCAGCCCAAGATTGTGATGTTGCGAGACAGACTTTGCAGAGCCCAGGGAGAGCTTCCAGTGGGACAGGAGGCACCGAAGTCCCCGTACGAGAGAGGACCCATGCCCAGAGGAGGACCTGGACCTGTAGCTGGACCAGTGGCTGGACAAATGCAGGAGCCTCGAGGCCCAGCCCAGCAATATTATCAGCAGGTAAACAACATAAAGCAGACCAGCTGAAGCATGGGGTTGAAGACGATGGCTTGTGTACTTCCATGCAGCCATAGTGTGTGGTGTGCCTACAAGTCTTTTAAATAGCAATTCCCTTGTGCTTTCTTTCCATTTGGGTAGGTCCCTCCTTTGCTCTCTTTTTGGAAACCTCTCAAATATCTTAATAAACAGCCTGGTTTGGAGATTTTTTTTTCCATTCAAAATGTATTTCAATGCAAAACAATACAATTTCGGGGATTTTTTAATTTTTTCTTTCCCCTCCTCCATGGAGACTGAGATTCAGTCATGTCTGTTGTCGTCTGTCCAGGTAAGGACAGGCTGGCTGTGTGCTTTGCAACCCAGTGCTCTGCAATCAGCCGGAGAAATAGCTGTACAGCTGCAAGAGCAAACTTCATGGCAAGTGATGCCAGTTTGGCTGGTGGAAGTTACAGGAGACTATGCTGGAAAATAGGGTGGCCAGTATAGCCTGATGTTTAAAGTCCCTTCCCCATGGTGCAGGCAACAGGGTAGTGAGGTAGACGTAAGGAGAGAATTCACATCCTGGATAGGGAGGGGAGGTCTGGAAACCCTGTGTGAGTAGTGTGCTGGAAGAGTGAATGAGTGGGCCTGGGATAGCTGAGGAAGCTCTTGAGGTGGGAAGGCAGATGTGTGAGAAGGGAGGTTGGGTGGGGCGGGGTTGTGCTAGAATGGAACTTGAGGCTGTACCAAATCAGACTGCATGGCAGAAGGAGGGGTAACAGGTTTGTCATTACTGCTGTCGGATGGTGTGAGACCTGCTATTTCAGGTGCTCTACTCATTGCAGTTTGGTTGCCAATCTCTTAGCAAACCATTATTGGTTGGCTGGTTCTTTTGCCACCAACTGCTTTGACCAGTTCCTCGAGAATGAAAAACATGTATAGGTGTCATGTGAACTGTTTTAAAATGGACAGAATGGAAGTGGGAAACCATGTCTGCACTTTGGGCTTCCTTTCACACTCTAAGGGCTGGAGATGTGGATT
Organism: Carettochelys insculpta; assembly: GCF_033958435.1. NCBI lineage: Eukaryota > Metazoa > Chordata > Testudines > Carettochelyidae > Carettochelys > Carettochelys insculpta. The sequence continues at coordinate 124,474,503 of NC_134140.1, forward strand.
TACTGGAATGCTCACACTTTTTGGTCTTGAGGTAACTGATGCTTAAAGTAAATCAGGTGGTTGCATCTTTCCAACATTTTTGGATTCTGACAGCAGAGGGGGCCATGCTGCATTGCATCACGTGGGGGAAATCACAGTATTTGCTTTTTTGAGAGCAGAAGGAGAAAGGAAGGGCTGAAGGATCAGTGGTGTTTGGCATTTTTGTCTGCCTTTGTATATCTGTGGCTTTGGATGCTTTACTGCAGAGTTGTCCACAGATGATATCTTGGATGTTGAACTTCCCAAAAAAAACAAAACAGTAACATCAGAGGGGACAAAAGACTTCTTTAGATTTAGGCAGACATCAATACGTTTTACAAATAATTAAACCATCTTTTCTTTTCTTTATCTTTCTTACCCTCCTTCTTGAAACAATAATATAGCAGTTGCAATAACCATCAAATTTTGTAAGGGAAGAATCTTAGCCTACCTAGATATGAGATGGTCTTGATAACACTTAAAACTGAAGTTTCACATTTTCTACCCATGAGAGTCAAGAGCAAAGAAGGGATGTGATAACTGCCTTTGTTTATTTAATAAACAACAGCAAAACCTAATTCTGATAAAATTATGGCTTAAACGCAAACCAATAAGTACATTCCAAGCCAACTGTACAATGGAATTTTTGACTTGCATGTATCGTATATTGAAAACACAGTTCCAAATTTAGGTACTGCAGGGATATGATATTAACAGGGTGTTACAACCTGACAAGTAGCATTGCACAGATTAGAGTAAAATATGGTTTTTGAGGCTTCACTTTTAGTTTCATTGCCAATGACCCTGACGTAGGAGAGCTCTTAAGCATATGCATAAGTCCATCATTCTTATCCAGGCTAACACTTAAACACACAATTAATTTTAAGAATGTGCCAAATTATGAGCCTCCTTCTAAGTTGCATTTTAATGCTTTTTTAGTAGATAAGAAGCATCTAATTAACTTTTTAAAAATTGCAAACTGGTCATTGAACAAGTCTTGCACATGGATATCTGGGAAGTTACTAAATGTTCATACATGTTGTTGTAATAACTCATTGCATTAAAAATGTAGTGCTATTATTATCAGAAGTAGGTTTATTAAAGTCATTCTTGAGCCACATGGTAACTCAATGTCATTCCTTTGTGAAGACCTGGGTTTAAGCCCTACCTCGTGCCTCTGTCCTCTGATGTGCTGTGAAGGCAATTAGCATTGAGTCTTGAGTGGTACCTTCCATTGCTCAAGCGCATCCTCTCTCGCCAGTGAAAGAAGCGACATGGATGAGCCCAAAAGAATCCCACTCATTCATCACAGGCCAGAAAGGTGGTCATTGCATGTAGGGCTAAGGACTTGAGGGGAGTAGGGAAGACGTGGATGGGGCAGATATCTGATACCTAGTGGGAGCTCTGAGGATCTGGTTGTGGGTCTTGACTAATGTTGAGGAAGAGACTTATTGTGCATGTGCTACAGCAGGATTTCACATTTTATTTTTTTTAAATAAGACACCTCAGAGGGATGTGCAAACCCAAGTTAAACAAGCCCCACTTACACAAAAGCAGTAAAGTCTGTTCAGTTGAAGTCTTGTAACTTCCAGGGTGTTGTTTTAAGTGCTGCTTGGCATGAGCCCTGGGCAAGGAGTGAATTTTTGCGTCAGTTTGGAAAATGTGACAAAAGGGCACTTTGTAATACAGTAGACGCCTGAGATATGCACACTCGAGTTGCACATATCTTGGGTTAACATGTTTCTGGGTGGCAGGGAAACTGACCAGCACTGCTGTGCGGGTCAGTTTCCCGGCTTCTGTTCCTGTCAGGGAGGGCAGCTGCTCCTGTCAGTGGTGGCAGCCAAGAGTCAGGCTCTCAGCTGCCGCCACTGACAGGAGTGGGGAAGTTGACCAGGGCAGCTGTCCTGGTCAGTTTCCCAGCTTTGCAAGGGGAGAGGAGCCCTGAGCCAGGCTGCCACCTGGTTGCAGTCTCCCTTCCACTCCCTGGATCCAGGAAACCGACCAGGGCTGCTGCCCTCATTAGTTTCCTTGCTCCCCCAAGTTGCGCACGAAATTTGACTTACAGGGGGTTACGAGAATGCAATCCCCATATCAGTTGGGGATGTACTGTAATGCCATTCTGGCAGAACTGGCTGTAAGGGCACATATAATACTGTTTATACAGCAGTCCACTTTCTTAACTCATAGTATCTTCTCTGTGCTCCAGTTTCCCAGTGAGGTTCCCTTTTGATACAAAAACCCTTGACCTGTTTGTCTACACTACAGCAATCTTTTGAAAGAAGTTCTTCCGGGAGATCTCTTAAAGACATTCTGTTGAAAGAGAGTGTCCACACAGCCCCTCCTCTTTCAAAAGAACAGGTCAGGGATTGAAAAATCAGCCACCATGAGGACTGCTCTTTCGGAAAAAAGAGCCCACAGAATATCTACACACATTTTCTCTCAAAAGAAGCTTTCAGATGAAGGCACTCTTCCTGAAACGGGAGTGGGAGAGCACTTTCAAAAGGAGCACCTCATTCTTTCAATTTGATTTCAAAAGAACACTTTGTGTGTGTAAATGTGGCCATTGTCTTCTCTGTCTGTTTTTCAGTGTGCTGTGATTTAAACTCTCCTTTAGTTTTTATTTTCTTGATATCGTGGCTTCTTTGAAGTACTGGGATGTTTGATTTTGTGTGTTTAGAGTTCCTGTTATCTGCTTTACATCTGGTAACGTGATACCCATTAGGGTGTGTTTTGTCTTGTTTTTTAATTTTATTTTCCATGATTGGTATTTCTTTGTTCAATTCAGGTTAGAATTGCCCCTACTGTCACTACCTGGAGTAACAAAACTCCTACTGCCCTTCCCAGCCATCCTTCTGCAGCCTCTCCCTCTGACACACAGGTATAACATTCATTATTCCTTTTTGAGCAGATCCTGCTCCCTTTAAATAAATCCCTTCCTCCCCTCCCCCATACAGTTTGTATGCTGAATGCATTCTGGTGCATTTGCGAAACAGCAACCGGTCTCCAGTTCAATCCAATTTTTTGTTTCCGCGTGGGTCTTGTCATGTTTCCAGAGATCACCGAGGTGTCTCACTTTGAAAAAGCATTAGCTGCTGTTTAATAAAATTTGAGTTCAAGCAAGATCTTCCACAGCTGCTTTATGGCAGTGGAATAATGCAAGTATTGCAGGAATAGTCTTTTTCTTTCCTCCCAATGCTGGAAATAACAGTTTAACCTTTAAAACGTGTCTCAGTGAAAATATCTAGATGGCAATTTTTTGTGAATTATTTACACATTAGCTCTTCGTTATACAGGAGGTTTTGTGTTTTAAGGACAAGAGCATGGCTCTCTGAGGTGGTGGAATGATCAACACTATTAAATCAGTGACAATGGTTATTTTCTGTTTAGGTCAAGTCAAGGCTTTTAAATATGAGATGGTGAAATGCCATTCAACACCTCCTCCAGCGATTTGTTCGCAGCACGGACTACACCTAACCTCTTTTTCTCTTTACTGCATTCTTGTTTCCCAGGGAGACAATCCTCCACCCCCAGGTTTTATTATGCCAGGGGCTGTTCATCCAAATGTGTCGCCCCATCAGGCCACCTCTCCTGGTTACAGCATGTACTCGCAGGCGGGGGCACGACAGACGTACCCGCAAAGTAAGTAGCAGTGGCTTTATTTTAGAGCATTCTCACCGGTGAGTTTGGGAGGGTCAGGCTTGTGGGGACACCATTCCCACTCTTTGGCTGATGGACTAATCCACAGAAAGCTCCCATTACTGTTCCCAAGTCACTCACCATACTGAAGGGTATTTTGTCAGTGATGATGTGGCACTACCCATTGAAGAACTAAATTTTATCATTCAGTAGGTGGCTACCAAGATGTCTTAGTCCGGCCCTCCCTTAAAGCTCAGAGGGCCAAAGATCCCCAAGAGTTCTCCCAAGCCAGGGATTTCTTGAGCAGTGTGCTTAGCTGTTGAGGAGGAGCCTGACCTAATTCATCTGTTGCAGAGTCAGCAAGAGACAACAGAGAAGGGCAAAGATGGAGATAAATGAGGAAGGGGAAGCGGCGCTAGCCTGCTTAAAACAAATAGTAATAATGAAAGAGTCCCAGGTTGTAGAAGCATAGCTGAGGGAAGAAAGGATCCTATGGGAGCAGAGGTGAATTAACAAACACAAAGATTAGACCACTGATGAGACTGGAGCCATGCGGAGAAGAAATCTGAGTCCTGGTCATAGTTCTGCTACTGACTGGCCTGCAAACGGGTCATTTATCTCATCTGTATGGGCTTCCTAGTCTGTCAAGTGGGGACTCTATTTTACAGCCTGACTGGGGGTAGCATGTGGATGAAGTTGCTTCTAACTTTCTGAATTCAGAAGGGTCCCACCAAAGCAGCCACCAGTCTCTCTAAAGCCTGTTAGTTTTCCTTGGCTGTTAATTTGAGTGTGAGGGTCGTATAATGGTCTGATGTGTTTGGGGAGAGAAGCAGAGAGCTGCCAATGGTCATCTGTGTGACAATGGACGTAATTCCCATTGCCTCCCAGGCTCTGGCAACCGGTGAGGTGACATGGACCACTTACTCCCAGCTCATAGTAGGCTGGCCAATAGTCCATTACAGTGCATTGCCAGAGGAGGAGGTGTGGGTACTGCCACTGAGCACAGCTGAGAAAGGAAATTTGACCCTCTGCTACACAGGGGTTCAAGCTGGCACCATGAAGTGGAGCTAGCAGGGTACTAGCCAGTAGAAAGGCTCCTAAGCCCTGGGAACTGAGCTTGCGATTCAGGTGAAGTACCCTGTGTGATGGTGCATTTTTGTATGTATTAAGCCATCAGGCTAGTCCCAAATGCCCATGTTCTGCTCAGCTGAAATCCAGAGGGAAGTTGTGATCCATGGTAGCTAGGGAGGGCGACGGGTGTGTCAAAACTGGAGAGTAGACGGTAGCTTTGTCCTATTCTAATAATGTTACTAACTGAACCTCTCCCTTTTCTCCTTTATGTAGCTTATCAGCCAACACAGCAGTATTCTTTTGGAACGGGGGGACCAACACTCTATCAGCCTCAACAACCTATTGCTCCTCCTGCTTCAACCTCCTACCCTAACCCTCCCTGTATGCCTCCTGCTTCTCCCCAGTCCGTGCCCTCTCAGTTGTACCCTGGACAACCTCAGCCTTCTCCAACCAGCTTGAATCCTGCCCCTTCTTTCCCCACTCCTCCTTCTGGTGTGTCCTTCCAGCATGGCAGGCCAGGAGCTCCAGCACCTCCTATGGCTTATGCACAGCCTCCTGGACCAACAGGTACTCTGCCTGCGACTAATGAGCCTCCTGCATCCCAAAGAACAGGTCTGCGCTTGAAAGGAGTTATGTTGCTTTTGTTGGTTTTTGTGGTTGGTCTGGTGAATGCTGAATTAGTAATATAAGTCCTGGCTGCATTTTAGGTTAATGTACAGTGTTTCTAAAAATGGCATTGCCCTTTCTGTGCATCTTACAGCTGCAAGGCCTTGTCCACTGCAGCTGAAACTGTGCTAGCAAAACAGCTCTGATTTCTTGATCAGTGTGTGCACAGACCTTCCGAGAGTCGCACTGTACTACAGAAAAAAGAATTGCTGTCTGCCTTTGTCAGAGAAACTATCGTAGGGCCATACTGATATGTAGTTGATGCTGGCACAATTTTAACCATCGTGTGGACAGGGACAAACTTACTTTGCGGCAAACAAACCACTATCGAAAGAAGCACACTTTCAAGCCATCATGGATGCAGTGGGCCTGATTCTCTGTATGCATCATTTTTAGTAGCATAATTTTCCTGCATTGTCTTCCCCAAGTCACACACATGTATAAAAGAAAGGAGGGGCGAGCCCAGTTTTGGATCGGAGTCAATTGACGAGGCCCTTTCTACTGAATAACCTGACAGAGAGGCAGTCATTAGCTCTTTTTTCCTCACAGGATTACTGCACTTACAAGTGCCCTGAAACATAATCACAAACACTTCAATGGCATGTTTTTTTCTGTAAGACAAACAAGCAAAGCCTAGCCTAGGACTCAAGAGCATGTTTGAGTATGCATGATAGAGTATGCCAGCATGGTTGTCTTTCACTGTTTTCAGTTTGAGCTGCTTAGTGACCTTTGCATGATGACTGACCTATCTTTTTATTAATGCCACTTACTTCTCAGCTAAGTTTTAAACAGTGTTTCCAGTCCTGATGTGTACTGAGCAATTATGATCTATACGTTGTTTTAGATCTACTCTGTTAATGCACAGGGGGTAAGGGAGTAGAGAGCAGATTGAAAATAGGCTGCTTTTGAGCAAGGATTCCATTGTTTAATGGGACAGTGTCCTGTTCACAAGCACTAAGACCAAACCATTGGACTTTTTTCTTTCAAATGTCTTTTCTGGTGGAGAAGTGGTTTGCTCAGGGTGCTGTCAATGGGATATAGAGCCTCTAGGTTGCCAGCTGGAGTCAATCCCAAGCTGGTGGTGACTGAACTGCTGACACTCTTCGTTGGTCAGCATGAAATATATTTGGTCCTGTCCATTCCCAATGGGTGAGTCTCCCCCACGCAAAAAGCTCAGGCCCACTTAGTGCTAATTGGCAGTAGTATTGCCATCTTATCTTGGCTTGAATGGATGTGGAAGTGAACTGTTCTCTGACCAACTTGAGCAGTCAAGCTAGGTCAGGAATGAGGCGCCCTTGAGAGGAGGAGCTCCAAAGTGTGTCTCGGGGCACATTGATGCTAATTGCATTTATCTGAAGCTGTTTTTGCCCCTGCCTTGACTAGCTAAACAGGACTGCTGTCTCCCACGCTTTAGGTTTGATTGTGTCCAGGCAACGAGATGTGTGTGAATGCAATTGTTTCTCAGGATTGCTGTCTCCCAGGCTTTGGGGTAGGTTTACACACACATTTGGGAAGAAAATGGCCACTCTGTCCCGGGAAGAATGGGGTTAATTTTGGGGGGCCTGTCAGTCTGGACAGCACTGTGTAACACGCATTGTCTCTTCCCAATGGGTGCACATCCTTTTGAGGCTGTTAATGTCCCATATGTTCTTCAAACAGACAGAAGGTTGTCTTCTTTCTTCATGATGAGGCAGTTGGATGCTCTTCCCCATCTTTGTGTGAGGTAGTGTACATCCCAAGCAGGTGATGTTAGTAAAGTGGGTGGAATGTGAGCTGCTTCCAGGCTTCCTAGCTTGGAGAAGTAAAGCAGCACCTTGTGGTTCAGGCAGCATTGCTCTTGTGCCTTCCAAAAACGCAAATAGCAGGAAATGACATGAACAGTTTTTTCTCTAATCCAGGGGTTCTCAACCTGCACTGCATCACAACCCCCTTCTGACAACAAACATTACCACTTGGCTCCAGGATGGGGGACTGAAGCCTGAATCAGCTGAGATCCACCATGGGGTTGGGGGTCCAAGGTGAAGTGCTGTCGTCTCAGGTGGTGGGCCTTTGGCAATTATAATAACCCCATTAAAACAGTCATGATGCACTTTGGGGTCCCAACACACACAGCTCCATTTTACTATTCTCTTTAGCTGCACAGCAGCAGCATTTTATGTGTAACTAGACCTGCTCTTTAGCAGTGTCCCAGCTAAATACAAGATTGTTTAGCATTGTTTAGTTCACACATTTCAAGGGACCATTCAAGGTAGAATGCCCTCACTTTCATTCTTCCCGTCACCAGGAGGAAAGGAAGTATGGGGACAAGCAGTGAGGTGGAGGGTTGCCAGTTGGCTTTTGTAATATGCCATAAATCCAGTGTATTTCTTCAGTCCATTATGTTTAGTGTCTGCCAAAGTTCATGAATTTAAGCAAACAAGGTAGTTATGGATAGTAATGTCCATTTGATCCTTGAGTCTAAATTTCTGTGCTATCATGTTATAATCCAGAATCTAAATATAATTTTGATGGGGCTTGTTTTTCTTTTTAAACGTTATTCATTCAAAAATAAAATCAAATGATTTAAGATTAAAATATGTATGCACTAAACGAGCATCGATTCAAAGATGCAGGTATTATAAAAGTTAGAACTCCGTGGGCAGGTTTTTCCCATTAAGGTTCTGGGTGTTTTTTGTTTTGTTTTGTTTTTTTTTCTGTCAGAAAAATTTAAAAATTAGTAGGCTAAAGAATATCAGTAAAATCCTATTAGATGCGAAGTACTTTCAAAATTCATCTTAAACCATCTGGATTGTTTTAACAGCAGATGTTTAAGAAATCAGACTCTGGCACCAAGCTTAAACAGGAAGTGATTTTTAGTGTTGCACATAATTCCTTCTTCAGCAGTTATGACCACTCATTTTTCAGTCCAGTTAAGATGTTTGTGCAAATATCTCTAAAAACCAGAGGTGCCTAACAAAGCTTAAATATACTGTAACATAGCTGTCCCAGGTCCAACACTCCCCTTTTCCTTCTTGATGATGGTAAATATCTTGCTGTGCCATGTTGTTTGTTTTGTCGGCTAATTTAGGGCAGGGAACTTGCTTTACATTTTTGTGTGAAGCTTGTATCTTAGCAAACATGACACTGATGTTCAGTAAATAAATACTCATGTTAAGTCTTGATTTAGGAAAGCCCTTAAACTTTATGCCGTCCTGTGGTGTAGCATGTTGAGTGTGTGCTTGAATGCTTTCCCTGTGGCGAGGGAATTTTGTCTCTTGGTTCAGCTGGCCTGGTAACAGAAGTGAGTCAGGATTCAGCAACCGTTATTACAAGCAGCTTGAAAAGTGGATGTTCTAAATGGGGAAGGAGTTGGACTCGTGTTTTGGGAAGGCAGTGGAAAGTCATTCTGCAAATTAATTTTATTTAATAAACTGGCTGTTTAATCAGATGTTTTTATCTATTGATAATCATTCCATCTTTACACACTTGTTGAAAAGAAATAGCTAATGAGAAGATTAATTGCAGGGTAGTGTATATTTACATTATTAAAAAACATATTAGTTATTTTTGCATTTCATCTACAGAAAATCAGTCTTCTCAAGACCAGGCTTCTGCCCTAGAAGGTGAACTGGCTACAGTATAATATGGAAATCATTAAGCCACAATATGAAATTAATGGAATGCATGTAACTCTCTTAGTACACTTAATTCAATGCTGTTTGTCAATAGATTTTTAAATCATTTTTAAATCATTAAGATTTTTAATTGAAATCTTGTAATACCTTGATTAGGATAAATAATTACATAACTGGAATTTTTAACCACAGAAATGAATTGACGCATCTTAACTGAATTATATAAACTTATTAGTATTTTTAGCAATGTTGAAAAAGAATTGATGATGTAGTCTGTGCTGCAAAAGCCGGGCTGTTTGTCTCCAAAGTCTTATGAAATCTGATGGGCCACATAGATAGGGGGAATAATACCTCTTGGTGCTCAAGGGATGCGACTGACATTTTTTGGTTAACAAGAAGTTGGATAAAAAGGTTTTAATTAATTGTTTAATATGCCCTTTTGGTTTCCCAAGGGTGTGATGGCTGTGGAACTTTGGTTAGCAAAGCTTTCAAGGGCTCATTAATTGAAAGACCAGTTCAGTCTGCACTAAAGTAACACAGTCCACTGTATAAACATGAATTTGTAGTTTATTAAGAGAAAAACACTGTGGTGAAAAAGTCCATTGAGGTTTTTTTTTTTTTCTTTTTCTTTTGGCAGCTCTGATAAATCCTCATTGCCCCAGTTTAAACAGCATTAAAGTTGAGTTTTAATCTGTGGTCCCTATCAGATGTGCATAATGAGATACAGAACAATTTTTAAAGCAATGATCTAAGCTTTGTACTGCAAATTTTGCAAATACACAGAAAACGCTTTCTCCTAATGAGCTGATTTCTCATGAAAACGACTGAAGAAATGATTTAGAACTTGTTTTTCTCAGATCGCCTGTGTTCTTCATTTCTCTTACTCCTGACATTGGCCTGAATGCAAAAGGCCAGTATTCACCAATCTGCTCAGGCAGCTTTACCCTGCTTTTGTGAACTAACGCAGCCATAAACCTGACTTAAGTGCCTGCGGGAATCTGCCTTGTGTCTCTAAAGCGTACAGGTGAATGTGACTTGAATGTCAGGAGTCCATCTCCTGTTTTTTCTGCGTGTGGCATCAGAGCAGTCCTGTGCATGGGATTGCTGCCCCAAATGCTGCACTTTGAGAGACTCCACGGCAGTTGCCCCAGCCATCCTATGGAGGGGACGATTCTCCATGTTGAGATTTGCTCCAACCCTAGGGCTGCCTGGGGGATTACCTGGGCTGGCAGCTGGGGTCAGGCCCCCTTGCACTCTCTGTGGCAGTGGGAGCAGCGGGAAGTGGAGCAGTGCAGCAGCCTGTTTCTCCGGTGCCCAGCGGGTCACTGCTTCCTGCCACTGCAGTGAGGTGGAGTAACCCCGCTGGCAGAAAGCGGGGCAGGCGAGGACTGGATCACTCTGGTCCCCCAGCTCCTGCCACCATGGTGAGTGCAGTGGCCCACCCCACACCAGGCCCCGCCCAGTAAGCATCACTTGTGGAGAGAGGGCTTCAAGGACTGGGTGCAGTAGATGTGTCAAGGGCAAAGCAGAGGTTTGGAAGAGACAGAGTGGTGGGTGGAGCAGGGGTAGAGGTGAGTTGGGATCTGGGCATCTTGCCCCCTGCCTCAGGGATGACCCTGCTTGGAGACTCCGCTCTGTTTTCCTTTTGTTGGTTTGGTTTTTACATATCTCGCAGAGCTGGAAGGGACCTTGAGAGGTCATAGAGTCCAGGCCCCCCACTCACAGCAGGACCAAGCACCATCCCTGACAGACTTTATTTCTTCTTTTTATATATTTGCCCCAGACTCAAAAATGGCCCCCAAATGACCTCCTCAGGGACTGAACTCCCAACCCTGGGTTTACAAGGCCAATGCGCAAAGCACTGAGCTGTCCTGTTACATAAACCTCCTTCACAAAAAAGAAAAGCAGCAACATTCAGACATCTTAAGCAGAATTCTGTGCACGTTAGCTGCTTTTTCCCCAAAGCGTTCCAAATTCTCTGACTGTTGATGAACTTTTATCCTAGTCTTAATGTGGTTATGCCAACAAAATTGACCAGCAAATGGCCTGTTTTGTTTTATTGCAAACTGGTATGTAGTGAAACTTTCATACATAACTTAGAGATGTTAACATACGAGGGCTGTGCAGTTCCAATTGTGCTTCTGCCAGCAACGTTGCCATAACTCAGAGGGCTTGGCAGTGCAGCATTTGTCTCTTGGGAGATGGGAGGTTGCTAATGCATTTGTGTGCTTTGTATTGTACAGGAGAGAGATCTCAAGATGACTTGGTAGGTTACCGGAAAAGAAAGTAAAGGCAGATACAGCGGAAGGGCTTTCAGTGTAATGAACTGCAGGGCTCGCTGAGCACAAGGAATGTGTTATTCTCCCATCGTGAATATTTGTGATGCAGAAGCAGATTTGAGATACCAGAATGGGGTTAGCTGGTCTCAGAGCCCCCAGATTTACAACTAAGACAGAGAACAAGCCTTCATTAAGAGTTATTGACGTTGCTAGAGCAGTAATTTGGAGGTGTTGAGGAATAGACTATTTGCCACATAGCTTCCAGGGTTCTAACAAATGATTAATGCTGCCTTTTTGTTATAGGACCTCAGAATGGTTGGAATGATCCTCCTGCATTGAACAGAGTTACGAAGAAGAAGAAGGTACTGTAGAAGACTAGTGTCCCACTAACCTGTGTATGATGCACTTTAAAAAGCATTATGTGAACAAAATGATGCAATCTGATAGTATCATGAGTAAAAGTTGCATTTACAAAGGAGAAGGAAATGTAAATTTTCAGCATATTATCTCCTGAAACATGCATGCAAAGGAGACTGTGTTCTTGGGGAAATTGCTGTTATTGATTAGTCTGGTCACATCTGGGGACAAAGATACTCTGGCCCATTGCTATTTGCAAAAAAGTGGGTAAGATGTGATACGTTTGCTTAGGGGCAGACAGTGAGGTGGTGGTGTATGTATTCATAGCTCCATTGACTTCTGAGATACAGCAGTTTCCACACAATGAGGCTCTGGCCCTTGATATTTGCTAATGATATGGCAAGTGTCAGGGTGAAAGTCCATGATAGAAAACTTTACCTTTATCTAAGAGTCTGGGTGGGAAAATACAGCCTGACCATTTTAGACAGTGGGAGTGACTAGCTCAATACACTTTTATCAGGGTGGTATGGTCTTTCCTATTCTAATCTCTGGGTTCACTGTGAAACATTTTGCAGTGATCAAAATTTTTGCAACTGCCAAGAATACAGGACACTGTCATAGTGTCCTACGTGAAACAAGATAGTGGTGATGTGTCCAGGTCTTCACGGCAGTCTCAGCAGACTGGATAAGGTTGTGAATGTACATGGAGATAGTAACTAGTAACCTCTGGAGTTTGTCCAGGTCAGGATTACCAAACATCATTAGCCAGGTGGAGCTGGGGAAACTTACACTGCTTCTGTCTATGTTGTGCCTATTTGTGTACATGACAAATTCAGGGCTTTGGTCTCCCGTGCTGTGAGTCTGGGATACCTTTTAGAGAGGGTTAAGATGCTCAGCTAGGAGGAGGAAGCATACAAGTATGGATAATTACAATTCCTCATTAAACCAGACCTACACTTAGCATTTTGGACTTCAATGTTGTTTCCTTTACTACTCTTTAAAAAGTGTGGAAAGTCAGACTGTGTTTGTCACATTGTTGTAGTTGTAACAGAAGGCAGCAGCCATTTAGCCATGTGTTCTTTCCTGTCCCAAACACACTCTTTCTCGTGTTTGTGGCCTTTGTGAATATGTACATACACACATTTCACCACTAGCTCAGAAATGCACCAATACTTCGACTTAATAGAAATCTGTTGGCCAGAGGCTTGACTCTTGTTTGAAAGATTTATTGTTGTTTAGTGCCAGCTCTTGGCTAGGTGCTTTACAGATGAGGATAAAAAAATGTTCTTGCAAAGATGATCTTAAAATGTAAACACCGATTAAAAATCTATAAGAAATGAAGTTTTCATAAACTGTTTCCCATCAGAGGAGTGCTATTGTTTAATAATCTGGACAATAATATTTTGATGTTAACTGAGATTCTTTCTCACTTATATTTGTGCCATGAGTTCTGTTATATATTCTTCTCTTTTGTATCCACTAGTGCTTGTAGATCATTATCCCGTAGACTCTTAATCATGTGTTTTTAAGTTGGTGTCTCTGACTGGGAGTTATGCACGTGTGTAAATGTTTGCTTGACAGGGGGTCCTAGATTGTAAGACCTATGGAATGGAGAGAGACCCCTCTGTGTACCACATGTACATTTATGTATTTGTTACATATCACATGTAGAGCAGCGTGTCAATTTGTATCTCGTAAGTTAAAATGTACAAGCTGCTGGGAGAAAGGTATTGTTTCCTACATTTTTCTGTATTACAGGTGTAGTAAGTACAGGCCTAGTATGAGGCCTTAGGCCTAAACCAAAGTAATGGTCAAAACTTTGCTAACAGAAAGCAAAGTGCAGCTGTAAGCAAAAGGAATGCATTGCTCACAGAAGTTGGCAAGAAGAGGGTTGATGTTGCAGAAACCTATCTACTTAGCATGTTGAAATAGGAACATGGTACCAGAACACCTGACCCTGGAACATTCCACAGATAAGAAAGAACAGGCCGACCCATCCCAATGACAGGGGCAGAAGGGTAATATGATGGATAGAGTTGTGTTCAAACCACCATGTACAAGGTGAGAGGCGGCACCTGATTACTTAGAAGGGTTGTACCTCAATACGTCAGGAGTGATGAGTAAGCTGTTTGTACCTGTGTATAAGAATGTAATCTTAGGATGTGGTCTGGGTCCGGCCGAGGGGGCAGTGGAAAGTCCCGCCACTGACTGAGCCGAGTCCATTGACCGTGGGTGCATATTTGTAGTATGCCCTGACTGAGACTAAGAAATCTACAGGGAACTACTACTGTATCCAATACGGCAATAAACCTGGCCGACGTGCCTTCACACCTTACTAGACTCTGTGGTCATTGGGGGTTCTCTTCGAGTCTGCTGTGTCAGCTATCTGCCGAGCCGGGGCAGCACACAGAGGGAACACATGCACGCAGCCGAGTGATACGTTGGAGAGAGCAGAGCACCACGCTGGTGGCAACGCTGACAACAAGGTGCAGAGGGAGCTCTGAGATTAAAGCTTATAAAGCTTCCATTAGTCAGTTGGAAGGTTTCCGTGGTACTTACCGTACTTGCTTAATCGGTGTACTTTTTCTGTAAAGCAAGCACAGACAGGTAACATGCATATTTAGCCCTTATATTCCTTTAATTGCATGGCATGTTTCCAGCGCGGCTGTTGGTCTATGTCCACCAAGTACAGGGAGGGCCCTAACTTCTCCAGAATGGTCCAAGGCCCGCACCATTCTGCCTTCGGAAATTTTCTCTTGAGACCTGGTTCGATTTTAGCCATTACCTGTTGTCCGATTTTCCATTGCTTAACATCACTGTGCTCATCAAAAGCTTGATTCATTTTTCGCTGTTCTGCAGCCTGCTGTGCTGCAGCTGCTCCCTGAACTGTGCCCAACCAATACTTAAAACTGTTCATCCAAGTAGTGGTTGCCAGCGCTGTAATTGTTTCCCAATCTGGAGGGTATACTAGGTTTTCCCAACCAGGCATTGGTCTCCCAAACAGTACTTCATAGGGACTGAATCCTGTCATGCGATTTGGACGACCTCGGATCTTCATTAAGACCCATGGGAGTACCACATCCCAATTGGTTCCTAATTCATTACATACCTTTGACAGTTCTACTTTTAGAGTTTTATTCATTCTTTCCACCTGTCCTCCTGCCTGTGGGTGGTAGGGAATGTGTAGTGGTAGAGGGATACCAGCCCAGGTACCCATATCACGATACACCTGTCCTATAAAGGCAGGGCCATTGTCAGAATCAATGCCATGTGGCAGCCCCCATTTAGGAAAAATTTCCGTTATTAACACTCTTGCGGCTGCCCCACTGGTCTCTTTCTTTGTAGGGAAGGCTTCTACCCATTTGCTGAAGCTATCCACAATCACAAATAAGAATCTGTTGCCCCTAGGTGTGGTGGGTAGAGGTCCCACGAAATCAACCTGCAAACATTGAAGGGGGCCCTTAAGTGCCTGATGCATTAGTTCTCCCCGTCGTTTCCTTCAAGCAGGGTCCTGTTTAGCACATATTAAGCACCTGTGGAGATGTAAATTTACATCTTCTTTCATTCCAGGCCACCAACCCAGCTTTTTAAGTTTCTCCAATGCCTCCTCTAGTTTTGGGTGACCTCCCACAAGTGACCCATGCACCCATCTTAACAGAAGGTACTTCATTTGTTGGGGGATTACCATAACCCAGTCATTGTCGGGTTTGGCCAATATAAGCTCTCCCTCTTTCTTTAAGGGGACATCCTGCCATTGTGCTGGGCATTCAATTATCCATTGTTGTATTGAATCATCTTTTGCCTGAAGGTCTTGTAAAAACTGTACCTGTTTCAGATGGTTTGCCTCACTTCCCTGTTGCAATTTTGCCTGTGCTCTAGTAGTTACCGCCACAGGCATTGGTTCCCACAGTGCGCCAGTAAGGGCGGCCTCCTTAGCCAGCGCATCTGCTTGTTCGTTTCCCCACTGCAAGGGCCCTTTTTTCCTATGAGCTTTTATTTTAACCATTTGGATCTTTTTATACTGTTTTGTCAATGTTTCTATTTGCTGCCATAGGGTCTTGTGCTTAATTTCTGAACCATCAGTTCCCGTAAACCCCATACTTTGCCACCATGGGAGGTAGATAGTGGTGCCCTTATACACATAATTAGAGTCAGTTCCTATTACAAGCTCAGATTGCTTGCCCTTCATTCTTGTCAACACTTCCAAAACCGCTGACACCTCGGCAGCCTGCGTTCCTCCTTTAACCAGTTTGTACTGGAAGGCCTTGCCGCTTGGCTCCTTTCCAGTTAGGCAAATTCTGGCAAAGCCAGTAACTTGTTCCCCGTTCTCATAGTATGAGCTACCATCCACAAACCAAATGGCTTTACTGCTCACTTGGTCAATTGGGGCTGCTTTAAGCACAGGATGTGTTTTAGATTCTCTTTGAGGCTCACATACATGTTCTTTACCATTCACAGTTAATCCCCACACAGATATTTCTGGGTCTTTCAGTGTGACTAACTGAACATTCTCTGACATGAGAGCAAAGACCCACTGAATGGCTTTATCAACTCTCGCATGTCCTTTAGACAGATTTTCCTGACTGAGTAACTTTCCCAGTGCATGGTGACTTTTTACAGTCACTTTGCTTGCCCCAACAATTGCCTGGGATTTTTGTAACATCCAGTACGCAGCAAGGGCTGTTTGCTCACACACACCCAGTTTGCTCTCTGGACTAGTTGATGCTCTGCTGTAATATGCAATCGGTCTTTCCCCAGCACCCGTATCCTGGGTTAGCATACTAACAATACAGAAATTCTTAACACTAGGATACAGTACAAAGGGAAAGTCATTGTTAGGGGCGGCTAAAGTAGGTGCCTCCATCAATCCCTGTTTTAGACTTTCCCATGCCCTAGTTGCCTCTTCTGTCCAGGTCCACTGTGGTCTTTTAAGTACCTCATACAGGGGACCTGCCTTTTCTGCGTATCCTATCATAAATTCCCTGCAAAAGTTGGTGAGTCCCAGAAAGGACTGCAGAGACTTGGTGTCTACCGGCATGGGCAGGTTAACAATACACTTTACTCTTTCCTTATCAACAGACCTTCCCCCAGAACTGAGTCGAATTCCAAGATACTGCACTTCTCTCTGTTTAATCTGAGACTTCGAGGGGTTAAGTTTTAAGCCGCAAGCTTGGCAGCTAGTCAACAGCTGTTTCAGTAACTCTTCATGCTCCTGCTCTGTTTTACTGACTATTAAAATGTCATCTACATACTGAACAATTCTTCCTGTTTGTAATAGCCCCTCTTTCTCCAGCATATTTCTCACTGCTGTATGGAAAATAGTTGGTGCGTCACAGTACCCCATTGGCAAAACGTTCCAGCAGTATTGCATGCCTTGGAATACAAAAGCTGTTCGATACTGAGACTCTGGGTCTAAAGGTAGACTCCAAAAGCCGTTTGCCACATCAAGTACTGAGAACCATTTCATGTCAGGGGTGACCACCTCCAGCAGCTCGGGGTAAGCTGCCACAACAGGAGCCCCCCGTTTGGCAGTCTTGTTTAACCCCCGATAGTCAATAGTTAATCTCCATGTACCATCAGGTTTTTTGACTGGCCAAATTGGTGCTGCGTTAGGCGCTGAACACCTGATTAAATTTCGTTTTTCCAATTCTGTTATTACTTGCCTTAATGAGTCCTTTGCTTCCTGAGGTATTGGGTACTGCTTTATAAATGGGGGTGTATCTCCCTCCAACGTAACAGAGGTCTGCATTTTACCCGTATCTAGGGAGTCTGCTGCCCAGACAGTTTGAATTTCAGTCCACCATCTCTCCCAGCCTTTTGGTGCGGGAGGCGGTTGTTTAGGCTTTATTGCTTTTACTGTCTGTGTAGCCAGTCCCATAGGGATTAAAATGGTATCAGTTGTACCTTGCATTACAGTGAGAGTTTGTCTAATACACACATTTGGAAAGTCCAAAATTAATCCCAGTTGTTTAATGGTTTCTGCCCCAATTAGGTTCTCTCTCCCTGCAATAGCGCACTTCTCATGAATGGTATGCATCCCAAACTGCAGGGGAAGGATTTTCACTTTATATGTTTGGTTAGTTCCAGATATTCCCTGTATTTGCACAGACTCTCCAGCTGGGTATGCATCAAAACTGTCTTTTACTATAGGAATTCCAGCCCCCGTATCCAGTAGAAAATCTACTAACCCTTCCCCGACTCGAATGCTTAAATGGGGGCGTCCCCATACATCTACTGTCATGGGTTGCTGAAAGATGCATTCTGAGTCGAGGATAGGGCTATCCTATGCTATGGTATCGGTAGCAATTGGGTCGTTCAGTCCTGAAGTCAGGACCGTCGCCCTGCCTACCTTCGTCCCCGTCTTATCTTTTTCCTGTTGAGACTCCTTGCCAATCATGCATGCCTGCAGCTGTGCCTGCAGCCTCTCAGTCTCTCCTTTCAGGTTCAAGTTTTCCTGTCTCAGAACTCCAGGAGGTACCCACGAACTCTCTCTATCACCTCCTCTAACTCTATTTGGTCCTCGACCTCTCCAACCCCGGCCACGACCATGGGGAGAGTATCCAGGACCCTCTGTCTTCCATTGTCCTAACTGAGTACGCAGCTCATTAACAGGAGTTCCTTCCTGCTGCTTAATTGCCGTCTCCACCTTTGCAATCCGTTCGTCCCAGGGTACCTCTTTACCTCCATTCTCACACCAAGCATTCATCCAGTCTAACACACCGGGAGGCAGCGCCTCCAAAACAATTTGCTTCAAATCTTCCACGTTAGCAGACCCTGCTGTTAATCTGAGATAGGTTTGAATTCTGTCTGCCAGTTTGGCTGGAGCCTCCCCCTGTAATCTTGCAATTCCTTTGAGAGTAGCTAACTCACTGGACAACTTAAAGTGCTTCTGAACCACACGTTTAAGCATTTGTGCCACATCATCATCAAAACCGAGGGTGTGACAGTTCAGGGGTCCCAACAGGGTTTGCACCAAGATTGGTTCCTGCAACATATCAATCCCGACTGCTCTGAGTGACTGCGAGAGCTGTTATGGAGCCATGCCAGAAACTCATTGAAATTTTCAGAGGTGGGAGGTCCAACAGCTCCAGCTAGCGCAGTTAGTTCATTAATCTTTAAAGCGTCAAGCCTGGCTGCAGAGCCGCTCACGCGTGGTGGATGGGCGATGGGTTTCTGACCTCTTTCCCTGTCTCCATAGTTACGGAGGGGCCAGGGCTTCCTTAAATGCTCAGTCAAATTTTTCATTACAGATTCCACTTCATCCCATAACTTTAATGCAGGAGGGGTCTGTGACCGCGGGGGATCATCGGGTCCTATTTCTTCCCCATTTTCACCCATTTCTCCTGTTTTTACTGGAATTGATCTAGGTTTTGGGGAGGGCTTATCCAAAACCTGGCTTACATCATAAGGTGGCGGTTGTGGTGCGGTAGCCCCTGCCCATGTGTCACAAAAGGGTGGGTCACCAGGGCCATTCCACAGGTCCCCAGTGCAACGCCCATCCCAACTGTCCCAAGTTCCATCTCTTAATTTGGCAAGAGCCACCTGTTTCCATTTCTGTCCCCATTCCTCAGGCACTGTAACGGCACCTGAATTACGTTGAATACCAGGGGACGGCACTTTCCGCTTCTGCAGGTTTTCTATAGCTGTCTCCAATTGTTTATTGTCCTGCTTTACTTGCTCGAGCATATCATGAGTCTGGATTGCCTGCTGCCCTGCTAAAAGAGCTTGGGCTTTCCAGTGCTCAACTGCCTGGGTTACCTCTTCTACTTCCCCTGTTTTTTCTGTTACTTGTTTGGCCAACAGGCCAGCATGCTGTCTAAGCCATCTTACAGCCATAGACATAAGTTGTAAGGTTCTTGCTTTTTTACTTTTATTACTATTTTTCAGAGCCTCGGTTTCTACCATCGCTCTACATATGCCAGTCCATGTTTCCCCACTCTCTTTTTTTAATTCATATGGGCCCCCTTTACTGGCGATCCAGAGGGTCCAAGAGTTATCAAACTCCATGGGGATCATAAGGGAAGGGATCAGGGGGTTCCCTAGCTCGAGGTTTTCTGCCATGTTAGATCGCGATTCCTACAGCGGGCAGCTCGCTTACTCACCAGATCAGTGGTCGGGGTCACCAGTGTTGTCAGAGTTGCCACCAGCGTGGTGCTCTGCTCTCTCCAATGTATCACTCGGCTGCGTGCGTGTGTTCCCTCTGTGTGCTGCCCCGGCTCGGCAGATAGCTAACACAGCAGACTTGAAGAGAACCCCCAATGACCACAGAGTCTAGTAAGGTGCGAAGGCACGTCGGCCAGGTTTATTGCCGTATTGGATACAGTAGTAGTTCCCTGTAGATTTCTTAGTCTCAGTCAGGGCATACTACAAATATGCACCCACGGTCAATGGACTCGGCTCAGTCAGTGGCGGGACTTTCCACTGCCCCCTTGGCCAGACCCAGACCACACCCCAAGATTACATTCTTATACACAGGTACAAACAGCTTACTCATCACTCCTGACGTATTGAGGTACAACCCTTCTACGTAATCAGGTGCCGCCTCTCACCTTGTACATGGTGGTTTGAATACAACTCTATCCATCATATTACCCTTCTGCCCCTGTCATTGGGATGGGTCGGCCTGTTCTTTCTTATCTGTGGAATGTTCCAGGGTCGGGTGTTCTGGTACCATGTTCCTATTTCAGCATGCTAAGTAGATAGGTTTCTGCAACATCAACCCTCTTCTTGCCAACTTCTGTGAGCAATGCATTCCTTTTGCTTACAGCTGCACTTTGCTTTCTGTTAGCAAAGTTTTGACCATTACTTTGGTTTAGGCCTAAGGCCTCATACTAGGCCTGTACTTACTACAACAGGTACATTGTAATTGAAAGACAGAATTAGTAGACTATAGCCTCTTTTGTGGAAATAATGAACAGAGAAGACATAGTAAACTTTTTGTTTTTTGTTCTTTAGATACCTGATAACTTCATGCCTCCTGTTCCCATCACATCCCCAATAATGAATCCTCTGCTAGACCCACAAGCCCAGATGCAGCAGCCTCCAACTTCACTGCCACCTGCAGCCCCGGCTGCATTTCAGCCCTCACACTTTCCATCAGGACAGCCCATTTTACAAAACCCTTTCCAGACTATTCAGCAGCCTCTGGGGCAGGCAGTCATGCCTCCTGCTATCTCAAAAACTAATACAGAGGGGGCACCAGGAGCTCCAATTGGCAATACCATACAGGTAATGGTAATTAAGATGATGTATTGGATTCTGGTAAAGTGGAACAGACCTAGAATGTGAATGTTCTCTGTTCATCTGAGGCCTCAACTGCAGGGGAAAGTTGCTGTGGTTTAACTAAACTGGTTCAAAAAGCTGTGTGGACATCTTTGGTTTAACATAAGTTGGTTGGCAATGGTTTCACTTTAACTGAAATAAGCCATTCTAAAGCTGACGAGCGATAGCTCACATGGGGGTTTGCACCATTTAAATGGGTATAAAAGCTGATCTGAGTTGAACCAGTAGAGCTTTCTCACACAGCCAACTCCAGAGAGAGGCTGAGTGAGACAGCAAAATCTAGTAAATCATCTCAGTGGTCAAGGCTAGCTACAGCTCTGCCCCCTTCAGTGGTCTCACTAAGCACACCTCCCTTCAGACCTTAGTCCTCAAGACTTTACATCACGAGGGACCTTTCACAGTTCTCCCACTTTCAGGTGAAAGTGGGTTGCAGTCTCCTACATACCAACAATGATGGCTCAGCAGGCCCGACTAGATTCAGCTCCCAGCAGCCTTTCTTTCACAGCTGCGAAGAGTGTGAATACAGAGACCCAGTAGTACAGCTTTACAAACCAAAGCATTGTGCAACTTTTAAGTTACAGTTAAGCATAACAAGGAAATGGGGGTGACTACAACAGTCTACAGGCACATCTGTCTGACTTAGATTTTCCTGGCACCCCTATTCCTGGGGACAGATTCCGTCCACTTCCCCACGATCCCTGTGTCTCCCCACTGTGCTTCAGGATCTCTCCGCCACTCCCAGGTTCTGTGTTTCTAGCCTCTACCAGAAGGCCTCTCTTTGGGCTTACAGGCTAGGACTCGCCATGCATGGTCCCCTCCTGATGGTTGATATCAGCCCAGTACAAGGTAGCTTCAGAGGGCAGGATGCTTAGCAGTGTGTCCCAGCTATCCATGATTGTGGCAGTCTGAAGCCAACCTTCCCCTTCCTGAAGAGATGGCAGAAACTCCTGCTGAATTAATCCCCGGTAACCATAGCAAACAATATAATAGCAAGCAGTTAGACACAGACTGTTTACCAGTTATTACAGGTATCTCCGGCATCTTTCACCCACTCATCCTTTGTTTATATTGACCAACCCTGACCTCAGAGCATTCATCCCTTTTCCCCAAACCAGAACAAGACCGGCACCAGGAGGTTTTCATCTCTCCATGAGTATCAGGCTCTTGTGCAGCTGAAAGAGCATCTGTGGGGTTTGTATCCACAATCCTTCTTCAGGGCTGTCACTTCAAAACCATAATCACCTAGTTGCTGCTGCTTCACACATGCTGTTCCCCTGAGCCAGGCAGGCAGGCCAGTCGAGTGGCTTCTCCCACCTTTTCACAGCTGCTGCTGAAGAAGAGACATCACATGCTAATGTGGTCTCAGCTCCGCAGATGTGGAGGGGGGAGAGTGAGCGAGCAGTGCTTAGGTTTTTAGTAACTTGGAACGAGTTTATTGCTAAGAGACAATGATAGCATACATGCAAACCCCGAGGAGTGTCCAAAGTGACTTACTATCCCCATCTTCTCTTCTTTAGCATGTGCAGTCGTTGCCAGCAGAGAAGATTACAAAGAAGCCAATTCCTGATGAGCATCTAATTCTGAAGACCACATTTGAAGCTCTGATCCAGAGATGTCTGTTGTCTGCCACAGATCCAGTAGGTCTTTGCAGTGGGTGATCCATTAGTGGAACAGCACTGTATTTAAGAAGTATTTTAGTTGGATAGACACTGAGGTGATCAGATTAATCAGTGATTAATCTCATCATTCATTCATTTAATTCTCATTCATTTAATTCTTTTCTGGCTCAAAGGAATCCCTAAGCACATTACAAATATAAATCAGATGTAGATTATGGAGGCCATACGCACCACTCAGATGCCAGTGCATTGGAGATGAAACATGGCAGCTGTTCAGCAGCATCACTTCACCATGGGAGTTTCGAAAGGGGAAACAAAGACTCAAGGGTGGTGAAATCCTGGTCACATTGACATCTGGGGTGAAACTCCCCTTGACTTCAGTGGGACTAGGATTCCAACGGAAATTTAGGCCTAGATAGAGTGCTGCTTCTGGCAGAAAGGCAGGAGGAACTTCTCTCTTTGTTAGTGGCATTGTTGGGCTCAGTTCTGGCTCTCTTTCTGCAGGAAGCACTGGAGTGCAGGTCTGGGTTGGGGGTGTAGAAAAATGGGAACTCCTCTCTCTTCCTGCTTAGGAGAAAAACCTGCTCCCTTAAGACAGGAGCTACGCTAAGCTGATTTGGCGTATTATTTTTTCTCTGTTTACTGAGTTCCTTTAACTGGAGCAAGAAACGTCAGAAGCTGAGGTGGGTAACTGCTGAGGTTATTGTGCATCCAAGCTGAGAGTCAGGGCAGAAGGATCATATTAAACCTCCATGTTAGGTAGGTGTGGGGCTCTCCCTGAGGTATTCAGCGTGGTGAGGGGCCTCATCACCACTTGCCCACGGCATAAAACAGCTTTGCCTGATGCCTCTTGCAGCTCAGCTCCCTGAAACCAACAGCCTCTGGCCTAGACAGATACAGACTTCCAGGGGTCCACCACCGCAGCTTGTCTGTGCAGGCTAGTGGCAGTCATACTCCAACCCCGAGCCCTTCTACCAGCATCCCCCTCTAATATCTAGGTACCATTGCCTGGCGCACTCAGGAATGACCATCGCCTGGCACACTCAGGTACCATCGCTTGGCACTCTCAGCTTGACTAGACCAACTCAGGATCAGATCCTGAGCGCAACACAGCACTGCAGTCTCCTTTCAATAATAACAAATACAAGGTTTATAGACAAAGGTTAAGGTTTGATGAGATAGTGAGCAAAGAAGAAAAGGTTTCCAATAAACCAAAACATAAAATGCAATCCCAAGCCTGCACTTACGGCCAGTCGTCTTTTCCTGTTGGAAAGACTATGTTCTCTCCTAAACATCCAGTCTGTAACAGAGCTGTTTGGTTTTAGTCCTAGCTAGGTTGCTGGTTACCCACTGCACTCCAAGGGGTTGCCTCAGTTAATTGATGACAGAAAGTCTTTGTTTCTCTTTTTATTTACCAGAATTCATTATTTTGTCCCAGCCAAAGATGGGGAGATCCTTATTCTTCCCTTCCTGGGGGGCTGGCTCCAAGGTGTCTTCCCATATTTCACAGCCATGTGTTGACTTGAATTGTAAGTGTAGCACCCATTGTGTTTGGCTTACCATGCATAATCTAGGTATGACGCTGAGCAGACATGCAAATATCTACTGGACATGGGGGCTGGACTCAATGACCTCCTGAGGTCCCTTCCAACCCTATGATTCTTTGAAATGTACATCCCTTTGTCTGGCCAAGCCAGTTTTTCACCTTTGTTGGAGAGCAACTTCTGGGCACAAACATGTAAGGACATATTTTCAGTACATTGACATAATTTCTTACACATAATAAGTACATGCAGTTCACAATGGTATTTTTGGCCAGCATGGCTTTCCTTAAGATCTCCCACAGTATTTTGGATAGCAACAGTGTGAGCGGTGGAGTGAGTTTGTCATGCCTGTTAGGCGTTCCTGACCCAGCACAGAGAACACTTTACCAGTTGGCATCAGTGGTCCCTGTGTCACAAGGTGACATGTGCTTCATGATAGCAGACAGGCTTCACAACAGGGGAGAGGAGAAGAAGTGTTAAGTGGTGTAGCAGGGCCAGCTCCATTTCTGGCCCCAGCCCCTTGTTCAGCTCTCAGTCCTGCAGGTAGTTTGGGTACTGCAGTATGGGCCCCACATGCCCAAGCCATGGCTTGGACTTCTGTCCTTTGGCCAAAGGGAGGGTGGGGTAGGTACCCTATGATCTGCCAGGGTTGGATAAACGATTTTCCCCAGCTACCGGCTCACCCTGGTGGTAGCCTGTGGGAAGGGAGCCCAAACACTCCCTATGGAAGCTCCTCACTCACCTACTATATCTGGCAATGCTGGTGGCTGCTGCTGCAGCTTCTCAGCTTTTTAACTCTATCTCCTCCCCTCACTCCAACTTCCTCTTCTGCTCTCCTTCCCTTCTCCCAGCAGGGAAGGCTTTCTTAAAAGGCTCTGTGGCAGCCCCACATGAGATCAGCCGGCCCCAGCTGATTTATGGTAGCTCCTTCTCCACCGCTTCCCCAGGTCAGCTGCTCCTGGCTGCCCTGAAGTAACTCTCTGCTAACTTGCCAGGCCATCCCTGCTTGTTTAGAGCTGCCTGTGCCCCCTTCTAAGCTAGCCCTCTGTCCTGACCCTGTCACAATGGTTAGGTAACCACTTCTTAATACTTCAGTGTTTCTTACATGGTGGTGTCTAAGTCCTCCCACACCACGTGACCACTGTTGTTTAAAGCAGCATTTCTCAAACTGGGAGTCGTGACCCAAAAGAGGGGTTGCAGGTCCTGTTGGCGGGGGTGGAGGGTCTAGGTGTTCCTACCTTTACTTCTGTGCTACCATCAGAGCTGGTTAGGGTGGCCAACTGTCCTGTGTTTGGGACACCAAAAAGGTGTCCCTCCTTATTTTTTAAAAGGGATGAATTGTCCCGTGTTTAGGCATTCTGGGGGTGGGGGCGGGGAGCGCCCACGGCTGCTGCTTTCTCAGGGCTCCAGACTGGGAGCGCCCGCAGCCAGGGCTCTGGGCTGGGAGCTCCCGTGGCTGATGCTTATCCGGGGGGGCGCGGGCAGGAAGCACCAGTTCCCCAGGGTTTGGTGAAGCTGGGAGGAGCCACCCCTCCCCCCCCATATCTCCCATTTCCAGTATTTGGGACAGGGAGATGTGGTCACCCTAGAGCTGGGCAGCAGGACCGTGGGTGGCTGCTGGTTGGGCGCCCAGCTCTGAAGACAGCACTGCTGCCAGCAGCAGCACCAAAGTAAGGGTGGCATGGTATGGGGAGAAGGATGTCACAACCTGACCTGAAATGTTTTGAAAGGGAGGCCCAATAAAAGTAATCAGAGAACCCCTGCTTAACAGAGGGAATTTCAGACCTGCTCAAATGTCTAATCATTCTGCCCTCTAGTGACTAGACCACACCCCTAGTGCTCTTACAGAAGCATTTTATTGTGGGTTATCACAGGTGAAGTAAAACAGCTGTGCCTGGCTCAGTTACTATAAAGTTGCAGTCCATGAGCTTTTTAACTCTTTCTGTGCATTTCCTCAGTGGCCACTGGAGTTCCAAAGACCAGCATTTCTAAGTGAGCAATGGAAGTATCAGATAGACATTTGTGTGGTCAATAACGCTGCCTCCCTAAAGTATGATTTTTTACTCCTCAGCTTGTCCCGTAAGTGGGTTATGAACAGAAGATTGGCTGTTTAAAGGGATTCCCACATGGTGAAGGTGTTCAGCCAGTGAGAGAGACAGGTTTCTGTTACAATGTAAGCTGATACGTTGGTGCTGGAATACAATAATGGCTTTGTCAGTGTAGCAAGAATTCAATAGACTGCTCGCAAATTGGCTTAGTGTCAGATTTATTGAATCACTAACATTTACACTGGAGATGTACTTGGGGTCTGATATCTTTTCTTGAGCCCTCATCCCAGCGATTTCCTGTAGGCGTCGTCTTTGCGGGAGGCAAGAAGGAGTTCTTTCGATTTTTCATTTGACAGTCGCCAGCATGCCAGCTGTGACTGTGCAGCCTCAAGTGACTGGCCCAGGGCTTTTCTTTAAAGGTGCCCTGTAATGGGATAGGAGCAAAATTCAAGTCTAGCCTTTTGCTCCCATAATTATACTTCTCCCTTCTTCTGGAGCAGCAAACATAAGAGTAGCCTGAGGAAAATTCAGTTCACATTCTAACACCACTTCACTTTTTCTTGTTTTCTCCATGTGAAAAAGTCACTTTTTTCCCCTGCGGCATCAGCCGTGTCACTTGTTTAATTCTTCAAAATCTTTCAGATTTTCTTGGGCAGAGCAAACAGGAGGGAGAAAAGTCATTGTGATTCCTTCCATATATATAAGGAATAGATCCCATTGGCACAGAGGCAGTCTCTACAAGGCTGTGTACAAGAACAGGACTTGGTATGAAAGACAGTCTTGTCTAGGGGTTAAATCAGAACTGGGGGTCAGGAGAGCTACTCGCAGCTCTGTTGCTGACTTGTGTTGTGATTCTGTGCCATTTGCTGAACACAGATGTTGGTATTATCATCACTTGATCCTTTTATGCGTCAGGTCCTACAACTGTAAAAAGAGGGTAGTACCCAGGCTGTCAAGTGCTTTGAGATAAACGTTACAAACTCATGTACGTAGGAGGTCACACTAAGAGGCTCTTCTTTCACCCTGTCGTTTTGGGAAATTATTTTCTCCTTTAATTCCCTGCATATGATGCAGGGTTAAGCCACAGTAGCTCTAGAATGTGCTTGTGCAGTGACAGTCTCCTTGAAGCTTTTGCCATCTGTAATAATCTTCCTTTGTCTTCCCTGTATCAACTCTCCATCATGCTTCAAATCTCTGTTGAAATACAGCCATATAGCTTGTAATTTTCTCTGTCTTTGTTAGTTCAATAACTCAGTGAAATACTCTCTGGTAAGTGAGAAGGTCCTGAGACTGCACAGAGAGAGATCTTTACCAAACTAATGTTCCCAATAACTCAGTGAAATACTCTCTGGTAAGTGAGAAGGTCCTGAGACTGCACAGAGAGAGATCTTTACCAAACTAATGTTCCCAGCGCCGCTGACCTCTCCCCATTTGTGTTCTGCCAGTAAGTGGCAGCACATGTGCAGTCTCATTTACAGCTGGAGGAGTCTCTGTTTTTACTTTGATTAGCCATGTCCAACCCCCATGTTCTTAGCTGTTCACAAAGACAATTTGGGGTGACGGTTCGCCATCTCACTCATAAATGTGGCACTTTTTGGTCGAACATGATGAAATTCCACACCCTGAATAGGAACTGTGAATTGATCAGAGATTAAAACTTGATATTCTAAAAGAAATGTCATCAATTTTGTGGCAGAAAAGATCACACAACAGTCATTCAGTTCTGTCTGTGTGAAATTGGAATTCTCAGTGGGCCAGAAGATGTTTTGTAGCTTGGGTGGGGTTGGATCATTTTTTCCTGATTTCAGTAAGCATTTGTTTTGCACATGTTCCTGTTTTCACTTGTCATAGCCATGTAATTGAAATACAACTAGGTTTTAAACTAGTGCATCTCGTTTATTGTTTTTGTTACTCTCAGTAACTTTCAGGACATAATTGGAGATATTTAAGAGCAGGCTAGCCAAACATTTCTTGGGGATGATGTAGATGGTCCTTGGTCCTGCCATGAGTGCAGGGGACTGGACTTGAGGTCCCTTGTAGTTCTAGTGTTCTATGATTCTGTGTAAATTATTTCTTGGGTGGTTGGATATTTTGGATCTTAGCATTATTTTTACTTAATATAAAGCTTTCCCAGTAAACTGCAAAACAAAATTTATACTATATATTTGTGTAACCTTTTTAATCCTAAACACTGCAGGATGTTTTACAAACTGTGCATGTGATGTACTACTGCAGTGCAGTAGGTAGGCAGAATCTTAGGGCCTGGGGGATGGCTATTGTCTACTATCATCTTCTAGGCTTTATCTTTCTTCGTAAAATCAGTGACACACGGAGTCAAAATGAAAAGAGTGTTAACTGCAGAATCACAGTTGCTGCTGTTCCTTTGTTACACACTTCCTTTGGTGACTAAATCATATTACCACTGAAAAATCAGAAATGTGTTCTTAATGCCATTCCGTTCCCTTTTCTCCCCTGCAGCAAACCAAGAGGAAGTTAGATGATGCCAACAAACGCCTGGAGTTTCTGTATGACAAACTTAGGGAACAGACAGTAAGTAGTTCTGTTCTTCTATTACTTTGTCTTTAAATATTTTTCCCATATGCTGTTGCATGTTGTTCCTAGGAATTGTATCATTACTTACAGGCATGGCATTTCAGTAGAATACTGTTGCACCTCTCTGTCCATGTGCTGTTGGCATTTCTGAGCCTTTCTTGAAAAGATGGCATTGATACAGGTGTAATTATCCTATGTTGATCATTGCTTAGAATGACTGGCACTGAGTGTGTCCAGACTTTTCATGTATGTGGTGGAGTTATAGAGTTTATGTTGTGATAGTGCCTAGAAATCTCAACTGAGATCAGGGTCCTGTAGTGTTAGAAACACACAATAGTAGTCCCTGCTCCTATAAACAACAAGAAGTCCTGTGGCACGTTACAGACTAACAGATACTTTGTAGCATAAGCAAATGCATCTGACGAAGCATGTCTTTGCCCACGAAAGTGTATGCTCCAAAATATCTGGTAGTCTGTAAGGTGACACAGGAGTTCTTCTTGCTTATGAAGATACAGACTAACTTGGCTACCCCTCTGATACCTGCTCCCATAGGCACCAATTTCCCCATTAGTTGGGGGGGGGGGGGCATGTCTCCCCCACCCAAGGCCCTGCCCCCATTCCACCCTTTTCCCCAAACCCCTGCTCCTGTTCTGCACCTGCCCTGCCCCCATCCAAGCCCCACCCTACTTTCACCCCCACCCTACCAGCATTCCTGCCTCATCCCTGAGTGTGTTCCTGCCACGTTCCTCCCCTTTCCTCCTGGGGCATCCGGAATGCCACAAATCAGCTGTTCGTGGCACTGTGAAATCACTGGCAGGGCAGGGGAGGAGATGGTAAATAGGGCCACTAGGAAAAGGGAGGGGGAGTTTGGCAAGCACTAACTTTTCCCCATGGATGCTCCAGCCTCAGAGCACCCATGGAGTTGGCACCTGTGCCTGCCCCAAAGAGCTTACCATCAACATCAACGAATCACAGGACGTCTCTTCCCCACTCTACAAATGGGGAACTAAGGCCCAGGGAGATGAGTCACTAGTCAATGTTTTGTGGCATTCCAAGTACTGAGCTCCATTCTGCTGAGGACCATTCCCAGTGGCACAACCACAAGGCCCTGTTTCCTTAGTGACAGATCTTATGGTTGTTGAAACTTGCTCCTGGGATGCTTCCAGAGGAGGAGCCAGCCCTTAAAGTAAGTAAATAAATAATAGTGAACCTGTTAATGTGTCTTGTTTTAGTCATCGCTAAGACAGCTGCTCTGAGCTCAAGGTGCTGCTGTAAAGCCTTGTGTGGCATTGGCTGTGTGACCCAGAATACCAGCTTTCCTTGAGCCTCTGCCCCATCCCAGAAGAGCTCTACAGCATTATTGTCTTCTGCTCTTATTTTGGTATTTGACTTAATCTTCCTGACTGAAAAACCAATAAACACTCATACGAAGGGCCAGGCCAATCAGCTGACGTCCACGAGATGATAACCATTGTCGTCACTGGGCTTTGGCTTAGGTCCCAAATGCTTTAACTCATCGCTACACCTTTGGTAAGGGAGGCCCTGAGTTCTGCAGCAGCACACTGGTTTGTTGCTTGACCTTGACTGTTCAGTTTTCTGCTTTGGCTTATTGAGTGTTTGTCCTTCTGCTGAACTTCTGTGTGTCTTTGGCTTCATTCCAGCTCTCCCCAGCCATCATCAGTGGCTTGCACAGCATTGCAAAGAGCATCGAAATACGCAACTACACAGAGGGACTGAACATCCATACCCACATAGTCAGCACCAGCAACTTCAGCGAGACGTCTGCCTTCATGCCAGTGCTGAAAGTCGTCCTCACCCAAGCCAATAAGCTGGGGGTCTGACCTGACCCCAGCCTCACCCATGCAGAGTGTGTGATGTCACTCTTCCAAAGAAGTACATTTCTGCAAGAAGCGGACCAAATATCTGACCTTAGAGCATGTTGGAGTAGAGTGCAGCTCAATGGCATTACACTATCCCAACGGATAAACTTCATCTTAGAATGGCCTTTGAGCCCTGGTGCTTTTTTATTTTAATCTTTTATCATCCCTAATGATTTCTGTCTGTAGATGATCTATTTAATGGAGTGCACCTCGTATTGTCAATTTGAAGTGTGTGTTGTACTACTAAACAGTGGCTTTTAGTACAGAAGTGTGTGGCAAAATGGGGCAATCAGCTGTGCATCAGACAGACTTCATAACACATTCTCCCCACCCATTCCTTCCTATCAACTAGACTAAAGGGGCTGATCCTGTTTTTAAGTGTATTTTGTCATTCGTTTTTTTTAAAGCTACCTGCAATATAGTTTATTCCAATTAAATGTTAAATAGCTTACTTTTGCACTGGGGCAAATAGGAAAAATAAAGGCTGATGTGATCTTTTGAATAAAGGTAATTTATTAAAATATGTCTTCACGACGAAGATTTGTGATCTAAATCTGGAGCAAGAGGGAGAGTTATCCATCATTTTGAGGTGTCATAAATGAGTTTTCTCTGTGTGGAGTGCATTGCGGAAGTCCTGGTAATAGGAATTCAGACAGTTCTATTCCGAGTGTAAATCAGGGTGCTCCATGTTAAGGAAGGGTCTAGCAGGTCATGGAGAGATCTGAACTAAGGCTACCAATAGAGAGAGACTGGGGCATTCAGCACCTAAACCAAGGCAAACTTTTGCTTACAGTCCCCTGAAGTTATGAGTTCTAGGTGTCTGTTTTCACAGTTGTGATGCTCTGATGTTCTCTATGCTGGGACATGACAGTGGTCATGCCACTAGCCCCAGAACAAGTGTGGTAACTTTCCTGTGTGTTTGTTCACTGCTGCCACTTTCTGCTTTGTTTAAAACTGTACTGGAGTTTTTAAAATTTTGAAAAATGTATCATGTGGCAAATCGATGTGCTTAGGCCAATTATTACCAGACCTTTAGATGAAGGGTGCTGCCCACAGGAGCAACTGGTATCTAAGAATATTGATCCATGAGAGCTGTCAGAACTGGTAGGATGGGTAGGAATGGTGTCCCAAGCTTC
Source organism: Carettochelys insculpta (assembly GCF_033958435.1). Lineage (NCBI taxonomy): Eukaryota > Metazoa > Chordata > Testudines > Carettochelyidae > Carettochelys > Carettochelys insculpta. Next base: position 124,506,206 of record NC_134140.1, read on the forward strand.
TGTCTGCCAGAGGCTGCAAATGGATGACAGGAAAGGGGTTGCTCAATGACTACCTGTTCTGTTCAGCTCACTCCCTGTGGGGCATCTGCATTGCCACTGTCTGAAGGTAGGGTACTGAGCTAGATAGACTTTGGTCTAACCCAGTAGGGCTGTTCTTGTGGTCTTGAGGAGCTGCAGTGGAGAACAGTTTCACTCGACCACATGATGAGACTTCTAAACACAGACAACAAAAGTTAGGTTCCTAGGTCCATAATGAGGAACCTAAGTCTCCTCCTTTCTCCTGCAGTGGGCTGTTGTACTGGCTGACGAGTGGAAGAAGAGAAATTCAGCAGCGCTGCCAGAACTGAGCGATGAGCCTGAGGAATCCTTTTTTTGTATCTCAGTGTGAAAAATAAGCTTGTCACTAGTCCACCCACTGATTCTTGGGCCATATGGTCTAGTAGTTATTTCCCATCCGCTGCAAGCAATCTGACAACCTGTGTTCCAGTTCAGCATCATGCGGAATTTCCTCTTGAGAAGAACAATCTCATAGATCCAGTCTGGCTAACCCATTCTACCGGCTCTGTTTCTTAGGCCCTATGTAGTTGGGTTTGTGGGTGATGGGATGCCGCACCACTAGCCTGTCATTGCATCAGCAAGACAGCTCTCCTGGCTTTGTCAGCAGCCTGTCTCTGCCTAGGCTGTCCTGAGGATCTCCAAGCTGGAGACCCATGCTTCTGAAAAGAGAACAGGAAAAGGTTTAATGAAAAAATTGCTTTCAGTGACAATGGTAGGGAACAAAATGGTGATGGTTTATCAGTTACCTTCTCCTTGCATCTTCAGAGAGTGTCAAGCAAGTTCAACTGCCCTCTGACATTATGAACACAAAAGACCATACTTGTGTCAGGCAGTCGGTGAACTGCTGTCTGCTTCTTGCTGGTCAGATCAGAAAACGTTCCAGAAGCCGTGGGGAGTAAATAATAAAACATTTAAATTTTGGCCAGGGGATGGGGTCTTGTCCTATGATGGAAGTGCCTGGTAAGAAGAGGGCCCAGCTCTGGGGAAGAGAGTTGTGTAGCCAGTGGAAAACCTTTACAGTAAAATTCCTTTAATCCAGCCTGTGATAGTCTGGAAATCCTGACAGTCTGGCATCTTGCAAAAATAGTCCCATTTATGGAGATAATACGACAAAATTTGATGGTCCAGCATGCAGAAGTCCCCTGAGATACACTTCCCTTGAAATTCACGTAAGTCAGGGGTCTTGGGTGGTGGGTTGGGGCCCTAGTAGAGGGGTTCGGGCTGCAGTAGGGCCAGGGATGGGAAGCAGCAACAGTGAGCGCTTCGGGCCCTGAGCCCCAGGGAAGCAGCGGCCGCGGGCACTCCGAGCCCCAGCCCCTGAGGGCCTACATACAGGACAATTCATCCCTTTCAAAGAATAAGCTGGGGTGCCTTTTTGGTGTCCCAAATATGGGACCATCCCACCCAGTATGGGATGGTTGGTCACTGTGAAGCAGGAGGAGCGCAGGAGTGGTAAAGAAGCTTCAGGAGCGCAGGGTGGTGAAGAAGCTGAGGTCTTGCGGGGGTGGTGAGCTGGAGCTGGGCATTGGGGTGGTGAAGCTGCAGGAGCACAAGCTGGTGATGTCCAATAGTCTGGAAAATTTGGTAATCTGGCACGTGTCCAGTCCTAGACGTGCTGGATTAAATGAATTTTACTGCATACACGTGCATGGAGGAAAGCTTCACTGGCCACATACAGTTGTAAGGCAATTTACAGTGACCTCCACCGCATGACAGGCAGGGCTGTGTAAGGCTGTGGTGACATCAGAGTCTATTGAATACTATGGAAACAATGGTTACTTAAGCACAAAGCCTTTTTTCTTTGCCAATCCTTGTTACGAGTTTACCTTGTCTCACCTGAAGAATTTCTAAGCCTCGCCTACAAAGGAATGTTTTGCGCTATCTTTTAATCATGGTGGCATTTCCATTCTGTGCACTGTTTTTTAGTTTTTGTTTTTGTTTAAATTCAGTGCTTTGGAGCTAACGGAGCGGCTTGGTAACAATAGTTCTGCTGTCAGACAGAGAAGAGATTCTAAACTGGGCCCCCAGAGGAAAATGGGGAAAGGATTCATTAATCCTGAATGTCTTCCCATCAGATGGGGATGATGTTCTCCTGACCTGTTGTGGAATGTGGAGCAGCCAGGTTCCTGCCTCCTCAGCCTCCTGATAGTTGGATGGTTGATTAAATCCTTGGATTTTTGCCCAGTCTTTTATACCCTGCCAAAATGCATGACACACCCCCTGCCTTTGTCTTCTAAAATTATGTGTCTAGCAATCCTCAGTTCCCTTGTGGTGCTCTGAGCCTCACTTCAGATGACCCAGGCAGGAAGACGATACCATTTGATTAGTCTGTTTGACACTGTACTAGAATTTAGCAGGAAAACCATTCCATTTCCATCGGTTATTTTTCCCCTCTATGCTCCTCAACTATATTTTGGTCCTGGGTGACTGCGTAAAAGAAATCTGTAGATTAGCAATTCAAAACCACATTAAGCATCCATCAGAGGGGCAGGGGGGAGGAAGGTTAGGCGAGGGCAGACGGTGTTCAAACCTGAACACCAAAACAGGATGATGACAGAATCTCTCTTGCTTTCCCGCTGGACAACAGCCAGATTCTGCTTCGACTGAAGTCAGCAACAATACTTTTCTTGTGCAGGACTATGTAGTGCCATGGTAGCCAACTCAGTTCTGGGGCACTGGTGAGACAAGGTGGGTTAGGTGATATCTTTTACTGGGCAAACTTCTATTGGTGAGAGAGACGAACTCTCAGGCTGGACTAAGTTTTTGGCACAGGACTAAGCCCTACAATTGGACTAAAGTGAAGTTGGTTTTCGTTATGTGTTGTAAACAACAAGAAGTACTGAGACAGCTTATAGACTAACAGATATTTTGGAACTTAAGCTCTCATGGGCAAAGACCTGCTTCGTCAGATGCATGAGTCTGAGTCTCATGTACCTGATGAAGCAGGTCTTTGCCCACGAAAGCTTACGCTCCAAAATAATTAGTCTATAAGGTGCCACAGGACTTCTTGTTGTTTTTTAAAGATACAGACTAATTTGGCTACCCCTCTGATAGATGATGTAGCATTTTCAATAACAGTACATTGATGCAAAGAACAGTTTAACATTTAACATTCACTCTGAGTGCAAGCTATTAAACTTGCGCTTCCAGCCTTCACTCAGCTCCTGTAGCTTTGCGTGCCCACTGTCTTTTTAGATTGCTCAATTTCTCTTTCAGTTGCCCTGTGGAACTCATTGCCACAGTTTATCGTGAAGGTCAAAAGCTTATAAGATTTTTTGGTTTAAAAATAGATTCAACATTTATATAGAGAACAAGAATATCTGGTGTTTGGAATAGTAAACACTTAAAGAGTTTGCAATCTTCAGGCGTAAGCCATTCTCTGTCTATTGGAGTTATGAAGAAACTGAGAATTGGTTATCCTGTAGCAGACTATTGCAAGCTTTCCTGCGTCTTTCTCAGAAGCATTGGTTCTTCTTCGAGTGTCCCCGTGGGTGCTGCACATTAGGTGTCGGGCTCGCCCGGCGCCGCAGATCGGATCTTCCAAGCAGTTTCTGCCAGACCGCGCATGCGCCGGTGCGCGCCGCTCCCCCGCGCGCTCCCGGCCATGTGCGCGATCCGGTCCCCGCTAGTTCCTCTTAACCGCCGTCGGCTGCAGACGGAATCCAACTAGGCTAAGGCCAAGTAGTGTATTCAACGACTTTATCTGTTTTTTCTTAAAGTTTTTTTCAGGCACTTAGGCTACTATAAGCTAGCCGGTTGTTATTTTGTAAAAAAAAACAAAAAAAAACCAACAACGAACAAGCTAGGAGAGGGACAGCTCAGCCAGTCCCAGTAACAAGCGCCGGAGGCCAGGAGCTAGGGCTATCAGCCCTCCTGCTAAGGCAGGCCATCGGACGGGGAAAACGGCACAAAGAAGGTGCTAAGTACCCACTTAAAAACTCAGACTCATCAACAATGTCCTCTTCAGGTTTTAAAAAAAAAAAAAAAAAAAAATGCTGCTTCTTGACAAGGCCCTCCAGCCAGAAGCGCCGGAGCGGCCGCAGCAGGAGGGACCCTCCGGGGCCCTTAAAAGGAAAGCTGCCTCCCTCACTCCATCAGCGCAGAAACGGAGGAAAGTATCTCCAGCCCGATCCCTGCCGGCAGCAACAGCGAGCGGGACGGGAGGAGCAAGCAGCCCCCAGCCGCAGCAACAGCTGATCGGCGGCGGCACGGAGAGCCACGTGGAAACGGCTCAGCCTCCGATACTCAGCCAGCCACCCCGCACCGCAGGCAGGGCGGCGGCTAAGCAAACGCCGGTACCGGCGGCACCGCAGGCAGCGACACCGACCCCCGGGGAACCGGCGGTGCAGAGCGCGCAGGCACGTAGCCTGCCGGCACCGGAGGACACCGCACATGCGGCATCGCCCTCAAGCGTGCCTAGCACGGTGCGGACGGGGCCGGAATCCCCTGTATGCTCCCCAGCCCGATCCCTGCCGGCAGCAACAGCGAGCGGGACGGGAGGAGCGAGCAGCCCCAGCCGCAGCAACAGCTGATCGGCAGCGGCACAGAGAGCCACGTGCAAGCGGCTCAGCCTCCGATAATCAGCCAGCCACCCCGCACCGCAGGCAGGGCGGCGGCTAAACAAGCGCCGGTACCTGCGGCACCGCGGGCAGCGGCACTGACCCCCGGGGAACCGGCGGTGCAGAGCGCGCAGGCACGTAGCCTGCCGCCACTGGAGGACACCGCACATGGGGCACCGCCCTTGAGCGTGCCGAGCTCGGTGCGGACGCCGGAATGCCCTGTATGCTCCCCAGCCCGATCCCTGCCGGCAGCAACAGCGAGCGGGACGGGAGGAGCGAGCAGCCCCCAGCCGCAGCAACAGCTGATCGGCGGCGGCACGGAGAGCCACGTGCAAGCGGCTCACCCTTCGATAATCAGCCAGCCGCCCTGCACCGCAGGCAGGGCGGCGGCTAAACAAGCGCCGGTACCACCGACCCCCGGAAAACCAGCGGTGCAGAGCGCGCAGGCACGCAGCCTGCCGGCACCGAAGGACACCGCACGTGCGGCACCGACTTCGAGTGTGCCGAGCTTGGTGCGGACGGGGCCGGGATCCCCTGTATGTCAGGGGCGGAGTTACCTCCTCAAGGGAGGGGGAAGACTGCACACAAGAGGAGGCATTGCAGCCCCTCTCTGCACAGGGCTGTGGAGTTGCTTTCTCACAGCCCTCCGCTATGTTGCAGGCTCCAACTAGAAGGCAGGGGTCCCCCCCCCGCCTTGGCCTACCCGGAGCCCCCTTCTCCATTTCTGCAACCAGCCTCACCCTGGCTGGGACCACCTCCACCCTTCCTGGGATTTGAACCGCTGGACTATTAGGCAAAGTCGCTCTCTCCGGGGTCTCGACGGTCTCCCTCCCCCAGACGCACAGGGTATGCACCAAGGGAGTGGTCTAGGTCACCTTCCCAAGACCAGTGCTTATACTGCCATGGTTGCCCCTACCACGCAGGGCATAGACACCATCGGCAATCTACTAGGGAAAGATCCCTACGAACGATCTCGTACCCCCGAGGGCAATTGCGACCGGGGACAGAGACTTAAGCATCTCAGGGGGGACTGGTTATGGAACCCCGAGATTTTCCTCGCACACCTCTAGTGAGAGGGTGTACCATCATCAGCAGGAACCGGAAGGGTCCAGAGAGACGTACCCCAGCGGTTCCTCGCTTTCCTCCCCGGATGAGGCTACGGCCCCGGGGGGCATCCATCCTCCGGACGATCTCAAACAGTTCCAAGAGCTGTTTTACGAGGGTGGCCTTCACGCAAGGCTTCCAGACAGCAAAGGTGCAAGAGCAACACCATAAGCTCCTCAAAAATCTGAGACCTCTGGCCTCCTCCAAAATAGCGATACCGCTGATGACGCAATCTTGGAGTCTGCCACTATGATATGGCAGACTCCTGCGACTATTCCGCCTGTCCACAAAAGAGCGGAGAAAAAAAAAAAAAAATACTTCGTGCCCACGAAGGGCATGGAGTTCCTGTTCAGCCACCCACAACCAAATTCTTTGGTGGTGGAGTCGTCGCAACGTGGGGGAATAGACAAACATGCCAAAAAGCTAGAGCTGTTGGGCAGAAAGGTCTACTCCTCCTCCACGCTACTGTTGCCAATGGCAAATTACGCAGCGCATCTAGCGAACCATAATTTCGACAACCACATTAGGTTGACCTCCCTCATGGACTCGCTTCCAGAGGGCACGAAACCAGTGCTCAAGGCCATCATCCGACCATTTTATAACCAGTGGCAAAGGATCACCACAGACAAATGGGTGCTGGAGATCATAGCCACGGGGTACGCCATCCCCTCCCAGTTGCTCCCACCGCCATGACCTCCACCCGGGGCCCCACCTCCAGGAGACCTCCCCACCTCCAGGAGACCTCCCATGTAGCGAGGCTCAAGCAGGAGGTAGACCATCTCATGCTCGTAGGGGCAGTGGAAAGAGTGCCGGAGCAACTGCAAGGGAGAGGGTTCTACTTGAGGTACTTCCTCACGGGGAGGCCCATCTTAGATTTTCGAGGCCTCACCGGTACCTGCGCAAGCAACGTTTTCGGATGATCACAAACGCCTCCATCCTTACGGCACTAGACGATGGAGATTGGTTCGCAGCCCTCGACTTACAAGGTCCTACCGTTTGGGCTCTCCTCAGCCCCCAGAGTCTTCACCAAGACCTTGGCAGTGGTGTCAGCCTACCTGCACAGACAGGGGGTACTTATATTCCAGTATCTGAATGACTGCCTACTCAAAGGGGCATCGAAGGAGGAGGTACTACGCATAATATGTGTCACAGCAGGCACGTTCTCTTCGCTCGGCCTGCTTATCAATCTGACAAAATCAAAGACAGACCCCACACAGGACATAGAGTTCGTAGGGGCACGCATAAATTCTATTACAGCGAGGGCGTATCTACCAGAGACTCGCTTTCGGTCCATCGGCTCCCTCGCGCAAGGCTTCACCTTCAGCCCTATGGTGCCGGTTCTGACGTGCTTACAGCCGCTGGGCCACATGGCAGCAGCGACGTTTCGTAGAACAGAACGCCAGGTTACACATGCGCAGCATGCAGCATTGGCTGGCGAGCGTATACAAACCGGCAGCACACACTGTTCACAGGATGGCGTCGCCCACAACGGAGGTGCGCAAATCCCTGCAATGGTGGGTAAACCCCGAGAACCTGCTAACAAGGGTACCCTTCCACCAACCACACGTATTGGTTTTTCTTACTACAGATGCCCCCCTCATAGGGTGGGGAGCACACATGGGCGAAGAGGTGACGCAAGGGCTGTGGTCCTCTATGGAGCAGTCACTGCACACAAATATACTGGAGCTCAAAGCAGTGTTCAACGCCTGCAGACACTTTCGAGACCAACTGAAAGGCAAGGTAGTCGGGATCAGTACAGACGATACCTCCACCATGTTTTATATAAATCGGCAAGGAGGAGCTCGGTCCCGTGCCTTATGTGTAGAAGCAGTCCGGTTGTGGAACTGCTGCATCGCCAACAATGTAACCTTGAAAGCCTCGTACTTACCAGGCGCTCGCAATGTGAAGGCAGACCAGCTGAGCAGGCGTTTTCGCACTCACGCACGAGTGGCAGATCCGTCCCGATCTGCTGCAACCGATTTTTCCACGCATGGGGTTTTTCCCCAGATAGACCCTGTTTGCTACTCAGCACAACAAGAAGTGCCCACGATTCTGCTCCAGGGCAGGACTGGGACGGGGGTCCCTGAGGGATGCCTTCGCGATCTCATGGAGGGGCCCCCTGCTTTACGCTTTCCCTCCCACAGTGCTCATCCACAAAGTGTTGCAGAAAGCCAGGAGGGAAGGAACCTGAATGATCCCGATAGTCCCAACGTGGGATCGACAGCAATGGTTCCCCCTATTCCTGCGCATGTCGGACCGGCCACCGATGTCCCCTCCGGTGGCGCGGGATCTGCTCACGCAAGCCCAGGGGTCCATAGTGCATCCACACCCCCAAAGCCTGCGACTACAAACGTGGTTAATCCATGGCTCAGCTCCCTAGAGAGCACATGTACGGAGGAAGTGCAGCAAGTCCTAGAAAGTAGCAGGAGGACTTCCACCAGGAAGACCTTCAAGCAGAAATGGACTCGCTTTACGGCATGGTGTTCTACCAAACAGCTAGCCCTCTTTCGGTGCCTATGGCTGTGATATTAGAGTATTTACTGGACCTCAAGAGAGGAGGACTCTCGCTATCCTCGTTTCAGGTCCACCTGGCCGCCTTTTTGGTGTTCAGACACGAAGAGGAAGGGCACATGGTGTTCGCCCATCCCATGGTTACCAGGTTCTTCAAAGGGCTGGTAAGCCTATACCCGCCTCAGAAACCGCTTCCACCTCTGTGGAACTCGGACCTGGTGCTTAATGCGAAAAGGGGACCACCGTTTGAGCCTTTGGCCACGGTTTCCCTCCGCCTCCTTATGATGAAGACGACCTTTCTTCTCGCAATCACGTCAGCTCGCAGGGTGAGCGAGCTTGAGGCAGTTATGGCAACGCCGCCCTGCGCTGTTTTTCCAAGGAGGCGGTAACCATACGGCTGCATCCAGCCTTTGTTCCTAAAGTTTCTTTCTGAGTTTCATACTAACGAACCTATTGTTTACCCTTGTTTATCCAAAGCCTCATAACTCTAACAAAGAGGCGCGCCTACACCTCCTGGACGTGAGCAGGCGCTAGCTTTCTATATGGACAGGACCAAGTCCTTCCGGAGAACGGATAGGCTCCTAGTCTCTATTGCTCCCAAATCAAAAGGAGAATGTCTCTCTTCGCAGAGAATCTCTAAGCACATCGTATCTTGCATAAAAATGTGCTACAAACTCAAAAAGACTCCTTTACTGGCCACGCCCAGGGCTCATTCCACTAGGGCGGTGGCAGCATCAATAGCCTTTTTTCAAGGGCGTTGCGCTACAAGACATTTGCAGAGTGGCGACCTGGTCATCCTGTGACACCTTCGCCAAACATTACGCCCTTCACAGGGTATTCCAAGAGGATACCCGTCTCTCGGCAGCGGTCCTCTCGGGGACAAGCTGCACATAATCCGATTACCCACCTCCTATCTTGGGTTACTGCTGGGTAGTCACCTAATGTGGAGCACCCACGGGGACACTCGAAGAAGAAAGAAAGGTTACTCACCGTAGTAACGGTGGTTCTTCGAGATGTGTCCCCGTGGGTGCTCCACTACCCGCCCATCCTCCCCACTCCGGATCTCTGTTTAGTGTTTTGCAGGAGCATCCGAGGCGGTTGGTCAAGGAACTGGCGGGGACCGGATCGCGCACATGGCCGGGAGCGCGCGGGGGAGCGGCGCGCACCGGCGCATGCACGGTCCGGCAGAAACTGCTTGGAAGATCCGATCTGCGGCGCCGGGCGAGCCCGACACCTAATGTGGAGCACCCACGGGGACACATCTCGAAGAACCACCGTTACTACGGTGAGTAACCTTTCTTTCTGGCCACTGTTCAAGACAGGGTAGTGGTTGAGATCACCTATTGATAGCTCTGCCAGGAGCTACATTTGCATGTGTTATACAAAGCAACATTTATGTTGTTTAAAAAAAATGAAATAAAAATTGCCATTAGAGTGTATGATATCTCTGAGAATGAGGTATTTGCCTAGGTGTCATCCCCCTCCCCAAGTCCAGATCATCAAGAAAAACCCAGAGAACACATTCACAAAATTTCCCACTTACTAATTTTCTCAGAGCCTAGTGAAATTTACAAAGCAAGCCAATTCTATTCTCTCTGCACAGACTTTCTGATCAGTATCAACGTGGTTGCATGAAAAATTCAAATTCAAAAATCTCTAAATCAATTCTTCAGACTTTTCACAAACAGCAACAGCAAAAATGCTTTTCTGACCAAATTTCACCTCCAGACTTCCGTACTGGAGAATGTTCTGAGTGACAGGAAAAAAAGGAGTCAGAAAGGAAGCTGCACCTCAGCCATAATGCACACAGCTCATGGCTACTACTGTAATTTCCCAACACGGGAGAAAAAAAGCACAACACTTGAGTGTATGCTTAACTTGAAAGTGCCCAAACAGTGCCATTGACATATTTCAAGATAAGCACATGCTTAAGTGATTTGCTGGATCACGGCCTTTGGTTGTCTCCATTCCCTTCTCTGTCACTTGATGAGCTCATAGGCTTCTGAACAGTATTTTAAGTTGACTTACTAAGATCACAACTGCTACTTTAAAAAGAAAAAAGAAAAATCAAAGTAACTCACTTTGAAGCATTTTTTCAGAGCTCTATGCTGAAATTTCATGATGGCTGGCTACTCCACCCTTCCTGCGTTCGCTTTAACAGGCACTTGCTTCCCCTCTGCCTTCTTCCACAGAGAAACTTCTAGAAAGACATTTAAATGCATCCATGAAAGTGCTGAGTTTAATTATATCCTCTCTCCTGATGCAGTTGCCTCTGGAGGACTAGTTGGTAATTAATTAGCATACTAAGCTAATGAGCTTTGGCACAGCACAACTCATGAAATTGCTCTTTTCAAGCGCTGTTGATCTAACACTGGAATGTTAAAAACAAAGTATTTACTCACCTTGCACTGAGTTGTTTTGTGGGGAGGTTGATTTTACCTGCAGGTCATTCAGTTGGGACGAGACTTTGCACCTTCCAGAGCAAAGTCAATTGTGCTGCACCAGAACACTGATGGGGGTATATGAGGCCTGCATCACCATTCCAAAGGCCATTGCATTATTGTGCACTGTTGTGCAAGGGGCATCACATTGTACAAGGCAGGTGGAAAAGGGCAATCAAGGTGCATTCTAATTAGCTCATGCCATATTGGTTTGCTCAGAGAAAAAAACCACCTTTGTTTGCTTTTGACTGAGCGTGTAGTTACAAAGTCGGGGGACGGAGAGGGGTTGATTCTGGCAAAGTTCTCACTGACTTGAATGGGTGCATGCCTGGAAAACCCCAATGCCTTTTGGTCTCATTTTGTGTCTCTTGAAGCTTTGTTTATAGTGCATGTAGTCAGTTTGCTTGTGAGCAAGTCACAATGTGGTTACTCGTTCATATACTTGCGATCTATGTCGTCACATTCCTTCTTTCAGCAAGATGGCAGTACTCAGGCTGCCCACAGCCTCAAATGTCCCCATTTGCTAGGATGGGACATGTAAATAATCTAGTGACATGTCCGATGAGTGGCTACATCAATGAGTATTATTTCTTCCTTCGTCAATGCAGTTAATGCATTTTTGTTAGCCAGGCAGTAGTTCTCCTCTAGGCCCTGCTGAAACAAAGCGTGTAAACCTGTGCTTAACTACATAGGTACATGCTTAAGTTGATTCCTATTCAGAAAGACACTTTGGCACTTCATCAGTTGTACTTAAGATCTTGTTTAAGTTGTTTGCTGTCTAGGAAACAAGGAAATCCACTGAGAGTTGATCACAAAGGCCTCTGTGCGCGTTATCAAAATCCATTTCCTAGCTGGGAGGTTAAGAAGTCCATGCATCCCAATATAAACCCCAGTTCAGCACATAAGCACACGCCTAATTCTAAGCATCTGAGTTCTTCCACCGAAGGTGACAGAGCTACTCCTGTCCTCACCACTCATCAAATGTTTGGCTAGGTCAGGGCCTTTTATTAGCATGCTAAAAGGCACATGCTTACAGTCTTGCTGCATCAGGGCATAAGAGGTAAATCCATATTAATAGAAGATATAAACTAACAAGAAAATAATGCTGAACACAGCATAGTAGAAGCGGTTTATGCTCCAGACTTACTTTGTCTGCAACACCCATGCCTGCACGCCCATGTGGAACAGTAGTGAAAAAGAAAGCTAGAAACTATGCAAGGTGACAGAATATGGCCACAACAATAAAGTGAAGTCTAAAAGCTGCTGTGTTAACCCGCCTGCCTTTTTTTTTTTAAATAGCACCAATCTTTGGACTCTGTTTATGAAGCCAGATCTGTGATCTAGTTTCCCTCCTGGTGTTGGCTAAGGTGGGTTTCCCATTTCCATGGGAATGTTTTGTTGTCCGAAACAAAAAGTTAATTTGAAAAGGCATTCAGGTTTTGGTTTTGTTTGAAACTAAAATTCTACTCCCCAGGCTAGAGATAGCAAAGGGGTCATCAGTCCGTTTCTGAAGCAATGGGCTCGTACCTTAGTTCTATTTGATTTTGTAAGTGTTTGAGAATCTCTTCTGGTTCTTGCTTCTTTCAAGATTCTCCATGTCTCAGGAGACCACAAAGTGGTCTATTTTTCCCCCCATTGGCATTTTCCGTTATCCTCGTTTGTGGGAAGAATGCTGTAGCTTCCGTCTGCCAAAACGGAATCCTCTTATGTCCAAATTTCACACTGTCACTAAAAGCAGCGCTGTCTAAATCTATAAGATTTGGCGTCTCCTTCCAGTCACCTATCCAGGACATCGTCATATCCCAGCCAGTTTGCAATGGCTGTGCAAATCGTGATGTTAAATTACAATTGGGTGCTCTTTTATTATTATTGGTGGTGTTGTTATTGTGCATTTGTTGCATTCTCTCCTCTTTCAGAAATAGCATTTCTGGGTCGTTAAGGTAGGCCACTGTATGTATGTACTATCAGGTCCTTGAAGTCCCTCTTCACGCTAGTCAGGATTCTTTGCATGGTGCTGGCCCTGGAACTGTGTTCTTTACACATAGCTGTGGTATTGGTGGCTGAGTCTTGAGTTCCCCCTCCTCTGCATGTGCTGCTACAAAGAAGGCACCTTGAGTCCAGGGGTGCAGCGCCAGCTGTGCCCCAGGTGCAAATCCAGTTGATATGATTTAGGATGGTTATTTGTGTCTTTTAGCAGAGATTAAATCTTTCCGTTGTGCTATGGATAGGGTGGAAAAGATTCTGACACCTTTTCTTGATGCTGAGGAGCTCTGAACTCCCTGATCTCGATAGGAATCAGAGTATGGGGTATCTGGCCCCCCCACAAATCAGACCATGGTAGGATGGGAATCCAGGACGGAAGCCCTGAGACCCTGACTGCACACAGGCCGGTAGGTCACCTTGGTCTTTGTGCTCCCAGCTTGAGATCTCCCCCACTCAGGCCTACACGGAACTCCACAGCTTAAAGCAGGCACTGATTCCTCCCACTGTTTGTGGGCCACTAAACCACAACGTCACTTTTTCAGTTTCACTCCTGCCCTAGCCCGTTTAGGAAGCTTTCCTGGGAGAAATGCAAACTCAGGAGTTCATGGTGGTCTTCCTCAGAAGGTCATCTCCTCCACTTCAGCACAGTGAGTTTTATGAAAGGTGAGGATTTACTTAAGAAGGCACCAAATTACAACATGGTATTTGTTACAAGTGCCGTGCTCCTGTATGTGTAGTGCATGTACGTGGTGCTTGTATAACAGCTGAAATGTAACAAACTAGTAAAAAATATTTCTCCCAAGAGCTTGCCCTGTAAGAGGGAACATATCAAATAGCAGAACAAGCAAATAAGATGAGGCATAGCAGCTAGATTGCTGCCTTTAACAAAGAAAATTGCCCACTGAGCCTTCAAAATTTCCCCTTTGGAGTGATTTTGCTCCGGAAGGCATTTAAAGAGTAATTGCAGGACCTGGCCTCAGAAATACACTTTAATTTGCTTAAGGAGATAAAAGTCAATAGGGCTACTTGATGTCCGTCTGAAGTCATGTGCCTGAAGTTAGGCAAGTACTGAAGTATCATGCTGAAATGTCAGCTGGATGGATGGTTTTGCTGTCAATCGGTTCATTAAGATTCACCCTCTGGCCTGCATGTGGTAGAAAAAGTTACCTACTTGCTTTTCTGAAGGTCCCGTCTCCATTAAGGAGAAGTGTAATAGTGTAACTGAGAGCACAAACCCCAATACAGAGGCCCTGCCTCAGCACAAAATTACCTTCCACTATTGCAGTTTACACTTGTAATTTACCAGATAGAGTTGTACTTCTACTGGGTGTGGAGCGTATCTACCTTAGAGTGTTGCAGCCAGGCAACTCGTAGTGTGTACGTTCATCAGTGTGGCACCTCAAATCAAAGGAGTTAGAGCTGGAAGAGACTCACTTAATCACAGAATCCATCCCAGTTTGGTATGGCCCAAAAAAGAAAGCTTCTATCAAGCTGACGCCATGTACACTTGAACTTAGCCTAAAGACTGACCTTGAACATCCTGAGTATTTGAGCCCCTGAAGGAATAAAATAGAATAAATGATCAGCAATGTTCCCTCTGTTTTTCTCCATCCAAGTGTGGAATAAATTTTGTTGTGGGTGCTAAGGCATGTGCGGGTGTGCACCACCAGTAGAAACACAGGCTGCTAATGAGCCTGGCAGCATTTGACTCTTTCCTGGATGGTCGCCCACGTGCTCAGCTTAAAGGAAACGCTGCCCATCAATCCAGCTGGACGTTATGTGTGTTGCAAATCAACCAAGTATAAGTCTCTGGTGGTACGAAGTGATTTCACTGTCACAATTCAGGTGCACTCAAGCACACAACACACCCACAGAAAACGTTTTTCATTTGTATTGAGGAACCATTCAAGAACGGAAGGAATGAGTCGCAGGCCAATACTTTACTGGCTCTTGACATCCGATTTTTAAACAACTTCAGAATTCCATAAATTGTTCATGAGTCACGGCTCTCTCTCTGTCTCCCCTTGCTCTGTATCAGCAGAATGTGAAGCCATGTACCAGTAAACTACCCCCCGCCATCCCCACTCCCTGGTTCTCTGTGAATCTGGGTCAGCCTCTGGACATGAGTGAACTCTCTATTAACTCTGGGCTCTAGAACGCTACAGGATTCTACATTTGGTACAGCAGCTTGTACTAAGTGACCAAACACAAAAAATGAGACCGTAGATGCAGCAAGAAGCAAAGGCCAAAGCCTAGCTGGGAAAAAAAGGGAGGGAGGGTTAGATGTACATTTGAAAACTAAAACAACGATGCTTTTAGGGAGGGGAAGGAATGGGGAATGCTGACGTAGCCTTCACTGCACT
The DNA here is from genome assembly GCF_033958435.1 of Carettochelys insculpta. Taxonomy (NCBI): domain Eukaryota; kingdom Metazoa; phylum Chordata; order Testudines; family Carettochelyidae; genus Carettochelys; species Carettochelys insculpta. Next base: position 124,521,224 of record NC_134140.1, read on the forward strand.
TTTTACTTCAGTGGCTTCTTTGTTCTTTTCAGGAGAGTCAGTTGTGTTAGCTGATTCCAGAAAGTCTGCTGCTGCCTGCACCACAGAGGAGCTTTTTGGATGGTGGAGCTGGCTTACAGAACAAAGACATCTGAAATTCAGCAGCCTTAGTAAAGTGCTTACTGTCACTTAGAGAATGCCATGCTCAACCAGTAAGTATAGAGAGAGAGAGAGAGAGAATTCTTTGCATTTCTCTAGTACCATTAGGGACTGTTGCTGAAAAAAAAATTTGATATTTCCTCCCCACCCCATCCTCTACTGACGTCTTGGCTACATCTACACGAGAAGCCTCTGTCGACAGAAGTCACTGTCAGAAGAGATTTCCCGGCACAACTGCTGTGGACAGATTGTATTTACATATAAAAGCAGATTGAAAGAGCAATCCACTCTGTCCACAGTGAGCAGCCAGACTGCCCAGCCCTCTCTCCACAGAACAGCTGACTGGAAGCTCTGCAAACAGGGCTGCCTGGTGAACTGGAAGTCCTCTCTGTCCAGAAAGGGGTCTGGAGTGTCTATGCGGCTGTTTTGTCAACAGAACACCGTCAAGAGAGGTGTTGTACCTGAACAGGGGCGGGGATGTAACGCTGCTGGTGGATGTGCTGGGTTTTGTCAACAAACTGTTAACAAAAAAGCGCATTTTGTATGTAGACGCTCCGTGGTTTTTTCGGTCAAAAGTCCAGTTTTGTATAGATGTAGCCGATGACCCTGAGTAGGGGCTGCAGGGCTTGAGCCCTTAGGGTGGAATTCACCCCATGCGGAGACCGGAGCAGGGTTTAAGTGCCAAAGTCATGTTTTACCTCTGCAGAACAGCGAGTAATTAGGGAGTGTAGAGCCCAGTCTGTGTAGAAAAAGTGGGGAAGGAGTGGGACATCAACTTAAACCTGCTTTCGGTTACTCTGCTTGGAGCAGGGCCCCTCCAGACAGGCTGGCCATAGGCATCAGCTGGTGTGACTTGCACAGACCTGAGGCTGTGATGTTTATTTCCACCTGCTGCAGCTTTCTCCCTCTCTCTGTGGCCCAGCACTTGGTAGCCCAGGCTGGGATTTCCCAAAAAGGGGTTTGACTTTCCACACACTGACAATGAGTGGAGACAGTGTACGCAAATGTCCCCCTTTCCCTGCCCGCCCCCAAGCACTCTCACAAAGGGAAGCTGTCATTGCTGTCTGCTGCCATGTTACTGTTGGTGGAATAAATGGGTCCCCAAAGCCGAAAGGGTTAGCCTGACCCTGTGCCTTGCTGACAATAAGCAAGGTTCAGGTTTTGGTATATAGAGACTTCAGCCTGCTTGGTACTGTCAGTAAGGCAGCACTAACGAGCCTCTTAACTTTTATTAAAGCTACCTAAAGAAAACAGCATTTGAAATGCACCCTATGAAATAAGGATTTTCTTTTGAACAACTTTTTGTTCCCTTTCCCTTTAACGGGAGACAGATTTGAGAAGGAAACCCTCTTATTGCCGGTCTCTGGTATTAGCTGTCCTTCTAGAGATGAGAGGTAGTTGGCAGAGGTAGGCCGGAGCTGTCCTTCTCACTGCTGTTAAAGTCCAATCACACTTCCGAGAAGACAAACCCAGAGCAACACGCACAAAAAGGGAAAGGAAGGGACCACCAACAGCAGAAAATGCAGCTTCTCTCTCTGGTAGCCACTCTTATTTGGAGGCTCACTTCTGAAAAAACATGGGCACCGCACACAGTCTGATCAGCTCCTCTGAGACCTGGCCAACTCACGCCAGCAGTGGGCTGTTTATAGCATTGAATTTGGTTGCCTCTCTGGTCCCTGCTTAGAAAAGCATTACTAAAATATACAGGCTTGGCTGGCCAAGCCCGGCTATTGTTAGACAGGAGGATAGAAGAGAAGGCTAAAGAAAAACTGTGACAAGGTGGAAGGAAACCGGCACGTGACTTAGTTGTGGGGACAGTCTCGCACATAGTGTCTGGAGATGGTGATGTCCTCTGGCCCCACTGCTCGGAATGTCTTTCTATATTAGGATGACGGAGATGCAGGAGCCATGATGCTGAAGTTCATCCTTTCCCCTTCTGTCATCTTTCAGCCAGCCAGTGCTGGGGTGGCCAGTTTACCCTCCCCGTCTCTTTCGGAGGATCCCAGAAGGGAGCTGTGGATGGAATCGCCCATTGCCCCATCATTTGATTCACCAACTAGTCTGAATTTCCACCACACTGACTTTGGTTCACTGCTTTCCAGTCCTGCCCCTCCTCTTTTACCAGGCATGATCATGGCACCAGCCTTGGCTTCTTGTCCCAGCCATGTGTATTGTTGTAGCTTATTGTGACACCTTACATACCTCGAGCTGCTTTCCCACAGATTTGACAGTTGAGCTCAGAGTTAGGGTACATTTGAAGGCCCATCTGTTAGCTGACTGCTCATAACATCGTTAACAGCCTGCTTATTGTTTGTTCACAGTGGGTTGCAAACAGATCACTCTACAGTTCAAGCCACTGAAGAACTGCCCTTTCCACATGGCACCAAGTGCTGGGATTATTGTTAAGGGGCCGGTTTTTTGGGTGGGAGCCCATTTGGGCCCTCAAACCTGTTGAGCACTGGGATTTTCAATTGCTATTAAATTAGATGTCCTTTCACATCAATAGCTTTGAAGCAGGCCCAGCTGTAATGAATGAGGAGTGCCTGATTTGGTGCATGGAGGGGTTTGCCCCCAGCTAACGAGGAGCTCTTAAAAGGGCTCGGCCATCTCACAAAACCCTGGCTGCCTTTGGGGAGGACGAATTGCCTCTTACCTCTGCTGCTGCTCGGATCCCTCCCTCCCCGTGTTTGCATTCTGTCTGCGTGTGTGTGGGAAGAGGCTGTCTGGCCAATATGTGGCAACAGTGGACAGAGCAACACGCTCGCTCCCTTGCAGAGCCCCACATGTAATTCTGATTGGCTGTAGCTATGCAGGTCCCTCTTTCACTCTCTTTTGCTCTTTCTCTCCCCTCCTCCCCCTCCTACTCCCCCCCCCCTTTTTTTTTCTTCCCTCTGTTGCTGTGCGGAGTTCAGCCCTCGCACAGCAGTAGCATCATGGGCGAGATGCTAGCAACAGATGCTGTAGTCCGGGATTTGCCTTTCTAGGGTTTATTGAAAACTGGTCTGGAGAGGAAAGAAGAAGCAGGGGGGGAAATACGCAAACCTAAAAGGAAGAACAGTCATCGCCCAGTACAAGCAATCGCTCATCAGCTAAGCAAGCTAGCACTCACCTGCGTTGTCTGACAGGGAGCCGCTCTCAGACCCTGGGCCGTGGGGTACCGCATAAGCTTACGCACATTCAGACCTGGCTTCCTTAGTGATGGCGAGCCAGGGAGCCCAGCCTGCAGGGGCTGGCGAGACAAGGAGCCCCTTCTGCGATGGGAGAGAAGAAAGCCCGTTAGGCTCAAACGCCACCAGCAGCGAGGGACAGGCCAGAAACAGCCAGCAGATCGTCTGGAGGAATGTCGTTCTAATGACACTGCTTCACCTCGGAGCCGTGTACTCCCTCTGCCTCATCCCCAAGGCCCAGCTGCTCACTTTGCTCTGGGGTGAGTCCCCTGACAAGCAGGCTCTGCTTTGGTCTCCCCCCTTTGCAGACATCTCTGTTCGGTGGGGGGGTGGGCGGGTTTGTGGCTCTTTGCTGAAAGTTGGCCCTGGCCTGAGTTTATGGCCATTTTAAAACGGGAAAGGGGGAGGTTGTCCGTAGGAGCCGGAGATTTCACAGTCCTCTTAGCTCAAGTTCTCCATTGTGCTCCTCCGCTGTGGGATTTGAGCCACCGAGTACTTTTCCCACAAGCGACAGGATCAGAATTGTTCCTGCACCGGGGGGTGGGGGCAACAGAATCAGTCAGATTAGACACTCCGGCCCCCATTCAGGGACCTCTGGTGGCTGTTTTGAAGCACCTTCCCATAGGAGATTGCCTTGGCTAGTCCCTGCCCACCTCCCAGGCCCTGGCGATTTTGGCTCATTTCTGAACCAGAAGCTCACAATAATCTCAATGGCACAGCAGGGGAAGGGAGGGGAGGTTGAGGGGGAGATGGAGTCTGAGTTGAGGGGCTGAGCACCCTCCACTCGCACTCAGGTCAATGAGAATTGAGGGCACTCAGTATCTAGCAGGATCCAACTCAGCAGCTTCCCACTCTAATTCTTGCTCTATATTTGGTCCTGGTTACTTTTTCTTCCCACGGGCTCTGCTTCCTCACCGCCCCACTAGCCCTGGGGCCGGCCTCTGCCCCGCTTTTAGGGCTGGTCTGTGGAGATGCTATTTGCCTGCTCGCATTTCACAAGTCATTAACGGATGAATCCCGCTGGTACCTCTGGCACGTCTGCCCCGGCGTAAAAAAACCTGCCAGAGATGCTCTGAACAGGGCTCCCCACCCTTTCCCCCCCAGGTCCAGCTGGGTCACTGTGGTGTGCACCAGAGGCTTGTGGGACTTGGGGCTGCAGCCTGGGAAATGCTGAGGTGCACACAACTCCTGCTGAATCCTCCTCATTCCTGGGCGTCGGGATTTACAGCCAGCCTGACTGCATGGGCACATCAGCCAGAGCAACGTCGCTTGGCCCCTTTCCACCAGCCTGAGCTGCGGCCCAGGGAACAGTCCATTTCCCGTGGCCCCCTCTCTGGGGGGAACTTGGCGGGGAGCTATAGAAAGCCCAGTAGGAGCTAAAGCACAGTTCCAAGGTGCCTGGTGCTACGGCCCAGCACGCAGTCCTCTGCAGCGCCCACAAGACTTGTTTTATGCTTCCCACAAGTGCCATGGAGCCTGCTGGGTGTTGAAAGGGTTTTGTATCTGCCAGGACACGGCCCATAAGCAAACCCGTGCAGAGTTAGTGAATGCTGGGAGGCGGAGAGGCATTCAAGGGCCCCTCCACTCACTCCTCTCCCTGTTTGGTTTGGGGATGTGCTGGTTTGCATGACACAAGGGAAGCAGGGATAGTGCCTAACTCCTGGCTCTTCGGCTTCCCAAACTTCTCCTCCCTCCCCCTGCCCCCTTCTTGTATTCACAACAATGTGGTATTTATGCATTGTGTTCCTTATGGACAAATGATGACAAGGACTTCTTGCACTTCCAGCCCACCTCTCATCAGTGCATTGCTGTGCCCTCTGCACAGGAGGGTTTGTTAGCCCAGCACTACGGAAGGGGAAACTGAGGCAACAGGAAGTTCTGACACTGGTAGTGAGTGGTAAACTAGGGAGTGGAACGCAGGTTTCCTGGCTGCCATTTCCCTTCCATTGTCTGCCTTAAGAGCAATGAGTTTGCTACTTGAAAGCCCAAGAGCGTGTGTGTAGGAGGACACAGGTGGCTCTAGATCCAGACCGTGTTCATCAGAACATGCTCCATCTCCTTCCTGGATTCCATGCTGGCTTTGAAGACCAGCTGTACATTGATTTCAACTGGGGCAGCCCCTCTTTCTGAGGAGTAGGTGCTGGCAGCTGCCAGTATGCAGGTAAAGGAGGGATGAGTGTTTGCTGGGATCTGGGTGGCTAGAGACAGAAAAAGGCTATCAGGGCACCAAAGGGCACATCCTGGAGCAGCAAGGTGAGCAACCACCTTCTCAGCCCTCCCTCCCCCGGCCCAGGCGAGCCTCACGCAAGCTATCTGAGGGCTCTGGAGGAATGCTCCCATGGAATTACTTGCCCGTGGCTGGCCCGTGGCAGCAGGCTCAGGCTAACAGGGGTTGTAATTTAATTGTGGTGGAAATGTGGAGATGGTAGTGGACCCCTTGCAGGTTCCAGAGCCCAGGCGGAGTCTGAACATGTACACCACAATGAACCAGCCCCGCAACCCAAGCCCTGCTGTGAGCCTGAGCCTTCTGCAGCAGGGTCCCATTGCAGTGTGGACACCGAGCCAGGTCTGCATGGCTTATCCCTTTCAGTGGCCTCCCCGTCCCCAACCACCCGTTTTAACAGAGAGACAAGCACACTGGGGCAGGGCAGAGTTCACCTGTACTGAGCCTGGCCTGTAGTAACAGAGAAGTAGCCATGTTAGTCCACGTTCTAACAAAACAGCAGTCATGTAGCACTTTAAAGACTAACCAAACGAGTTATGAGGTGATGAGCTTTCCTGGGACAGCCCCACTTCTCCAGATCTATAGAATTTCCAGTCCAGATCCAGTTATGGAGCACTGAGGTCCAAAAAAATCGCAATCAGAACTGACAAAGCAAATGCATGAACTGAACGAGGGGGGTGAGGGGTGGGGGATGTTAAGTGTCTTGCCTGAGAGCATTATGAACATCAAAGGGAGGGATGCAGTCCTTGTGATGCGTGAGGTAATTGCTGTCTTTGTTCATACCAAGTGTTAATGTGTTGAATTTGAATATGAACTCCAGTTCCCAAATCTGCTTATAATCTGGTTTTAAAGTCTCTTTGTTGTAAGACACGTTGGGAAGTATTAAAGGAAGATGGGAGGGGAAAGCCATATTCTCAGGCCTGGGACACCTGAACCTGGCCTGGGCGTTCTGTCAGTGTAACCCCCCTCTGCCTCTTCCCAAACATGCCTGCTGAGGCAGAGCCAGGGTGGAGAGAGCTCCATCAGCACAGCAGAGGTTCAAAGGAGATGCAACAAAGAGGCCTTTGTTCGGCTTGTGTCTTTTAAATGAAAGACCCCTCCCCTCCCCCAGTGTTAACGAGAGGAGCCTGTATGCCAGCCCATGACTGAGTGCGTCTAGCAGAGGCACTGGGGCACCCTAAGATTTCTAGAATACGCAGTTCTCCATTCTAGCGTCTTTCAAAGACTGGCTCTGTATCCCTTGCAAATTCGGAGAAGCCTTCCCCTCCTCCTTTTAATACTTCCCAACGTGTTTAGCCAGTTGATTCTTCCCTCTGCAACGTTTCCTAAGGCTCTAAATGGCATTTTCATGGCTGGCCCTGTTCTCTCCAGAGGCGGTTGTGTTTTGAGTCTGGCCTGCATGTCAAATCTAAATCAAAGGCCCCCACTAGAGCTGTTGGATGTAGGTCTGGCCTACCTCAGAAATAGATCAAACCCTTTCCTGAAATAGCCAGAGGATGCATTATCTGCCTACTGATTAGCCAAATAAGCACTCCCTGCTGTCACCCTGTGTCCCCCAGTGGAAATGACGGGGACAGGCTGAGTCATTTGGGCGATTGTTCCATCAGCTTTTTGGTGGTGCAGGTATTTAAGAGTCAGGTTTTGCACAGTGGTTGAAAGTTCAAAAGGGAGAACCATCTGCTCTCATTGTTCATAAGTCTCCAGATCTTTTGTTCTGGACCACAGTGATGGCTCTTTTGACAGCACTGCCAGCATGATTCCTGGTATTTCTGTTGCTGTAGAAACAGAATGCAGACAATTTCTTCAATTACACCTATTGCTTCCTTTGATATTTTTTTCTTTTTCCTGCCTTTTTTGAAATGGAAAATAGGGAGAGTGAAATGGCTGATGTCTATTAAAATCCCAATGAAAACAGGTTGGTTTTTTTCTCCCTTTTGCTGCTACATTTTCTATTTCGGGAGGGGTTGGAAATCTACCCCTACTGGACCTTTCTGGGGATGCTGCACATAGCTGAACTAGGGGAAATTTGAAAACCAAACAAGGCTGGTAAAAGAGCCCAGCAATGAGAAAATAAAGGCAAGAGGCTCAGCTGTGCTCAGTGAGATTGGATGGCTTCTCTTGTCCCTGCCTGGCCATGACGAGCAGGAGAAAGCAAAGATCTGCTCTAGGAAAGAGAACTTCTTTCATCTTGTCCCTCCCACCCCCTCCACTGCAAGGATGCTAAAAGAGAAGCATAGCCAAGCATGTTGCTGGCTGCAGCCAAGACTTCCTTTCATGTTTGAGGGTCTGCTTTATGTGAGTGATTTACCACTGCCCCTGTGAGTGCCTGCTTCATCTCCTCTGGGCTGGTCAAGGGGACTGAAAACTCAGCACTCCTGACAGCTGAATGAAAGGCTCCTTTGTAGAAGGGCTCAAGTTTGTAGGGGCGGGCAGTTGAGCTAAGGGAGAATTTAGTATTTATACATATTGTGAGAGCACCCGGGAGCCCTAGTCATGGATTCCAGGTCTCACCGTGATGTGTCAGAGCAAACAGAGAGTCCCTGTCCTACAGAGCTAGCTGGCAGCTTGGGTTTGTTTGGACCAGTGGTAAAGGTGCCGCACAACTGATTTTGGACAGACAGAGACTGCATGCTCCACTTGTTCCTCTGTGGTGGGTAAAGAAGGGCTGAGAAGCTCTTCTTACCTGTTTTTTTCCCTTTTAATGTTAGAAATAGCAGAAATGTCAAATATGGGCCAGCCTGGATTAAAGTCCCTGCTCTGCCACAGGCTCCCTGTGTAAAGGTGGGCAAGTCACTTAGCCTCTCTCCCCCGTCTGTGCAATAATAGCACTGTCCTGCCTCACTGGGGTTTTGTGAGAGTAAACAGCTGAAGACTGTGAGATGCTCAGGTCGTGTGGTAATGGGTGCCAGACAAGTCCCTTAGCCAGCCATTGGTGAAGGATAGCATTGCTAATTGTTTGGGTTGTCTATGGGATAATTAACATCTCGATGAATGGGAGGATGACATCACAGCCTCTACGTTCTGCTGTACCAGGCTGTACGGTGTGTGGTTTTTGGCCCTAACGCAGGGGAAGCTTATGAAGGGCTGGTGCTTCGTAGTGACAAGATTGTTAAAATGAAGATCCCGAACATGTGCTGTGTGCAGGTAGAGTTGTGGGTAGAGAGCAAACCCAATCCCCATTTATATTAACAAAGAATCTGTAGCTGTGGGGAGAACAAAATATTGGAGCCAAGAGCTGACAGAAGCATGTGAGGGGGAAAAAAAAAATGTGTCCCTCTAGCATTTTCCCCTCGTCTGCTGAAGGAATCTTTGCTGTGTTATTGTGAATAACGACTCATGAGCAAGTTAACATTTGTGTTAGAGTAAGGCCCAGAGGCCCCACGCAGGCTTGGGCCCTGGCGGTGCTAGGTGCTGTCTGCCTGTATGGTTTTTTACAGGCAAGCAGACCTGACCCAAAGAGAGACAAGGCACAGCAAGGGGCTCTAGAATGCAGGAGGGGGAACACAGTAGTGACAGTCACAGGGACGTGGAGGGGCATTGATTAACTGAGTGAACTAGAGGGGGGCTTCTTGGCTTTGGGTTTTTAAAAAAGCAAGGAAGAGATAACGTTCTCTTTGGGCATTGGGCTGCCATGTGTGGTTAAACAAAGTATGTCCAGCATTTATGGTGCTGCAGGAGTGAGTGGAGCAGGTGGAAGGATGAGCTCTCTTAAAATACACACTCCTTGCAACAGAGATCCTGGGTCATGTGGGTCAGACACATTCCAGACACGTGGTGAAAGGATGTCAGAACATGGCCGCACACACCCAGTGGCCAAGGCCAACCTGTCCATGCTGGGCTGTAGTTGATTGCAGCTCGAGGGACGCCAGAACCGAACTGCCACCTCCACAAGTCTGGGAAAGGATTTGCATATGGGTTTTGCAAGTCAGGTCCAATCTACATGAAACCTTTTGCTTGATTAAGAGATGACAGTCACCACCCACGTGGTCTCTTTCCAAGGGCATCTTCCCTCTGGAAGAGTGGGGAGCTCACAATCCATGGAGTAGCCCTCAGTGGAACAGGGATCTGATTCTCCTGGTTGTCAGGAGAGCTGGGCTCAATTCTTTCCTCTGCCCCAGACATCACACTTGACTGGAGCCAAGTTGTCTCAGCCTGGAGTTTTGACCAGCTCAGCTCTCAGTGAGGCACCAAGAAAAGGGGCCAGATTTTTTTTTGTGTTGGACACAGAGCCACTTTGAAAATCTGGCCCTGGGTCTCTCCAGGCCTTAGGTCCTCATCGGTAACATGGCATAAAGCAGCTCTTCTGCCTGACAAAAGGGGAACGAGGATAAGCAGGTTGACTGAAAAGTGGTTGGCTACTTTGGTGCCGGGGCCACATAAAGCCTGGATCGAGAAATCTGCTCTGGCGGTGGGTAAGGAAGGTGAGTGGAATCTGTGCATCTCAGAGAAGTACTGCTTGTGGCGGTCCTCCTGTGTCGTGTTTCCCCTGGGAAGCCATCCTTTGTAACACCCTAAAGAGCAAGGGCAGCAGGGGGTACACAGAGCTGTGACTCCCCAGGGGCCGGCACCAGTGTGGGGGACGTTCCTCAGGCTGTTTCAGTAGCAGCGAGTTTTCCACACAATTCTTTTATTGGTTTTCTGTGTTCCTTTCCCCCGCAACATCCAAATGCAGCCGGTGTCTGCCTACGGGGTCTGAGGTTGCCACTTCTCTCCCCACACAGCCTGGGATTCCCCCCCCTACCCCCACATTGGCTTCCCACTGCTCCCAATTAACTTGTTAATCAATGAGTCACCACCTCTCACTGAGCAGAGCTGAAACAGGGCTACCGCGCTACCTAGAAAACAACAGCAACAGCCAACATGAACACTCAGTGGGATTCGTTTCCATGGGTAACTTACTGAAACGCATCCAGCTGCACACAAGAGACAATGGAAAAATTAGGCCAAGGACAAGCCAGAGTCAGTTGTTTACCCGGGATCATCCATACTCCCCACTGGCCCGGCTTTGACCAGCTCTGGAGAGCTTTCTGGTGCCTTGCAAGCCACAGCTCCCCAGGGCAGAAGAGAGGCTGCAGAAGGGCTACTCCAGAGGCATTCAGCGTGCCTAGCCAGGGAGGGACAGGGTGGGAGCTGCACTGTGTGTCTCGTGAGCCACAGCCTCCATCAGAGAAATGCAGAAAAGTGTGTTGGGGAGGGAAGCTGTGGCCAAAGTGCATGGACATGCAGCCAGCCAGTCTGGGTCTCCATCTCCACAGGAGACAGGGAGAAAGGAACTCATCCTCCCTGTGTGGTGGGGCTGGCTGCTGTCTGTCACTCAGTGCCCTCCGGCCTCCTCTGCTTTCTGCAAGCCAAGAGACGCTCCACAGAAGCAGACTGGTGGTTGTTAACATGTGTACTATCGGAGCGCCCAGCAGGGTTTCCTGGAAGCCGGACACTTGTGCAGCCGCTCAGGAGAGATCGAAATGCTGCTGAGCTGGTTAGCGCTGTGCCCGCAGCTCGACTGGTTTTGTGTTTCCTGGCGACACACATTTGCACATGCCTTAGTGCACCTAAAAATGTATTCTGCACTTGGATGGAAAGAAGCTGCATGCAGACGGAAAAGATGAGCGGGAACACTGGTGCCCAGAGGGGATCCTGCCAGTGAGAGGCCATGGGAGTGAAACTGGTGGGCTCAGACTTAGCTTGTAAATGGGGAACGAATTTCACCTTTCACGTGGCCTCTGAACAGCAGCTTCATGGGGCTGTTTTGCCTACCTGATAATGGCCGTACAGAGGGAGACAGCTCTGGCCTCGTGGTACCATCTTATGAGAACTTCCCTCGGTAATGGCAGGGGAGCGGCAGAGGAGACCTCTCATTTTGATGCACAAGGGTTTGTTCCCAGCTCTCCCAGTGAAGTGAATCCGTGCAGCTGAGACTAGGAAAACAAAAGCCACAGTAAAGCAGATTAGGGTGGCAGGAGAGCATCCCTATCCCAGCAGGAGCAGAAGACAGGGAGAAACCATTCCCATCACCAGCTCCTGAGAACAGAAGTGACTCCCCGGGTGAGCAGTGGGATCGTGTGTTGTAAACACCTGTGTCTCTGCACTGCTGTAAACCACCCCCACCCTTGCAGCCAGACCGCAGTGTGGTGCATGCAGCTGGGATTCTGCCTGGTGTGTGCAGCAAATGCCACACTGCCTGCCAGCCGTATAACACCTCTCTCCCAGCCACCTCTTTACGCTCCTGTTGGCAAGAAATAACCACTGTGTCTCTGAGCTGCCTGGTGTGGGGTGGGTCTAAAGAAGATGGGGCTAGACTGTTCTTGGTGGTGCCGGACGCCAGAACAAGGAGCCATGGTCTCAAGTTGCAATGGGAGACACCTAGGTTGAATATAAGGAAAAACTCTTTCCCTAGGAGGGTGGTGAAGCCCTGGAATGGGTTGCCTAGGGAGGTGGTGGGATCATAATTGGTGTAAAATGAGAGAATTTGCTGGACCACGGGAGATCAATATTTTCAAGCACATTACCAACACTTCCACTGCTTATGGGGATCTTAGAAGACGTTTAATTTACAGCTAAGTAACAGCACAGAACACTGAGAGCCAGGACTGGTGGTTGTAAACAAACTTTATGGGACCACGGGACACTTGTCCACACCCGTGAAAAGTGGTTGTTCAGCTAACTGAACTCATGCAGATTATGGATGTTGCCGGATGAGACGGGGCTGGACTGGAGAGGTTCAACCTGTATTTGTGTTTCAGTAGTGCCTGGAGCCCATAACCAAGATAAGGGCCCAATAGTAGTTGGTATTAAGGGCCCCACATAAAGAGACACAGATGCAAAACAATTGCAGTGCACAACAAGCAGGGGCATTGGTCTGACAAAACCCAGGAATTATCCTGTGTATTCTCAAGTGCCATTTATGGGTGTTTTCTCCGCTACATGTACAGTATAGGTCTGTAACACTAGCTGCTGAACATACACAGAGTTACACAGTGTCCCAGCACTTACAGTCTAGATGGACAATTCGGACAATGGGGGTTAGAGGGGAACTAGCTCAAGGTTACAGAGGTGCATCTGAGGACTAGAGAGAGCTGGCTTGTCCAACCGCATGGAAGACCTGTGCCAGAACTCAGAGCGGAGGCCAGATTCCTTGAGTCCCAACAGAGCACCTTGATCGCAAGTCCATCCTTCCTGTCAGCATGGAAGGGCCATTTAACAGGCACTTGGCTAAAACTTTCCCTCACCCTGGTACTGCGAAGAGGAACTTGCCATGGTTCTATGGCTGCAAAGTGATTCCGATGACAATTACACAGGTTTTTGGGTGTCAGGCACACACAAGGGCAGAGGCCTAGTGATAAATGCTTTCTTCTGATAGCACGTGAAGGATTTTTCCGCTCCCTCCAGAGATTGGTGGTAGGTTTGGTTTGATGAACCCTTCCTGTCTTAGCTACATCTACGTGAAAAACTCTACAGCTGTACAGCTCAGGCCTTCCATGTAGATGCTCAGTATGGTAACAGGAGAGGTTCCTCCATCGCTGTAGTTAATTTGGGGGGCATTGGGGAGGGGGAGGTGTCCCAGGAGTAAAAGGGGTTCGCTGGACGAGTGGCGGACGGAGACAAAACAAGCAGCGAGCGTAAAAAAGCTTTATTAACAAAGGCTTAATCAATGTTATGGGAGGGAATTAAGGGGGAATACCTAGCGCACTCTAACCGTCTACCCCAATGTGATGCCAGGTGACGGACAGGGGAAAGCCTGTACGTACAGGGCGGTTAGCAAACCGCAGATGGTGAGCAGAGCCCACACCAACAACTAGCCAAAAGAGTCCGGCATTTTGGCGGGAGGTACAAGCGACTTGGGCCAACTGACGGGCTTCTCAAGGTACACACATCTCCGATTTAGGAGGGGGGATTTAGCTTTTTATCGAGGTTTGGACACGGAAGCAACCCCTGGGCCAATGTCAGTGCGTTGTGCCCTTTTGCCCTTTTTAGGAATTAGTTTTTCCTTTTTAGGAGCTTTTAATGTTTGCTGAGGCAGGGGTCTTGCTTCTGCATATGTGACTAAGCCCTTAGCTGGCCCTGCTTCCTCATATGTGGCTGAGCCCTTAGCTCTCTGGGGGGGGTCTGTCGATGCACGCTGGCATGCCGTGTTCTGATTGGGTAGCAAAGCCTTGATCATGCATGGGGGACATGAAGGCCATGTCTTGCAACACAGTTGTGGTCACGCCACAAATGGCTGTGCCCGCAGGAGGGTAGCTAGGTTGATGGAAAAATGTTTTGGATGAGGTAGGACTGTCAACGCCAGGGTGATATTGGCTCAGGCTTGTGTCTTGGAAGTGTGGATTTTCTGCTCCCCTGACCGACATAGCTACGCTCACATAACTTAAGTGTAGACCAGCCCTTCGTTCACTGCAGCTTTGCTGTCAGTCAGGGCCCAGAAGGATTGCTGACTCCACCACAGTGGCGTATGTTGAGTAAAAGCCAGCTGTAACTGCCCAAAGGTGGCCTCAAACCTGGGACCTTTGAAGTTTTGTGGAGGAACCTCTACAGTTTGTGCTAGAAGCCAGCTGGCGCTCAGCAACACTGTAGAGGAAACTCATTCTTTCTCTCTCTGTAAGTGGTGTAGGTGCCAGTACATGGGACAGTGAATCACACCCCTCAGTATGTGGGTTACTGCATCATGATCGTGTAGCATTGTCCTGGGTCGGCAGACTGGCCCTCAGAGCTAAGGTAGGCTCAGCCTTGCCTCTGATTTAGCAGGTATCCCTCAGCCTTATGGATGAGCTGGCAACATAAGGGTTCATTAGTGAGCCCTGCTGGATTTAATGGGGCTTAATTAGAAAGACTGAGCCCAGCTGCAGAGTTGGAGCAGCTCTGAAACAGGGAGCAGGCAGCAGAAGGAGGAGAGCTGGGGAGAGAAGAATAAGGGGAGTCAAGCTGAGTCACACCAGGGAGCAGGGTAGGTTCCTGGGGGCTGTGAGAGAAGGCTCATCTCAGAGCTAAACTCTTGGAGTCAGTGGTGATGAGAAGCAGTGGGGGGAATCCTGCCAGGGATGGAGCTGTTCAAGAAAAGGTCTGAAGGGGCCAGAAAGCAGAGGATTTCTGTTGAGTCTGAGCAGGACAGAAGAGGTGTAAGTCTGGATATTGTTTGTGAACATTTTGTGGGGCCTTTAGGTACCCTGAAATAAGAGGGAACTGTCATGTGACCTGGCCAGAAAGCTGACCCATGGGAAACCCATGGTGGGAGATGGGAGAATGTGTGGGCTGGGCTGGGCCACCAAGGGGTGTGTGTGTGTGGGGTGAAATCCTCTGCAATGCTGCAGCCAGGTATGAGGGGTTCCTCTGGGTTGAGGATCTGCATTTATAAGCATATAACAAGGCTAGTTTCATTAGTGACATATTAGACTCCCTCTTCTTGACAGCTAAAGACTGCCACGGCCTAACCTCTCCTGGAGCTCAGCAAAGACACAAACTGAAAGCTCAGGGGCGCAACTCGATGGTGTCCATTTGCCAGGGCTGAATTCAGGGACTATTTAGGTTTTCCTCAACCTTGTTTAATTCAACAGACTGCACAACAATTCTTTGTCTAATACAAATGGCTAGAAGGCTGTTAACCCTGTAATCCACAGCCAAGCTCCTTTGTTAACAGACACAAGACCAAACACCACATTTGTAGTTTATAGACAGTGGCACTGATAGCCACCACAAGGTGGGAATGGGGCCAGGCTCTGTCTGGATAGGGCGGGGCCAAGTGTAGAAGGGGCGGGGCCTAGGGCAGTTAGTGGTGCTGGCCCCAGGCATGCAGTCCCTCACAGCAGTGTGCAGCTGGAGCAGCACTGAAGTGGCATTTCAAAGAGGCCCAGAGCCCCCTTTGCCCCACCTCCCTTGGTGGGCCTGTTTGTTGGTCTCCATATTGGCTTTATCTCTACAGTTAAAGCTTGGGCAAATCACAACCCATAGTGAGGGATGGAACGGTTTGTTACCAGAGGCCTTTTTTTTTGGTGACCCTCAACCTGTCTTATGCCGGACTGCTCATCTCTCCAGAATCTAGCTGGTACCTTCCTTCACATTAAGGAAAAAAGAGAGACAATCCTATATCCATCCTTGCCTGCGACCTCTGAACCTGTGCCAAATGTAGCTCAGCCAGCCATCGGAAGGGGGTTGAACAGTATAAATGACATCAGTTCCCCTCTCAGTTAATATCTAATCCAAAGCCTCCTGAAGGTGACACAAATCTTTCCATAGACTTTGGGGTTGAGATTGTGCCCATCATCAGTTTTCACTCACAAGGTCCCTCTGAGGTCACAGTCTGCCTGGCTCTTTAGTGATCCTGATTCTTGCAATAAAAGCAGGGCAGGAAAACTCCAAGTTTCTACTGTAACAGAGAAGCAAAAATAACTTCAAAAGAACCCAGCCAACCCTTTCAGGCTTTCATCCAGCATAAAGTGGCATCAAAGGGGACATAATGGTTTGTTTTTTCTTTGGAAGCTTCCTTTTTAAGATTAAAAACAACAAGAAGTCCTGTGGCACCTTGTAGATTAACAGATATTTTGGAGCATAAGCGTTCATGGGCAAAGACCCGCTTCATCAGACGCAGGAGACGAAGATGCATCTGATGAAGTGGGTCTTTGCCCACGAATGCTTATGCTCCAAAATATCTGTTAGTCGCTAAGGTGCCACAGGACTTCTTGTTGTTTTTGAAGATACGGACTAACTCGGCTGCCCCTCTGATACTTTTTAAGATTAGCTCCTTTCCCAGTAATCTTGCAAGTTCTGACCTCAGACATGTTCCTGCAGAGAGGACGTTGATACGCAGTATAACGCTCCCCATCGCTGCCATTTTTCCACAGCAGTTCTGGGAAGGGGAGTACGGCAAGTGACCTCAGTGCCCGCTGAGCTGGCTGGGGCAGTTCTGAGGCTTTCAGGTCTTTCCCCTGGAGCCCAAACACTTCTCTCTCAAAGACTGCCCCACTCATGAGAAAGCAGGGACAGCAGCTTCAGCTGGACAGTAACATTCTACCCACCCCATCACCCTGCCCCACCCCAGGGTGCGCATACTTGCTCTTTCTACTTCTCCCTGCCCAAGTTCCAGGGGAGGAGACCAGAGTTAAAAACCAGTGCAGGGAGCTGCCAGTGAGGTGGGATTGAAACTCATGCTTGTGATTCAACAATGGTGGCTTTATTTACACTAAAAAACAGGAAGCAGCACTGCAATAGGTAGGGGCATGCCTGGCAGTTCTGTGTCCTGCCACCTCGTTCCCTCTCCACAGCCCCCCTGACTGCAGATGCTGCAGCCAGTACAGGGCCCTTCTTTGCTGTGCTCCTGCAGGAAAGGTCAATGATCCAAGAAAGGAAGGATGTGAATGAAGGGAGCTGATTGGAAATCACAGCAAGAGAAGAAATGGTGATGTTTCTCTCTTGCTTCCCACACATGTAGGTGCTCCAGAAGCTGTTGCCTGCCTATCTAATTGAGCCACTCAGTGGCAGGTGCTTTACCATGAGCCATGTTTAGACTCTTTCCCCGCGCTGGCCCCTCTTCCTGATGTGTGACTTGGCGTCCTCAGGCGGGGGGAGCTCTGTGGCAGGGGTTCTGTGCTAGACCCCTGCAAACAAAGCACTACTCCCAAGGTTAAAAAGGAGACCAATCATCTTAAAATACAGTTGCTGCTCCCAAATGGTGAGTGTCATTTGAATCCCCTCAGTTTTAATTTAGCTGCTACCCATTGAAACCTGAGGTGCATTAAATGTGCCCTCAGCCAGTAGGAGTATCGATCTTAGGGCCCTAATCTAAGTTTCTCAGACACTCGCTAATTAAGCTTCAACTCAACTGCGAAGCAGGTAAGTGGATGTTATTATACACCATCTTACAGATGGGGAAACTGGAGCAAAAAGGTCAAGTGAGTTGTCTCAGACCAGAGAGGGAAGCGGCATCCTCGGTGGGATAAGAATGCCAGTGACCTTGGCTCCTAGAGCAGAGTTTAAGCCCCTGCACCTGTTAAGCAGGTGCTCTCAAAGAGAGGCTCAGCAGTGCCAGCCCCAAAGGCAGCTGGGAAATCTAATAATATCAGCCTTGGACCTCAGTCTGTTTCCCCACCATGGCAGGCGCGAACACCGGAGCAAGAGGCGTCACCCCGTAGAGCAGGTCCTGTGGGAATGGTTCTCCACCGGCTCCCAGTAACCTCCCAGGAAGAGGCAAAGACTGAGAGAGGGTGGAAACAGGCGGAAACCATTAAGAGGTGGTTCCTGAAGGAAGGGCTTACCCTTTGTTTTTGCGTTAGGGTGGTTGCCCTCATGGAAAGAGCCATGAACAATCCCCATCGATAATGGACCCAAGTTGTCTCCAATGGCTTTGACCAGCTATGAGGCAGAGTGCATGGACCAGAGCTCATCTGCTGTATCTTGAACCTCCACCTGTGAAACTGGAGGGGACTCAGCCAGAGGGGTTGGGGAATCTGTTCCTGGCTCTATCAGCATTTGACAGGCTCTCAGGCAGATATGGGAGATGGAGCAATATTTGGTTCTCTGCCCGGGGGAGGCAGAGTGGTTTCAGGCTGGAGCTCTCTTGCTGTTCTGGACTTTGCAGATGCTCCAGTGAAGGAAGGGAAAGCACAGCAGTCTATTGTCACTTATATCCAAAGCAGTGAGAGTCAAAACTTCTCCATCAATCAACAGGATTCAGCATGTGTCCCCATCACTGGTGCTGGAGCTTCCTTCCCTGCAATTACAATTGCACTTGACATTGTTATTTATAATTAAAGGTGAACGAATTGTTGCAATCAGTAGACTTTATTTATTTATTTACCATATGTGCTACCTCTATAATGCCCTGCTCCACTGGAATGCTGGCGCATCAATAGCGAGGCGGGTCCTGGCCTCGGTTCCATCCCAACCATCTGAGACATGTTGCCCAGCATGCAAAGAGTTAATGTAGCTCCTGAAAGCCAAAGAAATGCATCACAGCAGATATCAGCGAGCGAGCGTGTTACAGCACCAGGACAGATCTGAAAGCAAGGAGCATTTGTCGTGCTGGGGTCAGGAAACCAAGGTACTATTT
This sequence comes from Carettochelys insculpta, assembly GCF_033958435.1. NCBI lineage: Eukaryota > Metazoa > Chordata > Testudines > Carettochelyidae > Carettochelys > Carettochelys insculpta. The sequence goes on from NC_134140.1 coordinate 124,539,786, forward strand.
TTGTTTTCCAAGTGAACCTCCACCTTAATCACAAAAGGAATCTTAGAACAAGAGGCACTTTCCATCCATCCTCATTCAGCCGACCTTGCAGATGTTGCTTGCAAATGGACCAGAACAGAATTAGATGGAGCTCAGACACCAAAGGAACTGTGGTGACTGGCTAACTGCCTAGTCGGTGGTCTTTGCTTCCAGATTTGGCTCTTGAGACTCTGTCACAGCCCCTAGTGCTATCCTGGTTACACAGCAGAAACTTGCCTCTCTGCCCCTTCGTGCAAAAGTCAGCTTCAGGATATTAGATAGGCGAGGTGGGAGAGGTAATATCTTATACTGGACCCGCTCCTGTTGGTGAGTAAGAGAGACAAATCTCCAGCCACGTGCAAGAAGGAGAGCTCTGTGTGGCTGCAAACCTTGGGCTGCGTCCACACTACCAGATACATTTTGATGTTGTTAAATTTTGGTTTTATAATGGGTTTTATAAATTTGGATTTTGAGTATCCTCACTTCCCACAAAGTTGAGGTAGTGCTGCCACACTCGCTGGTTCCTGGGTCCTCACAGCTTGGGGAAGCCAGGAAACTGACCAGCACTCCTGCACTTGTCTTGCGGGAGCCAGGAACCAGGTGCAGCAAGGAGCCATGTTCTCCACTAGTCAGTTTCCCAGCTCCCACGAGTGGCGGGCAGCCTGAAGCCAGGTGCAGCAGAGCCAGTCAGCCTCTGGAGGCTAAAGGATTTGATTCAAAGACATGGTGCTTCCACACTAGCCTTCATTCGAACTGTTAAATTCAAACTTGACACGACACCCACCTGGTTCCCACAATATTCTGATATCAATATTAGTGCTCCCTAAATCGAGTGAATGGTATTTACAGGGAAGACAGTCACTTGGTACACTCGAGCTAACAGCCTTAAATTCGAATTCATTTCATAGTGTAGACATAGCCCTGGTCTCCTCAGCAAGGAAGCTGGTCCAGTAGAAGATATTACCTCACCCAGATTTTCACTCTAGGGAATTAGGCCGCTGAATCTGTGAGGTCTGAGTGCTCAGGTGAGTCGTTACTGGAAAAAGAGTCGGAGCCCCTCCTGCTATAAAGTCATAATGGTTTTTACAGTTAAGAGAAAACAACAAGGCAGCCATCTACTTCCTTTCTGGAAAGGGGAGCAGAGTGGGAGTCTTCTGTGTACTGAGTTAATTGGGGAATCATTTGGGAATGTGACGTGTATCTCACCCTCAACCCGACCCCGCTTGCAAAGTTGTCATGGGGCAAATTGACCATTCTGAGGCTGAAGAGATGACCCTTGCCAATGAAAGGAGCTGCTTCCAGGGAAAGGAAGTTAGCGTGGGGAGGGAGGAGGTGCACCCTACATGGAGACCTGCTGCAGGGAAGAGGGACATAGAGGCATATCCTCCAAACACTGTTTTACTGGTACTCAGGACTGCCAACAAGCTGTGTGCGCAAAGAGAGCTCGTGTCATAGCCCTACCACAGGGTCTAGATTTACAGTTAAGAGCTGAGGGGGTCCAATCCTGACTCAGCCGCTAATATGCTATATGGCATGGGCCATGCCATTTTTGCCTTTCTGCATCTCTGCTTCTTCCCTCACCACCCAACCACCTCCAACTGTAAGGTGTTAAGATCTCTGGGGCCTCTTACAATGAGTACTATCAATACCTGGCATGCTGGAGCCCTGATCGTACTGCACAAATAATAACAGACGCAGCCATTCTGGTCTCTTTCAGTTTGCCTCTTTGTTTGGATCTCTCTCTCTTTGGTTTTTCTATAGGGCCCGCCCTTGTGACATCTGAGGTAATCTGCTGACCTACTGTCCTTTATAATGGCTACTTATAAGTTCACATCAGGCATAACACCATGGTGAAGATATTGTCCATTACTGCGAGAAGCAGCAATAACATTGTATTCTCATTTTACATGCTGTAATCTCCAAAAGTAAGGAGATGATTTCAACATTGCTTGTGGGTCAGCTTTGTTGTTCTGGCCAATCTACTGCAGTCTGATGTTCAACAAGGAGAAGTGTGGAGTCCTGCACTTGGGGATGGAATAATCCCAAGCATTGTTACAGTCTGGGGACCAGCTGGCTAAGCAGCAGTGCAGCAGAAAAGGACCTGGGCATTACAGTGGCTGAGAAGCTGGACATGAGTCAACAGTGTGCCTTTGTAGCCAAGAAGGCTAATGGCATATGGGGGTGCATTAGGAGAAGCATTTGCAGCAGAGCTAGAGAAGTTATTCCCCTCTACTCGGTACTAGTGAGGCCACACCTGGAGTATTGTGTCCATTTTAAGGTCCCTCCCAGTATAGAAAGGATGTGGACACATTTGAGAGTCCAGCAGGGGGCAATGAAAATGATTAGGGGGCTGGAGTACATGACCTATGAGGAAAGGCTGAGTGATTTGGGCTTGTTTAGTTTGTGGAAGAGTGAGGGGTAATTTGATATCAGCCTTCAGCTTCCTGAAGGGGAGTTCTAAAGAGAATGGAGAGAGGCTGTTCTCAGTAGTGACAGATGGCAGAACAAGGAGCAATGATCTGAAGTTACAGACTGAGAGGTGTAGGCTGGATATTAGGAAAAATTATTTCACTGGGAGGGTAGTGAAGCACTTTACTTACAGAGGTGGTGGAGTCTCCATCCCTAGCAGTGTTTAAGCCCTGGTTTGATGAAGTCCTGGCTAGGATGATTTATTTGGGGTTGGTCCTGATTTGGGCAGGGAACTGAACTTGATGACCTTCTGAGGTCTCTTCCAGCTCTAGGATTCTGGGATTCTATGACTGTGCTAATATTTATAGTTTTAGATGAAGACTCATGCCTGGGACTCGCCTATTGACCAATCCTGGAATTGCCACCAAGAAGACAATCCCCTGAACTAGGCAAACCTTGCACTCTCTTTCTTGGTACTGGGAGTTGTGAACTGTGTACAGCAGTTATGGTCCTTTTCCTGGGCAGAGAGAAAATCTTGTTTTTCTGAGAGAGCTGCCACATGCATTACCTTTTTCATGTGCGAGTTTTGTTACTGAAGCTACTATAGAACAAAAGAACATGAACTTTTTGCCTGTCACTCATTTTGAGTGGGACTCCCTCAAAACCCCAATTTTTTCCCCTTTCCATTTGAACACACAAACCAAACCTTTTCATTTCAAACTAACTCAAACCCTTCATTTCTGGGAAAGAGCTGAAATTTTCAAAGAATACAAAAAGTTTGCCTGCATTTCAAGAAGCTGCGCAAGTGATGTTTCAGTGGTACAAATATTATCACAGCCATTTCACAGATGGGGAAGTGAACAAGACAGAGATGAAGAGATCTGTATTCTGCCACACAAGTCCGTATCAGAAACAGGACTGGAGTCCAAGTCTCCTGCCAGGTGCTTTAACTATGAGGCCACCCTCCCCCTTGTTAAATATATCCCTGCCTCCTGCTTAGTGCACTGTTATAACTGGGGCAAAGTCACTACAGTTGGAGCTAGAGGTGTGATTCCCAGCTCACACAGATATACTCCCTTAGAGCTCTCATTGACCGAGTATGCTAAAAATAGCAGTGTAGCCATGGTTACACAGATATCAGCAGGCGGCCCTGAGTGCAAACCCATCTTGACCCAGTAGGTACATACATAGGGCAGCTAACACATACTGCTACCCAGGTTATTGGAGATATCCTACTATTTTTAGTGCACTAGGTCGAAAAAGGCTAGAGGGAGTATGTCTGTGACAGGTGGGAATCACACCCACAGATGCTACCTAAGAGGTTTGTGTTCAAATGGAAATGGGAAAAAAATTGAGGGTTTGAGGCCCCTGGTACTTCTCTGCTCCTGGTCCCCAGCCATCCAGTTCTTCCAGCAAGAAAAGGAGAAAGGCAGAGGCGAGAAAGCAATGGGTGAAAAACAAAACATTCAAACCAAAACTAAACCCACTTCCTTTTGGTTTTTATTTAAATGTGAATAAAACATTGAAAAATTCAGTTAATACTTTCTGGTGACAAACTTTTCATTTCCTTTGAAATTATTCATGAAAACTGCTGTTGTTGGATCGCTCTGTTCTCTGCCTCATGGGGTGATGTTAGGAAAAGTTAAGAAATGTTTGTGAAATGCTGGTGATAAAAACCAGGTATGTATCTAGATGAGAGCGTAAGTTGGAAAATTTTCCATGCAACGTCTGTGGAAAATTTTCCCTGTGTTCTGTAGAAAAATGTTTGAGAGAAATTTTTAGCCAGTTCTACTAAATTTGTCCTCGCTTCTTTAAGCACTCGTTTGGCTATTGGCACAGAAAACATGATTTAAAAAATTAAGTGCACCTAATTTAAACCTATAATCACTGTAGTATGTACCTCATCATCAGCTTGCTCCTGCTCCACTGAAGCCAATGGGACTTACTAAAGCATTTTGTTAAAGTCAATATTGACGTAGCTGTTTTGGGACCAGATCCAAAACCCACTGAAGGCTCCTATTGTCTTCACTTGGCTTTGGATCAGGGCTGTGCTGAACCAGCAATAGGCAGGCTTAAGCACATACTCAAGTCAGCCATAGGCTGGCTGGTGCCTCCTACCTACAATGTCAAACAATGCACATCAGTGCACTCTGCAGACAGAGCCGGCTGAATGTAATTGGGCCAAATTTTCTACTTCCCCCCAAAATTAAAATTCACCCCTGGGCAGAGACGGAGGTCCTGATCCTGCAGCGAGCTGTGTGCCACCACACAATTTGCTGCAGGAGGGGTCCCCCTGGGACAATTCTGGCTGGCGCGGAAGTGTTATGAGCAAGGGACAATGGGCTTAGAGCTGAAACTGCTCTGCAAATTGAAATGAGCGCTGACTCTATCAGATTTCACTGCCTCTGCGGGCTGGCCTTTGTGCTTAAGACAAAAGAGTTCTTCTGTTCTCTTATCCTCTTACATGTGATTGCTCCTGCAATTTACCATGAGCCCTGCTTGGCATCTATTCAGCTCTGGATGAAGAGCTTCAGCTTCTATTTTTTAGGAGCGCTATCGCTGAGTTTGTACATTAGGATAACAGTTCAGAAGGATGGAGAATTGGGAGGCCCCATTTGCGCCAGAAGTTCTTAATGGCAGTAAATCTTACGATGAGCTTAGTTCTGCGTTCTTTAACTGTCTGCTGGTGTGGTGTCCGAAGGAGGTGAAAACATCATGTACATAAAATTGCACAGGTGAACTGACAGGTCTTAGATCGGGTGCCTTCCACAGAGGGAAGGACTTGGGTGCTATATTGTTAGATGTAAAATCGTTCAAAACCTGAATAAAAACAGCACACCAGTTAGATTGCTAAGTGAGGACAGATCAGGCCAGCCACAACCGGCACCACATCCTGGCTCTTACATGCCCCTGCGTGATCCACTGGAGGGTCCATCTGTGGTGGAGTCATGTGGAAGGGGATGTCCTGGAGGCTGGGGTAGGAAAGGAGGAGGAGCAGTTCTACTGTTAGGCTTAGCTGCAGGGCAGCTCAGGAGCAGCCAAAGGGAAAGTCAGACATCTGTAAGTCAATGTGTGTGAGTGTGAGAGAGAGAGAGAGAGAGAGAGAGAGTGTGTGTGCACGTGTGCTTAGGTCCATCTTTGGTAAAGGCGTAATCCATGTGGCACAAAGGTGGTGTAAAGCAACCCCTGCCTCGCCCCTGTTAGCCTTCTGGACTGCACCTGTCAGAAGATGCAGGACAGAATCTACTCACTACTGTTTCCGGTTATCACGTGGCCAATGTCAGTTTTAAGGATTCCCTTCCTTGCTGTGAAAAGTCACAGAGGTCGCTTGTGTGTTAGTCTGTACTCTAACAAAGCACAACAGCAGTCTTTCAGCCCTTCAGAGGCAAACAAAATGATTTATTAGGTGATGAGCTTTCATGAGACGGACCCACTTCTTTAGATCTAACTTATAGATCTGAAGAAGTGGGTCTGTCCCACAAAATCTCATCACCTAATAAATCATTTTGTTCATCTTTAAAGTCCTCCTGGACTGCTGTTGTGCTTTGTTGTGAAGAGTTTGGGTTCTGTAAATGGTGTGGTAGATGGTGCCTCGCAGCAGCTGCTTAACGAGAGAGAGAGATTTCCAAGACTGGTTTTGGTACATGTTGTTTTTGGTCTTTGGGGCTTTTACGTACAAGTGTAAGGCCGACAGACCTGGGTAGGCAGCAGGAATGAATGAACCTTTGACCTTAGGGGATAGAGCCTGTGCTCTAATGTAGATGTGAGCAAATTTATTATGTTTCATGCCTGCAATTAGCAGAGCCCCACCCCACAAACTCCCTAATGTAATCCAAACTGACAGGAATTTCAGTTATGTTCATATGAAGAAAACCCTTTTGGCACATGTAAGAAAATAAGTCTGTAGAATGCAGGAACTTTATGAACCAGGTTATAAATGTGAATACATGTACATAAAAACAGTAACGTAGTTCAACATTTTTAATGAGATGGATGAGTCCGAGACCCACGAGCTGCTTATGCTGCACCCCCCCTTCTGAAATTTCACACCCACCCCACACTTTGGGCACCCCTGCCCTACTGCGTGAGCTAAAAGCCAGTTGTCTGTCAGCCAAGGCTGTCAAGCAAAAACTACACTCTACCTTGCCAGTGATCTCAGTGCCTCTGGGGTTACACAAGTTTCATGTGGTGTGGTGTGTGTGAAGACACACATTTTAAATACACAGGCTGGAGGGAGGGGCTCTGTTTCTGCTAATAATGGCAGGAGACCAACTTCTATTCTTCCCTAGAAAGTTACAGTGTAGGCACTGAACAGCAATCCAATAAACAATCCCTGCCCAGGAAAGCTTACAGTATAACAAGATGGACATAGGCAGTAATGTCTCTTACATATATGAAAATGATTCTCGAGGGCTCTCCACCTTGTCTTGTCGCTTGCCCCCACGCACAACTTGCAGGACATTCACAAATCCCTCGAGCAAGTCCTCTTGGAATTATGCTGTCAATCACCAGATACATTAAATTACTAGAGTACTTGCCCGAGGTCACAAGCAGAGGCTTTAGCAGAGCTGGGAATTACATGCAGGTCTCGGCAGTCCCCATATAATGCCTTAACCACGAGGCTGTCTTTCCTTCTACCCTTGAAAGCTGCTTGTGGCACCCTCAGGCTCTAACCCATCTATCTATCGGCATTTATGAAGCACTTGTCAGGGTGGGGGTTTTAGCACAGGGCACGGATCGAGGACAAGAGAGGCTGCCTAATACAGAAGAGTCTGTGTCCTTTGTGTATTCACAGTTGTAGTGAAGCCTGGTTATTTTACTGAGCTGAGAGAAGGGAACATTGGAAGTGTCTGAGAAATTGGACAATTTTCATGTTTTGCTTTTTGTAATCTTATAAATCCTTAAAATGTTCACCATTTTGCAGCATGTTCTAGTTGTCAGTGTGGTTTAACCTTAGAAAATCTGAGATCAGGAAGATTATGGTAGTGCCTTTGTCCCCGGTTTTCTTTGGGAGCTGGGGACGATCACTAACAGCATCTGGGACAGTTTCTGATGCCAGGACTTGAGTAGAACTAATTTAGATTTACAGTGGAGTAACTGAGATCAGATTCTGGTCTTCTGCATCTCAATTGATCTGTCAGAAGAGCCTGGCTTTAAGAAATGGCTACACTTTGCAATGCTCATGGAATAAAGACTCACGCCATTGTCCCTGAAGAGAGATGATATTACTGCCTATTCTCCAAAGGGCCTAAGGGAGTTAGACACCCAGCTCCCAGGCACATTTCTGAGACTCCTGAGTGGAACAGGTGAGCTGGCCTGAGAACTCGGTGCCAATGTCCATTCTCCATAGGTACAAGGATCCCTTTAGCAAGGAACGCAGCAGTGGGTACAGGTGAAGCCTTCCTGGGTCGTGGTATATTTTCTTTCATTGTGGAGAGGGAACCTGGGCCAATGCTACCGAAAATATTCTATCACTGTTGGCTTTATCATTGTCTTAAGCCAAAAATGAGTCGTGGATGTGTTATGGCGGCTCCATAGGGCAGGGATATAAGTTTTTATGTATGTGCAACCAAAAGGCTCTGATCTGTGGAGCATCCCAGAAAGCGTGTATGCCTAGGCACTTGGGCTGTTCTTTTCCATTTAGTTGGTGATTGGTGGGGTTGAAGACGAATTCTTCCCACGCTGGTAAGGAGGTGGCAGGAAGGCACTGCTGTAGACACCTCTTCTGTCGTCTGAAACTCCTGCTGCTCCTTTCGCTTTGATGAGCTGTGGCTTCTGTCTCCCAGAGCTTAATTTAGAGATATTCAAGGAATGCTGAGATCTCCTTGAATTAAGCTGATTTTGTTCTGATATTCTCACATTTGGCCTGGAAACAAACTCACTTGTTCTTGTGAGACGTGGGAAGTAAGGGGAGTGAGTGGGTGCTTGTCTTTTGGTTGCTAGTCTGAACTCCATCCAAAATCATGCTGATGTCAGTATTTGCTGTGCTTTGGCAGTGCAGTGGCCTATGTGAAGTAGGTCAGTCATCTCAGTCTGTCTGCTAGCGGCAAGACATGTGGATTGCAGGAATCTCCAACCACACACTCAATTTTTTTTTCAGCAGTCTGGACAGCAAACCAGTCACTAACTGGAGCTTGGAGACTGAACTGCCCATTCCCCTATAACTGCTACTTCCCTGTCAGAGGGTGAGGTTTATTGGTAGGACAATGTGGGGAAGCTTCCATGATATTAACATTGTGCCTCTGTTCTGCAGAGTCCTCCAGCCAGCACAAGTCAGCAGGGCAGTAGCTTGGTGCAGCAGGCAGGCTATCAGACATGGGTAGAGGAGATCTAGGTTCCAGTCCTGGCCCAGATAACGAGTGGGTGTTTGAGCCGGTCTTCAAAAATGTTGGCTTAATTCTGCTCCCAGTAAATTCTAGGGAGAGCTTCAAAAGTTGCCTGACTCTGCTGTCAGTGATGCCCATTGTAAAACATGCCATTGTCTTCAGCAGAAGCAGAGTTAGGCCAACACTGAATGCTCCTGAAAAGGCTCTTCTTGCCACCACCTGGGTCAAATAGTTTCATACTTTTCATGATCCCAAAACACATACCCTCCAAAAAAATCTGTCTAGAAGAGAGGGATAAAGGAACTAATTTTGGGTACAACACTTACTCAGTATGAAGATAAGGTTTTCCAGATCACCTTTGAGATGCTGTCTCGTCCTTGGAAGAATCACTTTAAATAGAACTCTTCTAGCCTGATTGAAAAGCAAAGGTTAGATTTTCAAACCTCCTGGGCAAGCAATTTTGGCCTGCCTCTGTGAAGAGAGGCAATATGGCAGCAGGTGAATCTACAGAAATTTACATACACCATGTTTTCAGACTAAAAACCTTTGTTTACAAATTCAAGTGATTGCATCCCTATTTACCATTTACACATGTAAACACTTAGGTTTCTCATAGATGGTGGGGAAGGATGGTCTTGTGATTAAGACACCAATTTCTTGAAACGATTCATCACACTGAAGTTTAATCAAGAAATCGATATGGTTTCATTTATAGCAACGAAGGGTCCTGTGGCACCTTATAGACTAACAGAAAAGTTTTGAGCATGAGCTTTCGTGAGCACAGACTCACTTCACCAGATGCAGTGAGTCTGTGCTCACGGAAGCTCATGCTCAAAACTTTTCTGTTAATCTATAAGGTGCCACAGGACCCTTCGTTGCTGTTACAGATCCAGACTAACATGGCTACCCCTCCGATACTTGGTTTCATTTATAGTTACTAGAACTCAAAAACATATAATTTTCTTATTAAAATGGTGCAGGAATTACTGTTGCATCTGTCCATCATAGCAAAGTAAGTCATAGAAATGATTTCTCTTTAGGTAGCACTAACAATGTGCTCAGTTGGTGTTTTGTTTAAAAGGTTACAAAGGATGTACCTTTTATCTTTACAGATGAGATGAAGTCCCTAGATTTGAGGTTTTTGTTTTCTCCCCAAATCATACAGAGCTGGACGATTTAATCTTTCACGGGCATATGAATAAAAAAGTTCTGGAGACACATAAAAAGCAAAATAAATAGCAGCTCTAGCTCTCTGTTATCATATATGTGCCCATGGGATTTCACCTCCTGGTCTTTGAACTACTAGAGGCTTTGCCAGTTCAAATTAACATTTTAGGCAGTTTTGCCTGATGGATCGAGCCCTAGGCTGGCAGGAGATCAGGGTTGTATTCACAGCTTTGCAACTGCCAGGCTGGGGAATCTTAGCCAAATTAGTTTGTGCCTCAGTTTTCCCTTCTGTGAAGTGGGGATAATGATAGTGACTGCGTGTGTAAAGTGCTTTGAGAGCTGTGGAGGAAAGGTACTGTAAGAACAAGGTGGCGTTGTTATTTGGGATGAAAGGTGCTGTAAAAACATTAGTCATTGCTTTCATTCTTCTAAAGTCGCCCCTCAGGAATTAAAACTAACACTGTGTGTCTGTGCTGTAGCATCCCCTACCACTGAGAAACAGCCAGCTAGGCATTCCAGCTGCGCAGTAGAACCTTTACTTTTTAGCCTCAAGATCTCAGCACCTCAGAAGCATTCCTCAATTAACCCTTGCACCTCCAGTGTGACGTAGGTACGCAACCGTACTACCTCTGCTTTACAAATGGCAAACCAGAGACAGTGACATTCAGGAGCTTGACCAAGGTCACAGAGTCAGTGGCAGAGACGGGAGTGACCCCAGATGCCCTCACTTCTGTGCCTGTGCTCCAATCATAGACCAAACTGTCATAGAATCACAGGGCTGGAAGGGACCTCAGAAGGCATCTAGTCCAGCCCCCTGCTTCAAGCAGGATCAACCCCAACTAAGTCACCCCAGCCAGGGCCTCGTCAAGACGGGACTTAAAAACCTCAAGGGATGGAGAAGCCAACACATCTCTATGCATTTCATTCCAGTGCTTCACCGCCCTCCTAGTGAAGTAGTTTTCCCTCATATTCAAGCCACTCCTCTCCTTCTGCAACTTCAGACCATTGCTCCTTGCTCTGCCATCTGTCACCACCGAGACCAGCTTCTCTCCATCTTCATTAGAGGCCCCTTCAGAAAGCTGAAGGCTGCTGTTAAATCACCTCTCAATCTTCTCTTCTGTAATCTAAATAAGCCCAAATCCCTCAGCCTCTCCTCATAGGTCTTGTGCTCCAGCCCCTTAATCATTTTTGTTGCCCTTGGCTGAACCTGCTCCAGCAAATCCACATCCTTTTTATACTGGGGAGCCCAAAACTAGACACAATATTCCAGATGGGACCTCACCAGTGCCGAATAGTGGGGAGCAACTGTCCTCTGAATGCGTTTCAGTGTTTTGAAAGCTGACCTCACTGTACGGTTGTGAGCTTCATGGGGAGGGGAGAATGTGAACGGTGCTTCCTCAGGAAGCTAGGAATTAGCACCGATGCACCAATTCTCCTTGACTGACAAATTAAGAGCAGTGCCTGGGACACTACAGCACAGGAGAATCAGCTGGAATAGCTTTAGATTGTGTGTGTGTGTGTGTGTGTGTGTGTGTTTTAGAGCCTTGTATGAATGGAGCTGTGGAATTTACTGCATCTCCTGGCTGTGGTAGCTGGCACTGTGTGTTCCTTTCACAGCAATGGAACAGCACTCTGAACTGCAGTCTGCAGCAGGCACCTAAGGAATTGATGTTTGGCTTCGTGTCTGCCCTTGACAAGGGCCTCTGCAGCAGGCACCTTAGAATTTACATTCATTTTTAAGGTGCACGCCCCTCCCACTGGTACTTGCGGGAAATGCATGTCAACCATGGGCCAGATCTGCTCCCTCTGGAGTGCCCAGCAAACCTGCCTGCAGGGGTGTTGTAAAGCAACAAAGACAGGTGACAGTCTGGGCATAGAAAAGTCACTGATTGTGGTGGTGATAGGCACAATGGTAAGAGACTATTTCTGTCCAGAGAAATGACAGATGAAATAGCCAAGACCAACAAAGGGTGGCAGGTGAAATTATGCATTGCCTGACCTCTTCTGATAAGGAGGAACAGGAAAGTGTTTACATGGGGTTGTATTTTAAACAGCTGGAAATCCAGCTCACCAGTTCAATTCCTCCCTCATCACAAGACCGCTAAGCATCTTGTCCCATATGCCCATGGTTTGCTGCAGGACCCTGGGTTTGGGCAATTTCAAACCAGAACGGTGAGCACAGAAGCCACTGGACTGCTTTGATGGCATAACAGCTCCTCTGTCCCTCTCGTGTGGTTTTAAATCTCCTCCATGTGGATGCTCCAGTCCTTGCTTTATTTTTAAAGTATATTGTACCGACTGAAATGAGACTGACCTCCAAGGAAAAACTTATTTGTGAGGAATTATTTTCTTTTCCTTTTTTATTTTATTTGAAGTAGTTTTGATCAAAAAAAAATCTTAGGGCTGATAAAAGCCAGAGGTTTCAGTGCAGAAGCTCTGAGCCTGCTTCAGGTGTGTTTTGATCTGCATCCTCTCCACCAAGGTACTGCCCGTGCTGTAACAGGGTTCAAAGGGATAAGCTGTACACAGGACCAAGAGCCTTACCTTTGCATCTCTGGCTTTAGCCACAAGCTTAGTGCTATACAGAGATGGTTTACGTCTGTCAGTTTCTCCCTGTGCAACAGACATGCTGTACTCCTGTACAGTCTCAAAATCCTGCATGTTCCAAAAGATTTGTTGTGTACATCTGCATGAAGACTGAAATATCCACCAGCACCGTGGATTCCAATGTTAAAAATACTCTGCCTCCTTAGTATGCTTTTTTCTGTCCAGATTGCTTACTCTCCATAAACCAGTGACCTTGAAATAAAAGATCATTGTGAAGTCTCCCACTTCCCCAGCCGAAAAAGTCCATCTCAGTACTTCAAAGATTCACTTAATTGGATTTGTGTCAAGTAATGTCATCTTTCTAAGACCTCAACTGTGTGCGTGGCATTTTAAAATCATGCAGCTCCGTCACTCCTATAAATTACTATCATATTCAGAAAAGCTAATGTCTGCTTTGCTACTGTGAATGCTTTCAGTGATCCTTTGCCTCTGTGCTAATTCACTTTCTGCAACTTTTTGCTGCTTTGGAAGCTAATTGTGTGCAAGTTTAGGAAAAGGGGATCTCTAGTTCTTTAATAAGCTTTTATTTGTTTCTGTTACTCTAATCTGTCTTTCCATTTCATTCTAGTGTATTTATTTCATTTTCCTAAAACATACAAAATAAACTCTCTGGCTTGCTCAGCTTTCAAGTAATTTGACTTTAGCTTGGGTGATTAAAGCCAAATATGTGCTTAAGCAAGTCTTTGAATCAGGGACTAAAACAGAGTTATTCAGCTTCATAATAGAAACTTATTATTTATTAGAAACTGATTATTACCTAAACTTATTAGGTAAGTTGTTACTTTCAGTTGTTACTTTTGTAAACAGGATTCTCCTGTTATCACTTTTGAATTCCAAGCATATAGTTCAATTCATTGGGATAAGGAGCTGAATGCCACATCGGTATTGAAAATAAGACTGGTGCCCCATACAGCTTAGGTACTTTTGAAAATATTATCTGTTCTCTCTTTGTAGTACTGCAATATAGGATTATTATCCAGCTGTGGGAGAGTCAGTTCTGATGCTGTTTTCCTGTATTGACATTACATATTACAGCATTTGAAGGCAGTATCTTTCAGCAAGAGGGAGCGTGCAGGCAACTGATGTGTAGTTAATGCAGCCTTGACTTCTGACCTGACCAAGGAAATGAGCATGCAACATTACGTATTATTTAAAAGTGTGTTTTACAGGTTGTCAGCAGCAACATTGTGAATTCAGAGTTTATTTGTTTCACAACCCCTGTTTTTATAACTACTGTAGTGTTTTGCCCTTCGGTGAGAGTACTCCAGATTGCTCCATGTAACTAGGTTAAGTTTGACTTTTGGCAGAGCCTGGATAGATGTTTTCTGTTACAGTATTTTGTAATCCTCTGTTAAGAAGGATGTCCAGGAATTTCATCTGTTCAGGAGCCTGAAGAGTTGATTCTGGTCCATTTTGGCACAGGGTAGAATTGTGAAAGCACTAACATTTTTTATCCAGCTTATTTTAGAACCAGATAATGATCCAAACTGATCTGTAATATTCATTACCTACATTCTGCTCAGGTTCAGCCAATAATAAATACCCATTAACTGTTCAAGGAGGGGACAGATTGTCAAAAAAGCCCAGGGTAAGATGTTTAGGAGATCAACAGCAACATGAGAAGCCGGGTTTATTTCAAAAGAGCCCAGCCTCCATGCAGGCAGCTACCTAGGGCTTGGGGAAAAATCTTGGGGCCCACTGGAGTAGTAGGAATTTTACTTTGGATTTCAGTGGAGCCTGGATTTTACCTCAGGTTTTCAACATGTTCAGCACCTAATCCAGTGCCTGATTTACAGTAAAGCACTGGGCCCCATCTACTGATTTTGTTTGATCAGGTTTAATTATAGCTGCCCAGCCCCCTGAAACATTTTGTCCTTATGTTTTAGTCTGTTCACTTCCAACCCACCGCATTTTAGAGTAGGGCTTACGATTTGGTTTGTGCTGCTTTTCTTGGTGTGGGGTGTGATGTCCTTATGTCTTGAGCTCAAAACTGCATTGATGTTTTGGTTTGTCATTTCACACTGCAAGCTCAGGCTATTTTACTTGCTGTCTTCGATCATCCCTCAGCCTTCTTCCAGGAAGCTGCTGTCTGAATTTCTTTTCCTCAGTGAACAATCCTGTCTAGGGCTATTTCCCCCTGGATGCATTATTTTGCTTTCTGTTTTCAGACTGCTTCTAGGGTGATCCAATTGTCCCTATTTTATAGGTACAGAGAGGTAGCCGTGTTAGTCTGTACTCCAACAAAACAAAGCAGCAGAAATGGAGCACTTTAAAGACTAACAAAATGATTTATTTGGTGATGAGCTTTTGTGGGACAGACCCACTTCTTCAGACCAATTTCCTTTCCAATATTCCAGTACAGACTGACATTTATAAGAACAGAGGACCAAAAAGAAAAAAATTGCAATAAAAACTGACAAATCGAATAGTATAGAAGGAAGGGGGTAGTACTGATACCGAGAGGTCCCGAGACATCATCTGGGGTGAGTGAAGTCACTGCTGTACAGCCTTGGCTGAGAGCTAGCTGGCCTTTAGTTCATGTGGTAGAGTGCAGGGCTTCAGACTCTAGACTTGCAGGTTCTATCCCTACTGCCTAGCAACCCAGGTCTGTCACCATTACAACTGGTGCATTGGCTGGGAAGAACTGCTGGAAGGTCTCAGAAGCTTGGGATGCACTTCCTCAGCCCAGGGAAGCATGTAGTACCCAGAGGTACTGAGACCTTATCTGGAGTGAGTGAAGTCTCTGCTCTCCAGCCTCAGCTGAGAGCCAGCTGGCCTTTAGCTCATGTGGAAGAGTGCAGGGCTTTAGACCCTGTGCTTGCAGGTTCTATCTTTGATGCCAGCAAGCTGGGTCTGCTGGTGTTACATAGAGGTGCTTATTACCCCTGGCCCATCTTGATTTGCTTCACACTTGCTGCCTGAGGACCCTAATTAAATCTTACTTGATTCTTTCTTATACATTTTCCTACCCTGCCTAGGTGTCATTGAGTTTCTCCGTCATTCCTGCTGTTCAAAACCCCTCCAAATGTAGTAGCAAGTAAGTCAGATGCCATTTCTTTTTGTTCTAATTTAGTTTGTTAACAAAAGTGTTAAAACAAACCCACTTGCCTGTGGGATATTCCCACAAATAGTGTCTGCACATATGCCCAACATAACTCAGAGCCTAACAACTCTCTGACTATATTTACACTACATTAATCTGTGGACAGATTGTTGGAAGATAGCTTCCAACAAAACTTGTATCGGCAGATCATGCCACACACGGAAGTGGATCACTCTGTCAATCTGCTCTATCGACAGAGAGCGGCCAGACTGCCCAGCCGCTCTCCCAACAGAATGGCCAAGCGGAAGCACAGCAGACAGGGCTGCCCATTGACACAGAAGCCCTGTCTGTCAACCAAGCCCCACCCCCCCACCCCCCCACCCCCCGAGCATCCATGTGGCTTTTCTGTCAACAGACTCTTTCGAGAAAGGTGTTATGCTTCATAACAGAGAAGCAGAAGGGTGTAGACCAAAGCGTGTTGACAATGCATTTTTAGTATGGATGTTCTGCGGGTTTTGTCGACAAAATCCTCTAATGTAGATGTACCCTCTGGCTTCTAGATGGCATATTAGGAAAGCTCCTGAAGTTAAATATCTCTCCCTGTTCCCTTTCCCTGGGCACCACTATTTTCTTTGGCCTGTGCTCATTGCCACCGGAGTTGGCGCAAGAAAGTTCTCTCAACTCTGCGTGCTACAGGAGCTTTAAAACTTGGCTGTAAAAATATACTGCACTAAACCACAAAAAAGGCATAGGCTCAGCATTGCAGCAGGGCCAGATGAACCTTTTGTGGGCCCTGTCCTGTACAAAGACAGCGTTCTGCTAGCAGCAAAAGGTAATTGGGGTGAAGCAAAAGCATCCTGGAATTGTTACCTACCCCCTCCACTTTAAATATAGTCTTCCTGCTTTTTACTCAAGCAGCTAGCCAGAAATGTGGGGTCTTGTGAGTTGTCTCAGGAAGGAAGAGAAATCGGTGATTGAACTGTGTATTTCTTTGGCACGAATCTGTTTGTTTAGAACACACAAGGTCATGGTTTTCCAAACAAAGTAGCCAGAATGCAACAGGAGATGGTCTCTTTACTCAGAATGCCAAGGTTCTTTCAGTCACCCCTCAGCCCAGAAGCTCTTTTGGTAGTGTTTTTCTAAGGGCCATGCTCCCAGTACCCCTGGCAGAAGCTGCGTCCTTCGCTTGTAGCTGCTTTTTTCTCGGTCCCTGGGGCGGTGGTAATGATGATGGCTTCCTCTCTGATGCAGATGTACACCTCTAAGTCTATTCAAAGGAAGCTCCTTCAGCTCTACAGCTCAAATTCCTGAGCAACCCCGCACATGCCTTTGCGTTGGACTGTGATATATATGCTCATGTTTTGGTTGACGGCCCCACTGTTTTAGTTACTTGGGTCCATAAAGGAGTTTAGTGGCATCTTACAACTGTCTTAAATGAAAGGTGGTGAGTACATTGTCAGTATGGTTTAACCCAACACATAACACCCAAGATCAAATGAATCGTCTCTATTCCTTTTGCTTCTATCACTCCTGCAGACATAAGCAAAGTACTGCTCTGGAAAATCATCAAACCTGGCATGAAGCACTCAGGTGCTCACACAGAAGCAGCCCTAAGAAATGGGTACTGGGAGCACATGAATGAGAAACCAGCCCCCCCTGCAAGTCACTTTTTAACCCTTCCAGCCAGGAAATTAATCTGGTTATTATCATGCAGACCTTCTATCGAAAACAACTAGCCTTCTGCACGGGCGAGGGAAAACCACCACCTCTCCCCCGTGCATTATACGTGGAACTCCAGTCCACGCAGTGCCAGTGAGTTCAAAACCCCAGCAGCCTCATTGCACGAACCAACCACTAACTGAGCCGGGGTTAGGAAGATGCTTCCTTTGGCATGGCTGGCTGTGTTTACATGAGGAGAAATCTGCTGCAGCTGGACACAAGGCACAGTTTTCTCTGATGCAAGCTGGGAGGAATGCTAGGCTCATTCGCAGCCACAGTAGCACACTGTCCCTCTGTGCCAGATGTGCTGTGAACCAGATGCAGCCTGCAGCTTTAATCCTGGATCAAACGGGCGCTTTTCTGAGCAAACGCCAGCTGCTGGGAAAGGGCTTTGAGAGTTTCTCCTCTTCCCCTCACCCTTATAACCTCACACGGTTAGCTGCCTGGCTCAGCATTTCATGTGGCTGCACTAACAGGAAACCACTAGCACCCTCAGCCCCCCACGCAGGTACCACCTCCCTGCATGGAGCCGTTCATCAACCCACCACTGTGAGCCATTGCCTCCTGCAAGGAACCAAGCGAGGCCCTGTGCTGTCTGATCCAGGCATGTGAATGTTTCCTACTCTCTCCTCCCTGCAATCTTCTCCCCTCCACCTGCATCCTTTTGAATTCTCTGTTGTATGTTAATTTTAATCGTGGCAGGAATAGGGTGACCATGTTGCTCTATGGCAGATGACGGGACACCCCCAGGTCAGGGGCCCTCAGCAATGGGGGCTGCTGCAGTGTCCCAGTGAGGGGGAGAAGCAGATGGGTGTTCCACAAGCTCCTTGCAGCAGGCAGGGGTTCCTGGCAGCAGGGGCTGCTGTGCTGGGGCACAGGGCAACTGCTCCACAGAGGAGCTTCCTCATAGCAGAAGCTGCCTCCCTGAGGTGCAGGATGCTGGGAAACGAAGCATCGGCCCTGGGAGGGGCTCCCTGACGGTGGGCGCTGTCTCCCCTAGGTGTGGGACGCCAGGGAATGAGGCAGCCACACCACGGCAGAGCTTGCTGGCAGCCAGGCCTGCTGCCATGGGGCTCCAAGGAGTGGGGCTGCTTCCCCACAGAGGAGCTCACCTGCAGCAGCAGCTGCTGCCCCAAAGCGCAGGGAACAGGGCAGCTGCCCCATAGAGGTGCTCTCTGGCAACAGGAGCTGCAGCACCAAGACACCAGGTGCTGGGGAACAGGAGCCCTGCAAAATACAGGAATATTTGCCTATTTCCTTTAAAAAGTTGGGGCATCTGTGAGAGAGCTTAAATAAGGACTGTCCTGGTAAACATGGGACAGATAGTCGCCCTAGGCAGGAGACAACCCATAGTCAGAGGGCTTCAGAATGCTTGCCTTGACTGCTGGGCTAAGGATTAGGCCAGGTACCCTTGCCTTCCTGAACTCTTACGCTCTCACGCCTTGAGTTTTGCTTGTCATCCTACTCTGTCGTCAGCTTTCCCTCAGCACCAGTCTAGTCAAAGGGTCCAGAGAGCCCTTCTAGACTCCCGGTCCAGCTGCATACATGAGGGGGCACTGCCACTTTGTTCCTCCTGCCGTGAAAATCCTGCTTTAGATATTTTTGGAAATCCTCCCAGGCACCTATTTGCACCTGTAGCTTCCTGGATACCTTTGTAAATCTCTAAATGACTTGTCATAGGTCCTGTGGGAAGCCTTTGTCAGAGTAGGGAATTCAACGTGGATCAGTTGATCTCTATTTGAGTCCACAGCCTCCTAACGAGATCTTGTCATCTTCTGGATTCATTAAATATAAAATATTCTCTGTGTCCTAAGCTAGCTAGAAAGTTTCCCTGTTATTGTACTTTGTGCTGTTTGTCAAAGTCAAATGCTGCTGATTCTATACAATTCAAAAACCTCTCTCTGCTGGCCCCACACATCGCATGGTTTCATGCAGTAGAATGCCGAGTGGATTTCTATGATGACCTGGTGGTGAGCTCCGCTGATGAGGGAGCACGTCCCAATTCCCACACTCCACACTGCAGAACAGCCGATGTCAAGACAGTAGTGGAGCCCAGATGCTCTGATCCTAGGTAGCGTTTCTTTAGCATGAGACTGGATGGCCAGTGCCATAGTGAAGTACCAGTAGATTCTGGAGGGAGTTGTGTTCAGTTCTTTCCCATGGGAGGAAGAAGTGTCATGTTGGGGGGCTGTAGATTTACCCTGGGAGGGATGAATATTAGAAGGGTAGATGTTAGTCTGTGTCTGCAAAAACAACGAGAAGTCCTGTGGCACCTTAGAGACTAACAGATTTATTGGAGCATTTGCTGGAGCTTTTGTGGGCAAAGACTCACTTTTTCGGGAGCATCTGGTAGTGTATAGCTGTTAATCTATAACGTGCCATGGGACTTCTCGCTGTTTGGAGAGGAGGGATATGCTTGTGTAACCCACACACCTAGGTGTGGTTAACTGTCCCATGTAGCGGTACCTAGACCCCTTCACAGAGAAAGAGTAAGTGTCCTCTACAGCCTAAGCCGAGAGCCAGCTGCCCTTTAGCTCAAGCTGTAGAGGTGCCTGCACTAAGCTCCAAAGGTCCCAGCTTCAGGTCTGCCTATGAGCAGTTACACTTGCCTGGTACACATGGAGGCTACCTAGTAGCAGACTGGGCCTGGCGGAAGGGCCTGGAGTAGTGATGGCTTGAGATGGCTGACGACTGGCTTGTCCTCCACAAACCTTAAGGATTGTCAGCCTCTGCTCGTTCCTCAGGCAACACTCCCAGCTTATTCTGGGTCACTACTGGCCCTCCCTTCTAATTAGCACAGTGTACTGAAGATTCCAACTGGGAGTCTTTTTAAAAGAGACCCTCCCTTCTGTACGTGGGCTTTCTCATAGGCAGGAGAGACGACGGGTGAACGCGTGTTTATGGCAGCTTGCCTTTACCTGTGCCACTTCGTCTTCATTTGATGACAAACTGCTCCTCCACCGCAACCACTTACTGCGTTTTACTGCTCTGAGCACTGCAGTGACAGTCCAGCTGCGGAAGAGGCAGCTGTGCTCTGGCGTGTTTTATGCACCAGCAATAAAATTGTTGTCCGTGCTCTGATTCCAAAATCTCCAGTACAGAAGAGAGAGAGCGTGTGTGTGTGTGTGTGCGGGCGCGCGCGCGCTGGATTTTCTCATACTAGGTTAAATTCAAAATGCCAGCTTAACCTAGTACCAATAAATCCAGCTCGGCTCACTCACTTTCTCTACTTTGCACCTGCCTGCAGGCTCTCAGAATATAGCTGAAATAAATTATTTTGCTTTGTAAATCAGCACAGGACATGCGGGACATCTGCTAGGTAAAATAAACAGGAAAGGCCACCTTACAACAAGGATTATTTTAGGTCGTTCATTGCCAGCATGCTGAGCTGAAACCCTTGCCAGACAGGAACTCATCCGCTGAAATACAATGATCCCAGCGCTAATATTTGGTGACAATTTGATCCCAGGTGTTTTTGTGAGTTGCCAGCTCTCTTCCTTATTTGAGCACATGGCACTATGTGACTTCACTGCTTGCTGCTTATGTGATCTTGCTGATTACAGATCCAGGAGGGAGCTTCTGGACTATGCAGGAATTGCTAGGAGGAGAGATTTGCTCCAGATTTATTGCTTTTTCTGCATCAGGAGAGGCTCCCTCTGAAAACAAGCCAGGAATATTAATGGCTGCTATTGTCTCATGCAATTTCTATGGCAACCCTGATTATTTTAGGTAGTTCATTTAAAATCAAATAGTTTGTGAAGTAATTCAGATTGCATTTGTAATTTACCTTGCCGAGGAAGGGTGAGGACTAGTCCTCTCCCAGTAGACCTGTGATGACATATCCGCTCTTTATAAATCGGGAGATGGTTGCGATGAAGTACCGTTTGCAAGGACCTGATTTCCCATACCTGCCACATCTAATCTCATAGTGACCTATGTTTGGTTGAAAAGATTGGCTTTCACTCTGATACTTGAGCTGCTAGGGAGGTTTCTGGGTTATATCACCTCTCAGGTTAAGGCATGGGATATTTATCCTGCTGCAAAGCCACAGGGTGGATGTGCTGCATAGGTAGAAGCTTGAGTTTCGTCCGTCATAGCCACTACATCTATATCACTCTATATAGCCCCAAAGCAGATAGAACAGCTGATGAGAACTGAGCTAATAGCTGGGGATGGAAGGAGGGGGGTAACACACCAGTGAACTCGTAAAAGGATTTAAAAAAAAGAGAGAGACTGCCCTTTGTAGGGACAAATCCTGGTGTCAGTCCATCCCGTACGCAATCTCCAGTTGGTTCAGCTGGGCCAGGATTGGATTCTGTCACAGCCTGTTACTGGTAGGTGCAGAGTAGTTTTGAGAGGTGCTGCCAGCCTGTAATCACTGTAGATGTCCCTGAGAGATATGGACTCTGAGCACCTGGCAGGATCATGCCCTCAGTTCACATTGTTTTTTAAATATGTCATCTGAGTTGGGCAAGTGAAGTCCTGTGTCACGGGATCTTTAATGGACCAGTCTTAAAAGAACCCCCCACCCCAGACTTCCATTGGCTACTTCATTGATCACTTCCTGGCCTTCCCTGCTGTGCAGCCTTGCTAGTCACTGCTACAGAAATGCCACATACTTCCCCAGAGGTGATTGTACTCCGCGGGTGGGTGAAGTAACTCCTGAAAAATGGAAGGGCTAAATCCTTCTCTTATTTATACCCCTTGGACCTCACTGAAGTCACTTGGATGTAAAAGGGACCGGAGCGAGGCCAATAGCTTTTAAAGTGTTTTGGGAACCATCCAGGTGGAAGCCACTGGATAAAAGGAGGGACAGTGCCTGACCATACTGATGGTGCATCCCATATTAACACATCAGGTACAATGTTCTCTCGCCTTTGGCTTAGAGTTCATGTTCTTGGTATGGTTTCAGTCTAGCACACGTGATTCAGGGCCCCTGCTGCCATTTACCCCGGTGTCAAAGTCTAAGGGCCGAATTTTCCAGTTGGTGTAAACAAATTGATGTAAAAGAAGCTACTTCTACATACACCAGCTGAGAATCTGGCCCTGTGTAATCTGCCTCTGTCCATCTCTCTCTGATAGCCAGGACAGCAAGGAAATAGTGACCTGACAAGGAAGGTCAGCACTCCCTCAGTGTCCTGAATTTATTCCCTCTGAACCTTGTTATTTTTAATTCTAATTTTGTACAGCTAAACACCATTAAGCTGCTGCCCTTGCATCAGGAAATGACATGGTCCTCTGCAGTCATGGGAAGTTTACAAATCTGCTTTGTGTTGGGTGGAGGTCTCAGCTGCTGCTGCTTTCAGCATTACCTCTGCCCCTGCTGATGACATACTAGAAGTGGGCCCAGTCAAAAACACCGGGGCTGTGTCTACACTAGCAAGTTCTTTTGGGAAAGAAAAAACGGGTCTTTTCTGAAAGAACCTGCAGAGCGCCTGCACACACAACGCTCCCTTTCAATCTGAACTTTGAAAAAAAGGAGGACTTTTCCCGGCGGCCATCTGCCTCTCCCAGATGAGGAAGAGCGCCTTTTTCTGGAAGTTTCTCTCTTCAGGAAAAAAATGTGTGTAGATACCATGGGGGCCCTATTTTTTTGAAAGAGTGGTCCTCATGGTGCTGGATTTTTTTGATCCCCGGTCCATTCTTTCAAAAGAGCAGGGACTGTGTGACACCCCGCATCAAAAGAGCGGATCGATTTTTTTGGATCCACTTTTTTGTGTGTAGATGTGCTCTTTTGAAGGGAGTTTTTCAGAAGAGATCTTCTGGAAGAATTATTGAAAGATCGCTGTAGTGTAGACATAGTCCAAGTCAACTGCTCTTGAAATGTGAAGGGTCCCAGCTCTTACATCAGAATTTGAAGCTAGGTCCAAATTTCATGGCTAGCCTCTTTTGTAAAAAAAGGACTGTATCAAACATCCGTGTCCAAAAATGCTGAAGCTATATCCCTTCCCAATGATACAAGGGCCACATAATATTATTTATTATATACACTGGATATACTGTCTGTCTTTTTCCTTACATGTTTTCCCATAATAGCAAACTCTTGGAAGGCCTTCCTTTAGAGAGAGACACGCCATGCTCTCCTGTTTTTGAGAATGAGCTCTGTCAGGGTGATATATGATAAATATCAGAATGAACTGTTCTAATTTAATAGGTGTCCCCATGTCTTTCATTTAAAAAACCTTGTGCAAAGAATTAGAACAAGGCTGCAGAGCCAGCTTCAAAGAACCTAGAGTGAGAATTATTCTGCACGCTTCATCTTTCCTGACCTGCTACTTTGCAGCTCTTCTCATTACAATGATGTGTGGGAAGGATGACAGGTGTTTAATTAACATTTGTACCCGGCTCTGAGGAAACAGGCGCCAGGCTTAATGCAGTGATATACTTACGTATATGCCAGACTGGGAGCACTGAAGCTGCTTATGACTTTAAAGACAGGCATGTGCTTCAGAGCCTTGTGGAATCAGGACCTTCAGAGACAACTGAACCAGCTCAGTGACTGCCGCCCCATCTCAGAGGTCCTAAGCAGTGCTGAAAAGAGCACCCACCATAGCTTGGTAAGAGGCCACAGATCATATGGTGTAGGGCTCAGGCTAGACAAAGGGGCGGACATACCAGGGATTGCCCTGCCGTCTAGAAGACTCCATAGATCAGGGCTGTGATGTGTAAAGCCAACGCCCATCTACTAGATTTCCTATTGACTTTGGGGTAGGCCTAGTTAGGGGAAGTTTGAAAGCCAGTTAGGGCCTTTGGCTCACTATCATAGTCCAGTCCTCAACACTCCCCACACTGTCCTCAGGTGTCCAACACCCGCTCCCCTAAAATAACCCCCTCTGTTTGCTTTCTCTTATGTTGGTTTGGAACATGGAAAATGGAACTAATTTCGGGTCAAATTCCATGTGATGGTGACTTACAACGCACGGATTAACTGGTCGACATCCATTTGTTGGTGTTCTACTTGTGATGTCTATTGGATCCTTTGAATTCAATGGGACTACGCTGGTGAAAATCTGCACCAGAATCTGCAAACGTTTCGCCAAATTCAGCTGTCGCGTTTTACCTTTGATGCACAAGACAATGGTACCCACTGGCAAAGTGGTGAGGGTTCATTTCAAGCAACTCTTATCTCGGACTTGACATCCTCATTGCACCTAATACGCAGGCTACTCTTGATACCATGAAAACAGTTTGGTCTCTACGGAAAGCCTCATAATCTCACAGACGTTCATAGTCTTTCTGAGATGGGTGTTTGGGTAATATTTTAAGGACTCATGCAACAGAATTGAGAGTCGTGCCCTTACCGTCTTGCAGACAAAGGGAGTCATTAGCTAATCATGTCTTGGTGCCAACCCATTCAAACAGCAGGGAATTGTCAAGCCTCTCTGGTTAGCTGATTATGTATTGTGTCACTCAGTTGTCTCACTCTCTGATGTGAGAGTCAACTTTATGACATAGTTATATACATAACTATTAGTTGTAGACCCTAACTCACATTTTAGGATTTTGTTTTGTAGATTTGTTTCCATTACCACATGTGTTTGAAACTCTGTTCTTAAATAAACTTCCTTTTGCTTTACAGGTTGGAAACTCTCTAGTCTGGTGCCAAATGAGCAAATTTGCCAGACCGTGGGAGGTCAATATTGTCTAGCACAGGGGTGTCCAACATGTGGCCCACAGGCCAGAATCCAGCCTGTGGAGCCTTTTTATCCAATGCACATAGCCAGCAGTGGTGCCATTTTGAAAGCCGTCTGGGTGATTCCAAGCTGCATGTGTCCCTTTAAAGAGCCATATGCAGCTCCCGCTGCTGCTGCTGCTCACGCCTACTCTGGCTCCCTGCTGACTGCACTGAAAGAGTAGAGCTCAGTTTAATTGGTTTAATGGTCAACAGGAGGGATCCAGCCATTAAACCAAATAAATTGAGTCCCATTATTTCAGCATGGCAGGACAGAGAGCCACATGTGCTGCGGGTGGGGGAGGGAGTAGGAGGGCTGGGGGCAGCAATATAGCCTTACTGAGGAGGAGACGGTGGCCCGGTGAAGGTGCCACGGGGAGCGGCAGCTCCTGTGTAAGGTAAATTAATCCTGGGCTCGGGGCTGAGAGGGGGTAAACCTGGGGGTATGGAGGTGGTAATTTGGGGCTGCGAGGGGTTAAACCTGGAAGTGGGGACAGTTTTGGGCTGAAAGGGGTTAAGCCTGGGGATGGGGCATAGGTGTGGGGCTATTTTGTGTTCAGCCCCCAGAACACACACAAATTGCCACGTGGCCTCTGATGGAAAAAGGTTGGACACCCTTGGTCTAGCACATTCCCAAACACTTCCACTACTTACTGGGCTCTTAGAAGGCATTTAAGGGTAAATTACAGCTAAATAGCATCACAGAACACTGACAGCCAGGACTGGTGGCTGTAAACAAGCAATGAGACACCGGTAGCTTGGCCACAGCCACGATGAGTGGTCATTCGGCTAACTAAAATCATGCCAGATTATGGATGTTGCCAAATGACAGTGCTGGACCGGAGAGGCTCAACCTCTACACTAACTGAACTCAAGAGCAGTGTGAGATATAGTGATAGTGGTCTAAGGTCAAACTGATAAACTGAGGTATGCTGTTGCTTTGGGAACAGAAGATAGGATGATTTCTGTGGTCTGGACTCAGAAAGAGACACTTTGAAGAGACTTGGGGCTGGGATCTATTTATTGTCGACCTGCAGGACAAAGGCAGGGCTGGTGTAGCCCGGAGAAATGTGCCTAAGTAGCTTTCAGGCTGATTTTTGTTTGGGAGTTAGCACCCACCAGGCACAGGCAAGACAGTCTTGTGCTGCTAGAGGTAGCTTACAACATGATGACTTACAGCCCGGGTGTCCTGAGTAGTGACTTACAATACACAGATTAACTGGGCAAAATCCATTGTTGGTGTTCTATTAGTGATGTCTATTTGATCCTTTGAATTCAGTGGGACTGTGTTAGTGAAAATCAGCACCAGAACCTGCAAATGTTTTGTCAAATTCAGCTTTTTGCTGCATTTTACACACAAGACAATGGTACCCACTGGCAAAGGGGCGAGGGTTCATTTTGATGTTACAGTTTCACCTGCTGTGATTACACTATTAACAGATGCTTTTGCAGTCATTTTCACGTTGTGTCATAACCTGTGCAGTTTGGAAGTGTAGGTGTTCTACAGATAATACCACCAATATTTCAGGTTCATTTACTTGCAGCCGCAGTATAAACACAGAGAGGCAGGAAATCACAGCAATGTGTATTAACTCCAGGTAAGAAGAAATGCATGACATACTAGCATCTAACATTGTCTGTTAAAAGAGAAAATTAATATTAAAATGCTACAAGCCACCTCTCACAGATGGAAGCTTTCCTTTTAGTGTGAATAAAATTATTCAGAGCCTGAAATATGTCTGTACATTCACCATACACCACCCAACATGGTGAGGGGTCTTACTAAACACCACAGACAATGCTGGAACTGGAGTTGAGTAAAAGCCTGTTAGACTCTACACTTTGAATTTGTTTTGTGAAATAAATACCTCCTGCTTAAGAAAGATAGACATGCCATAGATTGTAACACTTGGGTCGTTTTGAATTTTGAAGGTTTAAACTGATTTTGCTTTTGAACACTGGTGTCAGACATATGGATTTTATATACTAGCCTCCCAGGAGGTAAGCAGCATATCTATATTGTTATTCTCACGGCCTTTTCTGTTTTGTTGTAAAACAAAACAATGCAGCCTACGCAGTATTTATTATACATGCATTGGGGATCATAACAAGAGCATCAAGAGTACGGCACCAGGAGATGAATAAGTGAACAACACAAGAAAGGGGCCGTGCTTGGCTCAGAAGTCTGAAATAGTCCCTGCACACAACTATTGCAGAGTGAATTGAACTGAGTAAAACTGTGCTTCTGTGAATTAAATTAACTTTTTGACAGTAGGAATTTCAGATGAAAAGTGGTTGTGGGGTTCCTGCCACCTGGGAAACATTAGTAGAATCATAGAATCATAGAACACTAGGACCAGAAGGGGCCTTGAGAGGCCATCGAGTCCAGTCCCCTGCCCCGACGGCAGGACCAACCACTATCTACGCCATCCCTGATAGACATCTATCTAATCTGTTCTCAAATATCTCCAGCGAGGGAGATTCCACAACCTCCCTTGGCAACTTATTCCAGTACTTGACCACCCTGACAGTTAGGAACTTTTTCCTAATATCCAGCCTAAACTTCCCTTGCTGCAGCTTAAGTCCATTGCCTCTTGTTCTCTCCTCAGAGGCCAAGAAGAACAAGTTTTCTCCCTCCTCCTTATGGCACCCTTTAAGATATCTGAAAACCGCTATCATGTCCCCCCTCAATCTTCTTTTTTCCAAGCTAAACAAGCCCAATTCTTTCAGCCTTTCTTCATAAGTCATGTTCTCCAGACCTTTTATCATTCTAGTTGCTCTTCTCTGGACCTTCTGTAATTTCTCCATATCTTTCTTGAATTGTGGTGCCCAGAACTGGACACAATATTCCAGCTGAGGCCTAACCAGCGCAGGGTAGAGCAGTAGAATGATTTCTTGTGTCTTGTTCACAACACACCTGCTAATGCATCCCAGAATCATGTTTGCTTTTTTTGCAACACCATCACACTGTTGACTCATATTTAACTTGTGATCCACTAGAACCCCTAGATCCCTTTCTGCTGTACTCCTTCCTAGACAGTCTTTTCCCATTCTGTATGTGTGAAACAGATTATTCCTTCCTAAGTGCAGCACCTTACATTTATCTTTATTAAACTTCATCCTGTTTACTCCAGACCATTTCTCCAATTTATCTAGATCATTCTGAATTTTGACCCTATCCTCCAAGGTAGTTGCCACCCCTCCCAGCTTGGTATCATCTGCAAACTTAATAAGCGTACTTTCTATGCCAATATCCAAATCATTAATGAAGATATTGAACAGAACTGGTCCCAAAACAGACCCCTGCGGAACCCCACTTGTTATGCTTTTCCAGCAGGATTGAGCACCATTAACAACTACTCTCTGGGTACGATTAGCCAGCCAGTTATGCACCCACCTTATTGCAGCACCATTTAAGTTGGACTTGCCTAGTTTGTCGATAAGAATATTATGCGAGACCGTATCAAATGCTTTACTAAAGTCTAGGTATGCCACATCCACTGCTTCTCCCTTATCTACGAGTCTCGTTATCGTGTCAAAAAAAGCTGTCAGGTTGGTTTGACATGATTTGTTTTTAACAAAACCATGCTGGCTGTTCCCTATCACTTTACTACCTTCCAAGTGCTTGCAGATGACTTCCTTAACTACCTGCTCCATTACCTTTCCTGGCACAGAAGTTAAGCTGACTGGCCTGTAATTTCCTGGGTTGTTCTTATTCCCCTTTTTGTAGATGGGCACTATATTTGCCCTCTTCCAGTCTTCTGGAATCTCTCCTGTCTCCCATGACTTTCCAAAAATGAGAGCTAACGGCTCAGCTACCTCTTCTATCAGCTCCTTGAGGATTCTAGGATGCATTTCATCAGGCCCTGGTGACTTGCAGACATCTAATTTTTCCAAATGGTTTTTAACTTGTTCTTTTTTTTATTTCAAAAGCTAACTCTACCCCTTTTCTACCAGCATTCACTATGTCAGGCATTCCTTCAGACTTCTCTGTGAAGACCGAAACAAAGAAGTCATTAAGCATCTCTGCCATTTCCAAGTTCCCCGTTACTGTTTCTCCATCCTCACTGAGCAATGGCCCTACCCTGTCCTTGGTCTTCCTCTTGTTTCTAATATATTTGTAAAAGGCCTTCTTGTTACCCTTGTTCCTGCTGCTATTGTCCGTTACCACATATATTGTACACAGCAGCAGCTTTTGCTTCATAATGGCAGGGAAATCAACATGAAACATTTGCTAAGTTTAAGAAGAAGATGATAAACTGGGGCTCTTTTGTAACACATGAAGTCTGAGTGGCTTTTGACTCAATTCTGCTATCTGTTGAGCACCTAAGCATAAGTAGCGACTACTGACTACTTTACTTAAGTGCATAACTTTAAGCCTGAGACTTCCCATGGAAAGGAAGAGTACTGCCACAGAGGGGGTGATTAAGACAGTATGTTAATGATCAAGTGTGTAAGAGTTGGTCTTTTACACCCAGGACTGGCAGCAGCTGGGATGTGGTTTTTATTCACCACTTGTCCGATTGCTACTTTTATTGGAAGTTGCATGGAAGTAGCATCTACAGTAGCTTTTCCCAAAGTGTGGTCCACAGCCCAGTACCAGTTCTTGGCAAAAAAATACTGGTCCTTGGAAAATAATCAAATTATTGTGCACGATCCATTAATTTGATACATTTTGTATTTTCCTGCATAATTAAGACAATAACAATAAGTTAGTATTTTTTATCAAGATTTATATTATGATGTATTTTTATTATTGTGAACAAATAATAAACAGTGAAAATGTATTAATTTTTCATTCTTTTTTTTAAATATGTGTTTATATTTTTGGGCTGCAACAAAAGGTACTGAAAAATACCGGGTTCCAACTATATGAAGTTTGAGAAACCCTGATCTAGAGGACAAAAATAAAGACCCTGGCCCCCATTGTATTAGGTGAATACCCAAGAGCTCATAATTCAAACAGCCAAAGGTGGAAGGAGAAATATAGCCACCCAGAGATGAAGTGACTTGCCCAAGTTCACACTCTCTGTCAGTGGCAGAGGCCAGAATAGAGTCTAGGCCTCCTGACTGCTACTCCAGTGGCCTATCTACGAGACCACACTGCCTCTCCTTTTGTCAGATGATACAGCCCACTGTGAAGAAATTAATCTCTTCTCCTTTTGCTGCCCTCCACACCACCTTTCCCTGCAGTGACCCTGACATGCAGGGATAGGATAGAGGAGCTGATATGATAGAGGAGATGGCGGGCTTACATTGGGGACCCCCCCTGCCCTCTTCTGCCAGAAGGAAGGTCACCATGGAAACAAGGCCTTGAAGGGATAGAAGAAAGCAATCCATAAAGAAAAATCCTATGGGATTTTATGGGCATGAAACCATGTGCTACAGCAATGTAATAGGGTTCTGTAGGTATTAGGCTATAAAATTTAATTGCCATTGGGAGCCTTTGTGCAGTTGAGTGTTTTTAAAACTATGCTATGGAGTCTCATAACAGGGATATAATTCTCTGTAGAATTCTTTAGGATAGCCAATACGTGTGAATATGGGATGGTCCCTAAAAACATCAAACCGTACTCGTCGTAATCCCTGTTTTCAGAACAGTAGACACAATAATGTGATACAAACTTTTTACATATTTGACTTCCTTACACTTTACATGTGTGTGTTTTGTACCATGGTCTTCCTGACTTTCACTCATGAACCTGCTTTAATCATGCCAATTTTACTTCAAATTTAATTTTAGTTTTCTTTCTTAAAATGCACGTCGTCCTTCACAGCAGGACTGCTGCAAGCTTTCTTTTCCTTCTTAAAATCAAGACTCCATTAACAACACAATCAAAACACAAAAACACTATCATAACCCACAACGCACTGTGCATATTAGAGGGGGAGTGATCCAATGTTTCAAGATAACCTATCATTTGCTATTTAGATATGAGTTGTTCATTGTTGGGCTTTTAGATGTTCACTATTTATTGAAAATAATCAGGAGGTTTTGTTTTGTTTGTTTTTTCAGTTTGCAATAATAGTGTCGGGAGCCACAAAGAAGTTCTTAAAGAGCTGCACATGGCTTCGGAGCTGCAGGTTGCAGATCTCTGTGTTAGGCAGTGCGGATGGTCCCTGCCCTGAAGAGTTTAGAGTCTGTATGGACAGAGGGTAGAAGAAGAGACAGAGGTGATGTGTCTTGTGCCAGGTCACAGAGCAGGGAATAGAATGCAATTTTCCCGATTCCCATTCCTGTGCCCTCTCCACTAGGCAGCACTGTCTCCCAGAAGGACTGATTCGAGATTTTTACACAGGAAAAGAGTACCAGGAGATCCTTGACATAAACAATAAATGTACTTGTGTCTTGCAGCATATTTATGCTTCCTGATGACAGCTCTGGGAGTGACAGCCGGTGCACATCGTTTATGGAGTCACCGGTCTTACAAAGCCAAGCTGCCTTTGAGGATATTCCTGGCTGTGGCCAACTCCATGGCTTTTCAGGTAGGGATGCAGTTGTTAGATGCTATCTTCAGTCTTTGTGCAGTATTTTCTCCAGGCCAGCACAAGGGTCTCTTCTGTTTCTGTGCTGTGCTAAAGCAGGGCTGCAGTTCTCATGAATATGCATCATCCAGTGCAAAGGGAACCTGACGGCCATGGAGTCCTGTACCCCATGTCTGAAAGTGTTCAGTACCAGCACTTCAGACGACTGTGTAAAACCTCCATGATGGACAATTACATGCTACTATGCTCCTGTAATAACGTTTCTTCCTAAATCCAAGTAACTAAATATTGGTTTGTGATATCTTTTAGGCACAATTTTAATCTTAATTACTAAAACAACAATAAAACCAAGCTCTCATGTTATGTTTTTCATCAGCAGATTTACAAAATAGGTATTATTAGCCACATGTTCATAACTTACAGGTAGGAAGGCCCAGGGTTATGACATGAGGTCACACAGGAGGCAAGTTAACAGACCGGGCAATGCAACCTAAGTCTCATGTATCCTAGTTTTCTGTATTAGCCCTAAGCCAGGCATGAGCAAACTTTTCAGGTTGGGCCCCACTTTTTGTCCCTCCAATTAGCAGGCTCCCTCAACCTGTCCAATGTAATCCAACTGATGGAAATGTTGGTTATGAAAAAACGAAACCCAACCCTTTTGGCGTGTGTGGGAGAAAAGTCTGTAAAATGTAAAAACTTTATTAATTGGGTTGGAAATGTGAATACACATCTATAAAAACAGTAACATATTTCGACACATTTTAATGAGCGGGATGAGCCTGAGGCCCAGAAGCCAATTGTGCTGCACCCCCTGACAAAATTTCATGCCCCCCCGAGAGCTCCACTTTCCGCACCCCGGCACTAGGCCACACGACATCACTTACATTCATTTATTTAGTGTACCTGTAAAATATTTTACCACTAATATAAATCATCAGCTTCAGTAATGTCTTGTGCCATTGAATCCCCTAGGCTATGTCTATGCCAGCCCCCTTTTTCGAAGGGGGCATGGTAATCAGCCTGATCAGAGAATGTTAATGAAGTGCTGCAGTGAATACTCAACACTCCATTAGGCTAATTCTCCCTGGGGCAACTTCAAAGCATCGAACTTTGAAATGCTGGCATGCCGTGTAGCCGTGGGCACTTCAAAGTACCCACACAACTTCAAAATGCCCTTACTCCCCCAAATTTTTCAACTTCAAAGTAGTTGTGGGGAGAATTAGCCTAATCAAGTGATGCTTATTCATCACCATACTTCATTAGTATTCTCTGATCAAGCTGATTATCCTTCGAAGAAGGGGGCAAGTGTAGACATAGCCACAGGTCAATATGCAGTCCTGTAAACTAACAAAATAATTTATTGGGTTTTGAGATTTCGTGGGACAGACCCACTTCTTTGGCTACCTCTCTGTAGTTTAATATGCTTCATCAATGAAAATATTTCCTTTTATCTGTTTTCAACCTGTTCCCTTTCATTCAGATTTGGTACCTTCCATTTCTTTCATTAGGAAAGAGGGTGAGGCGTAGCACCCAACAGATCTCTATACCAATCACTGTTTTGTATGCTTCTGCCAGGGTGCTTCGTAGCCTGTTCTTTAAGCAAGACAAAGTGTTAATCTTCTTAATCTCTCCTCCCACTACAAAGTGCGCTGTAGAGCTGTGGTTCTAACATGGTTTGGGACAGGTTTGATTTGATCGTACTGCCCTAGTGCCTAGTCTGAGCACAGGCTATTTTCTGCCACTCCACTAATGAGAGGCAGCCCTGCAGAGTGTCCTGCCATTGCTGCTTGGTGTGCTGAGCAAACAGCTCAAGTTTAAGAGTTGGTGGATCAGCAGGCCACTCTTCAGAGGAAATTCCCAAACCTCCTATCCCCCCACCTTCAGAGCTGTCAGCTGGTGTCCAGCTCAGATCTGGGGGACCAGGATTGTTGTGCTTTCAGTGGTTCTGCTTAAGTCTGCTTCCTGTGTTTGGGCAGATTTCACACTTGGATGAGCCACTCAGTGATGACTCAGGGGCGTACGAAGCAAATCCTGATGGGGGGCAGGCAGGGGGCTAAAAGTGGCTTTGTGCTGCCCCTGAACTCCCATTTGGTCAGAACGGCAGCAGTCCAGGTCACCCCGTGTAAGTTACACCAGCCTGAGGGCTGCGCCAGTTTATTTCATCTGCGGAAGCTGTGGCAGAGTCAGTCTGTGCAGCTATCCACGCATGGCTGGCCACTGCACTACACCCCCCCACCTTAATTCCCCCCCTCTTCACCACCCTCCAGCTGTGGTCTCCTTCAGCACCATTGGTGAGGCATTGGTAACAGACTTAGAAACTAGCCTCAAACGCACCATCAACAATAGGGGCTGCTGCTCCTCCTCCTGGCTTAGCTCTTCCTCATTCTCCTGTGGAGCAGGGACTCAGGGCTTCTCCCCTCTGGGAACTTCCCTGTTTCCGGAGCCTGTCACCTTCTTGCAACTCTCCTTAGTCTTTCTCCAGGCATCTCCCTGGGAGTTACCTTTCTCCAGGGCCTACCAGAGGGACCAACCTCTCATCCACAACTCCAGTTGGGACTTATAAATGAACAGTGCCATTTGATGTCTAGCCAATCAGGATACAAAGTCCGGGGTGGATGCGTAGCTGATTGATCACAGACCAGGTGGAGCCCTACTCCTCTTAAAGGGCCAGGGAGCCAGTGACAGGATGATGGTTGCCATGACTCCTGACCATTGCCCTGGGTCAGCTTCAGGGGCAGTAGGTAGCTTCCCACCATGTCTAATATCTTAGTATAATCATGTCCCACTTCTGACCTCACACTGTGTGCTCTTGTGACATGATAGTTTGCACAAGTCCTATCAGATGCAACAATTTTATCTCTACAGTCCCAGGGGATGTTTATGGTTGGAGGTTCCTGACCTGTTTCTCTCAACCAACCATTTAGAGTTCATTTTCTGAGGCTGGGTCACTCTTTTGTTTCAGAAAGGGGTAATATCTGAGTGGTGTTTACTTCCGACTCCTATCCCTTAGCTCTTTTCTTTCATATGTCAAACCCTGCTGAGTGGTATCTGGCCTTACTGAACTGTGGCACTGACTGTCAGTCACTGATCATTTTCTTCTGATTACCTTGCACTTAGCTGCAGCATCTGGTGAAATTTCACTTCAGGTCGTTTATTTCCTGTATCAGAAACCAATCTGCTAGAAATCCTCATTTTGCAAGCTTTTTTTAAGAGACCCAACAAAGAAATTTGGTTTGCATCTTCCTCATAGCTTTGTCTTCTAGCCGTACGTTCAGGTAAGCATTTTACTCTTGTATTTATTACAAATGTGTGCTAAAGTTTGCTGCTATTACATGTGTGACACCACCCTCCTTTACCTATTGTGTGAATGCAAACAGTTCTGGTCTTTGTTGTCTATTTGCCCTTCTAGTCTGTCTTTATGCATTTTAATTAGATGCCATTTACTTCTTTCAGAGCTTACTAACACTTTCATTCGGGGAAGTACAATTTTCACAAGCCCTTCAAATATCCACTGGTCTACACAAGACCAAGCGAATGTCTTGCACTAAAAATTGCTTTGACCTGGTTATCAACTAAGCCAAAAATAACTTTATGTAGGTCTCTAACATAACGATCCATAGTTTCATTTGGAAAAGAGAAAGTGCCTTTCCCTAGTGACATTCTTGTGTGTTTCCCATTTGCAAATAACCTTGTCTAGTAGTCTCAGGTTCCATCATGCTCCCCATGGAGTGTAATGTAAAATTTCAATGTCTCTGAACCTGCCCTTGTACCAACCTGGAGGATTTTACCTTCTCTGGTTTCTCTGCAGTGCCACCTGCTTCCAAAAAATTTGGAAGTAATGCAGCTGTCTCCAATAGCTCTCAGCCGGGCTGAGGTTCAGGTGACTTCATACACTTCGTTTTCACGAAAGCTTTAGTTTTCTTCTGATATGCGGGTGTGACATACAGGAATGCTGCAAAGGGACATGTCTGTATTTCTTGGCTCCAGTCACCTGATGTGGTTTAATGTTATAAAAAACTAATATCCATGTCACATGACAGGAATTAGGACTTATCGTTACATTCCCATGTAAATGTCATGTAGTCTCTCTTTAGTACAGTGTGGAGACAATAGTCTAGCTGAGTTCGGGTTTTGTGTCTCCTTAATTCTCTGCTGGAACAAAGGTCAAAAGGGGTTATTTCTAAATACTCCTGAAAGTCTTCCAGATACAATTTCAGGGTGACGGAATTCAAATCACTTGCAGATTTGAGGCAGTTTCCTTCATTCTGTGGCTTGGTCTCACGCAGCAGTACTGAGGATTCACCCCATAGGTTCTTTCAAAAGTTGGTGGCTGATACACAGTTCAGTAATGTCTATAAACTCTGGCCACAGATGCTCCTCCATCCACCAAATGTGGCCCTATGCAGTTGTCTTCTTGGACTTAACTTCTTTTGTCATCAATAACGGCAAACCACAAAGGCTGTTTTTGTCATTGCTGCACCGAACTCTCCGGCTGTGTCTGCCTGCTCTGTTTCCTACTGAAAAGAAAGCTGCTGAGATGGATAGTGGTGGTACTATTGACCTTCATAAAATACGCGCTGTTGGACGCCATATGCTGTGTTGCCTTCTATGCTGTGCTATGGAAGTAACTCAGTGTATGACTTCACTACACAGAAGATTGACCTGGTCAGGGTCAGTCTTCCAGGGTTCGATTTCGTGTGCCTAGTTGGGACACGCGAAATCTATCTGGGGCTGACAGTAGACCCCTGCACACGTCAATATTGCAAGGAGTAAGGGAAGTCAATGAGAGATTTTCTCCCGTCAAACTCCCTCTGTGAGGACGGCCAGGTAAGTCCATTGTAGATAAGTTAATTCTAGCAACCCAGTTGCCGTAGCTAGAACTGCATATCTACAATTGACTTTAATGCCTAGTGTAGACCTGCCCGAAGAGGGGAGAGGCCGAGGTCGCTGCTGAACACACTGCTGTAAAAGAGAACCCAGACTTACCGCTTCAAAGATAAGCACCTAAAATTAGGAGCCCAAATTTTCAGTTAGGCACCTAAAGAAGTGGCCTGGTTTTCAGAGGTATTCAGCAGCCAGCAGCTGTCATTCCAGACAACGGAGGCTCAGGGCCACTGAAAATCAGGCCAGTTTGTGGTATTTTAGTCCCTGCAAGTGCCTTCCTTCTCTCCCATCTCCCTGTGACCGCAACTATGCCGGCCTTGAGTGGCAGCCCTTGATTTAAAGAGGCATCACTGCAACTGACTTCCCTTTTTCAGAGATCTCAAGATAATAAACTAATGACAAAAGTCCAGGGAGTGAAAATCATATTTGACTTTTCTGAGCCTTCATTTTCCAGCGTAGCTGTGGGCATTTGTTGCCGGTGCAGAAGCTCTAGGTGGCTGAGGAGCTGAAGCCTTGTTTCGGTGATGGGCTACTGCAGCTGGTTCCTTCTGGCAGGTCTTTTAGGCCCTTTGTCACATATTGGGCCCACTTCTGTATAGGGCTGCATTCCTGATAAGAGCAAGAGGGGAAAAAATTGTTGGTGCCTCGCAAGATCTGGCCTATTTTCTGTGCTGTGTTCATTGCTAGAGAAATTGATGATGTACGCGACAGGTTCCATCATTTGGTTTGGGACAATACAATAAACCCTCGGTTCACTGGACCCCAATTTAGCATAATTCGGAAATAACAGACTGTCTGTCAGCCCCCCCCCGGCCACCCCCAAAGAATGTAAATGCTGGTGATGCACCAGAGCCACCAGGGCTGGAGGACCGCCACCGCTACAACCACCACCAGAGCCGCCAGGGCTGGAGGACTGCCACCGCTACAACCACCACCAGAGCCGCCAGGGCTGGAGGACCACCACCGCTACAACCACCACCAGAGCTGCCAGGGCTGGAGGACCGCCACCGCTACAACCACCACCAGAGCCGCCAGGGCTGGAGGACCACCACCGCTACAACCACCACCAGAGTCGCCAGGGCTGGAGGACTGCCACCGCTACAACCACCACCAGAGCCGCCAGGGCTGGAGGACTGCCACCGCTACAACCACCACCAGAGCCGCCAGGGCTGGAGGACCGCCACCGCTACAACCACCACCAGAGTCGCCAGGGCTGGAGGACCGCCACTGCTGCTGGGGGTCACCGCTACCACCACCACTGGAGCTGCCAGGACTGGAGGGGCCACTGGATTACTGTACAGTGATATTGACTCCATTGCTAAGCAAGCTGAGCCAGAACGCAGAAATAAGCCATCCTCCAAACTGCCTCTCCTTCAGCAGTTTCAGAGCAGTATGGTCTTTTCGAGTGAGTGTTACGTGTTTCCAAGCCAGATGCTGCTGACTCAGAGACCCGCAGGAAAAAGCATTTTTAAAAATAACCTCCGAGAAGCTTTTGCACAGATATGAGCTCCGCTGTAGGCCACTGGTCTGCATAACTATGGTGACGGTAAATTGGATTGTGTTCTGCTCTGGATCTTGCAGACTCTCATTTCTTCTCCAGGCAGTGTATCTGCATCCCAGGAAAGAAGACTATCCCTGCGGAAAGAGGGGTATATTATTCTGGGCTGGAGCAGCTGTGACTGTCCAGTAAGGCTTACTGAAAATCTCTCGGGGGAGGTTTTTATGATCTGGCTTGCCCCAGTACCAAAAGAAAGGGGAGAGTCAATGATCTTGCAGCGCTGATCCTGTCTGGATTGCACCTGCAGGCCAGGCTGTATTAATCCACAGGACCCTGAGACTGACTGTGCCTAGAAACAATGGGAAGAGACCAACTGTCCAGGTCAGCCTGATTGACAGGCTAATGAGGGAGTCAGCAAGCCAGAGGAGTCCTGGCTTCCTTGTGAGCTGGTTCTGCCTGCATGAGACTGAGCAGGGCCAAGCTAAGAAGACATGTGCCTGAGCTGAGCTGGGAGCAGAGCTATGCCTGCCATAGAGAGCCAGAAGCACAGCCCAGCAGCAGAGCCGTGCAGTGGGGAGAGCTACAGCCAGATATCCCGAGACACCGCACTGAGGGCAGATCCATGCTGGGAGCAAGGCTTCATCCACAGAGCCAGAGGGCCAGAGAAGCAGACTGGAGCTGAGGCTGGAGCAGGCAGGAGCTGGGTGCAGTGAGGAGCAGGGGAAAGCAAGGCCACCCCCAGCAGAGGGCCCAGCTCAGGGGGACTCCCCCAAAAATGAAGCCTTGCAGGCCAGACTGGCGAGGAGCTGATGCTGGGAGTCAGGGTCCTCCCACCCAGAGCAAGTGTCTGACCTGCAGCACAGCGAGGCCCAGAGAAGGAGGCCTGGGACAGATTGTGACCTGCCCTGGTATTCCAGAGAAGCTGTTTGAAAGGTCCGTGTGACACAGAGCACAGTGATCTCGTTTTCCAGTTACTTTTTCCACTTTTCTTTTTAAAAACAGATTGTTTAATAAATTGTATTTGCTTTGAATTGTGTATAATCATCTGTGGGTCAGGGAAGCCTTCAGTATGAGACGAGGACCCTGGAGTGGGGACACCCTAGCCCCTGCCCCAGGTGACCACAAGGTTGGGAGTTGAGCCCCCAGGAATCTTGCATTCCAGTTCTGTTGGAGTTACAAGGGCTCTGCTTCACAAGAGAGCGGAAGGGGAGCCCTCAGGGCCAGGGAGGCTCTGGGTAAAGGAAGTTGGAGTGGTGACTCGGGTCCTTTCACTAGCCCGTTTCACCAGGGTAGCGTAGGAGCCAGGAAAGTTCCACTCAATAGTGGGTCCATTCCCCTGCTTACATGAAGAAGGATGAGATTAGGGCAGATTTGTTGAGTGTCTCATTCAACCCCAGTAAGCTGGACACTGTCGGGATTTCAGCAGTACCGGCACCTGTTGCTTTTACTGGGATACATTTGATGACTCAGCCGGGATGTGTGGTTATTCTCTGACACTGAGCAAATTCCTTGGTTCCCTTGTGAGTAAGATTGGAGATGCACCTGAATCAACACCCTCCCGATGGGAATAAGCCAACCATTAGGGAAGCCTGAATCCAGATCTAGTCTTCACAAGCCCCATCTCTAGACTGGCCTCTGTGAAAACTTTGAAGTTCAGCTATTTTAGAAGCAGCTGAAACTATCTCTGGATTTCTTGGGACAATTTACAGCAAGTGTGAAAGAGACGTGGATGCCTCAAGCTCTACAGTGCTCCAGGAATGAAGGGTGCTAAAATCCTTTCTGCAGGGTCACCTCCTTTTCACTACAAGTCTGGCTCCTCTGGGTGAGGGAAAACCTAAAGGGAGCTGCAAGGTGTGGCTATGCAAGTGCCACCCTGTATGTACAGAAGCACTCTGATTTAATCTGACGTCATTTATTTTTCTTAGCTGATTCCGAAAACCGTTCTATGATTCAAATCTACTAGCGTGGGGGGACGGGGTGATAAGCTGCTACCCAAATCATGATGCCAAATCTGCCTCTCTTGCCCCTCCCTGGCTGTTCACACAGAATGACATTTTCGAATGGTGCCGAGACCACCGGATGCATCACAAGTACTCGGAGACAGACGCAGACCCCCACAATGCCCGCCGGGGCTTCTTCTTCTCCCACATCGGCTGGCTCTTTGTGCGCAAGCACCGCGATATCATCGAGAAAGGCAGGAAGCTGGACTTCAGCGACCTGCTGGATGACCCCGTTGTGCGACTTCAAAGGAAGTAAGTGAACTACTCCTGGGGGATGGGGGAGATCTGAACAGAGGGTTGTGGGGGATCTGAGCTGTGGCAGAGAGCTGGGGATCTGCGGGGTTTCACTAGTCTTTTTGTCACATTATATTATACTTTCCTTTTCTTTCCTCCCCTAAACGTCTTTGCAAATAGATCCACTGCCCACCAGGAACCTGTTGGGTACCAGGAGATGAGTGCTGCAAGCTCTTCTTCCCAGGACCCTGGGCAGAGCATCCCCTTGGGGCACCAGGCACAGGAAGGGGACCAGCTCCCCAGAGGGCTGGGGAGGGAAGCTGGGCAGAGATGTGGGCAGGGTTCAGGAGGGGGATGGGAATATAGACACTTACCTCAGTTTCTGAGGGTGGGGGGGAGTTGGGCTGACAGGTGCTGGGGGTTTGGGGTTCCGGGGAGGGGACGGTCAGGTGCAGGGGCTAACAGAGGTGTGTTACCCTGATTTCCAGGACAAGCTTTACATTCTCTTGCCCTGATTTTGTTTAGACTTCAGCCTCTTCAGCAGCTCTTGGTCTGTTCTCTATCTGTAGAGGGACCATCTGTCCCGCATTGGGCGGGATGGTCCTGTATTTGGGATGCCAAAAAGGTGGCCCAACTTATGTTTTCAAAGGGACTCATTGTCCTGTATTTGGGCCGTCCCCCTCGCGCTTCCCTGAGCCTCGGGGAAGCAGGGGGAGCGTTGGCAGCTGCAGCTTCCCCCAGGCCCTGGGGGAGGGCCAGCGGCTGCCACTTCACTGGGGCTCTGGGGGATCACTGGCAGTTGCCGCGTCCTTCC
Source organism: Carettochelys insculpta (assembly GCF_033958435.1). Classification (NCBI taxonomy): domain Eukaryota; kingdom Metazoa; phylum Chordata; order Testudines; family Carettochelyidae; genus Carettochelys; species Carettochelys insculpta. Next base: position 124,580,663 of record NC_134140.1, read on the forward strand.
CAGCAACCCAGGGCTGGGAGGAGCTGCCCCTCCCCCCATATCTCCCCGTCCTGTACATGGTCTCCTTGTCTATCTGATCATGTTGCCTATTAACTTCTGTGTCTGTCTTCTTTGTCTTCCTGCCTCTTTGCTGCTCCTGTATCTGTTGGATCAATAATCCTTCTGCTCCGCCTGCTGGCTCCTTTTCTCCCTTGTCACATTATACTCTTTCTGCCCCTCACCCTCCTTTCTCTCACTCGCCCCCTCTTTGCCTCCCTCCTGGCATAGATTAGCACTTGTCACATCGCTCTCCCTTTCTGTTTGCCTCTTGCTTTATTCTGCTTTGTCAGCTCCAGCTCTGTATGGGTGAGTCCTGTTCCCCCCTCCCACGTTTTACAAACTTGGCTGAACCGACAGAGCAAGTTCTCACGTTTCAGGGCTTTGACAATTACTTTTCCATCCTCAAATTCTGAGAAAGAAACAGATTGGTCATCCTTACAGCTGCTTATAGATTTGGCGGCTAGATTGGAAGTCAATGGTACAAACCCATTTCCTTCACTGGCATTGCACCTACGCACACCTTGTCTGAACCTGCCCCATCTCCAAAATGTCCCTTGGATGGCAGGGGAAGAGGGGTAGCAGCTGAAACCTTCTACACAGTCTCAGCAAAGGGCTGATTTTTATTGAAAGGTTTCATGAAAATCCCTCCTCTATTTCTGTATATGGGAGAATAAAGGTTGAGCCGGTCTAATTCAGGACTCTCTCATCTGGCAACATCTGTAATCCAGCATGATTTTATAGCTGGATGACCACTTATCATTGGTGCGACCGTGTTTCCCGTGGTCCCATAAAGTTTGTTTACAGGCACCAGTCCTGTCTCTCAGTGTTCTGTGCTGTTATTTACATGTAAATTAGCCCTAAATGTCTTCTAAGAGCCCAGTAAGCAGTGGAAGTGTTAGTAATGCGCTAGACAGTACTGACCTCCCATGATTCGGCAAATTCTCTTGTCCAGCACAAGTCAGGTCCTGAGGTTGTCAGATTAGAGAGGGTCAACCTGTGCATACACTTACAACTAAATAAGTGGGAGGACCCCAGACCTTACTGATACTGGTAGTTTCTCACTACATGGATTGTCCTTTTGGTCTGTGTTTGTACAAGGCTTAACACACTGGAGCTGCTGTCTATAACTGGGGACTGTAGGTGCTACGCTGAGTCAAATGCATGATGAAACGTTGTCCACTGAAGTCAACAGAAGGCATCCCATTGACTTCAGTGAGTGCTGGCAAAGGCTGTACTTATAGCCAGGTAGGCAAGTTCAGGCCTGTGAGGTTTGTGATGGGGCCTTGGTGCTCAATCAAATCAGACTCGATGCCAGAAGACTTTTAAATTTCAAAAATAAAAGGGTAAAATCTTCTCTGTTACCCACTTAGATGAGAAAGTTCTCACAATCATAGATCTGGAGGCCAGAAGGACCAATTAGGGTCTGGCTTGATCTCTAACATAGGCCACGGAATCTCACACAATTGTTCTTGCTGTTCACTTTTGCTTGAGCTGGAGCATCTCTTTTAATTTTCTTCTTCCTTTATGTGGGAGTTTGTGCCTTTGAGATCTCAGTTGTGGAAGCGAAAACAAAAATTGTGGCAATAGGCAACATGCTCATTATGCTTCAGTGCCAAAATAATCAGCACACGTGAACCAGCAGAATAATGCCCCCTCATTGAATCTGTGCTAATTCCTTAGCATCAACATTCTCAGTATATCCTATTGCAAATCTCAAGTGATTAATAAACCTAAGAGCATGGGACTGCTGCCAGTGCAAGTTGTGGCTTGCTGGGGAAATGAATCGTGGCTCAGTGTGCCTAGACAGAACTTTCATATGTATTGTAACAAACCTGTCACCTCTCGGGCCTTTAATTCACTGCCGTTTTCACTCTGCTGCCGCAGCCATTTAGTGCTTCCTGCAGCAGTGGGGAAAGAAAGCCAGTATTCCTGCTCCAAAAGCAATGTTTCCTACTGGGAGTATTCAAGAAGAACATTCACTAGCTGTTAGGACAGCAGTGCCTTTGACACAAACACAGTTGAGCAAGCCAGCCCAGCTAATATACCTTAATTGCCATACAGGATACAGGGCAAGTGGTCCTTGGTACATTTCATACAGACAGCCCACACCTGCAAAGTCTGCAGCCAAAGCTTTGCACAGTTTGATCCTGGACATTTTGATCAATTATAATTTATGGCTTTAAATACTCTGTCATAGAACCTTGAATGACTCAGACCCCATTCCCCTTGAACCACAAAATAAGTGAGTTATAAGTATCTGGATCTTCCCCGGTTGGGTTCAGTCTTTTCACCGCTTAGCAGATGTTACCTGTCTTCTCCCTGCATTAATGTTGAATGCAATTTTCACCTGACAGAAACCAGCTGCAATTTTATGGAAATTATTTTCCCTTTCAGCAAGTCTTTTAATTATTTCTCTTAGTCAGCCTGTGCAGTTTACCATTAAAAGCCGACACATCTTCCATGTAGCCTATTGACAGCCGCTGACAGGCACAGAAAGAGCTGAAACAAAAGCACTAAACACTTCTCTACTGACATTCTTGTGGAGGAACAGAAAAACTCCTCACATTTAACAAGGGGTATATTGGCCTGGCTGCTCATAAGTAATTTATCTTGATACTTGTCTTTAGCGAGAGCTGTTAGAAATATAAGCACAAAGCAAGGAAGAAAAGAGGGGAAAGAAACAGGCTTTTAGAATAAAAAAATATTTTTACCTTCCTAGTGCAAGATTGCATCTGGAAACTCTGGGTATTCCAAATAATTGTTTGAAAATGACCTCTGTGTTTAATACAGCAGAAATCTGCCCTTGCGGGTAAAATTGAGGGCAGATTGCATTTACTTTAGGTAATGCTGCTCTTAAATTAGCATAATTTTTGTGCAAAAACAAATTAAGGTCCAAATGGTTGGCTGCAGCTAATGTCTGCTGAGATGCCCTTTGTTTTGGTTGGGAAAGCCAACTGGATTTTAGACTGCTTTTTTCCTTGCTGTAGTGGTCCCCATCTGCTGCATGTTTTTTCCAGTGAAATATCTTTGGCATAATAAAGATAATACCTATCTTTTGTATAGTGCTTCTCATCCACAGATCCTCTTTTCTCCACTTTGCACTTGGGGAAACTGAGACGGGGTGGTGAAGTGAGTTGGCATAGATCATGCAACAGGCCAGTGGCAGAGCGGGGATAAAACCTAGGCCTCAACGCTAGTCCCATGCTCTACTTACTAGGCAACAGTAGTACATATGTCTGTCAGCAATGAGTAAAAACTGCATGAGTAAACAACCCAGTAGCCAGTGAAGTGTACAGATGTTCTTCACTATTAAGAGAAAACAAATCTCCTGGTAAATAGCTCTCGACAATGCTGAGCGAGAAGGAGGAGATACAGGAACGCATGCCAGATTTTCTTTTAAAATATATTTTCAATATAATTATTATTTACACTACAGAAGCACCAAGGGGCCTTGAATGAGCTCAGCATCCCATCATTCTAGCCACTGTCCTACACAGAGCAGAGACAGTCTCGGTCCCAAAATCTTGCCATCTAAATTGACTTGTAGGACAAATGAAACCCTATTATCCCCATTTTACAGGTGAGGAATCCAGGCACAGAGAGATGAAGTGACCTGCACAAAGCCACTGAGGGACTCCCACTCAGTGAGCCCCATTTTATAACCCACCCTCCCCCTCCCCGTCCTGTTGCGGTAATGCTGTCCTTCCTGTCCCTTTGTCTCCCTGTAGGTACTATAAGAGTTCCGTGGTGCTAATGTGCTTTGTGCTCCCCACGCTCGTGCCCTGGTACGTCTGGGGGGAGAGTCTGTGGAATTCTTACTTCCTTGCTTCCATCCTTCGTTACACTGTCTCACTTAACGTCACCTGGCTGGTCAACAGTGCGGCTCACATGTACGGCAATCGACCCTATGACAAGAACATCAGCCCCCGGCAGAACGCCTTTGTCACTATAGGAGCTATCGGTGAGTACCAGGTAAAATGTTTCTCTGAAGCTTTAAGGTGAGTTACTTTGCGCTTTGCCGGCCTCTGGCTACCGGTGGGATTCATTTGCACTGCAAGCAGAGCAGCCGCTAGAATGATGCACGTAGGACAATCAGCAATCTATTCCCTGAGTCCTTAATCCTGGCCAGGATTTCTACGGTAACCCTGTGCAGCACAGTCTGTGATCCAGATAGCTGGACAGCTCCTGGGCCATGTATGCCTAGAATCCTAAGTGAAGATTCCCTTGTGTGTTCATTACACCTTGGCCCTATCTCTCCTCTCTTGTAAGGGACACAGCACCATCTCCAGCTGGCATTGCACTCCCATGGCACTCAACTAGGAAACAGTTCTTGCCAAGTGGGATGAAAGGCAGCTGAAGCTCACCAGCAGCAGTGCCCCAGAAGCACTGTGGTCACGATAAAAGCCACAGCTACTGGCCAAGATTTCAAAACATGTGCCTGAATTTAGGTGCCTGCAGAGATGGTTCTTCAAGGCTGTGATGGGGTGGACTAAGCCCCAGAGCCCTGCAGATGGCCAGAGACCTTGCCACACCCCATCCCAGTGAGAGGAACAGCAGAGAGTTCCTCCAATCAGGATAGAGTGGCTGTTTCTCTGGCAGCCGATCAGGACCCAGCAGGCTGGTATAAAAGAAGCTGGTGGGCTAAGGCCTGGCAGTTCCTCACAGGAGCTTGCCCCAGTTAGGTCCATACACTGACTGGGAGACCAGCAGCACTATGGACAGCTCTGCGTGCGAGCTGAACTTAGACCTGGGTAAGGCCCAGGTCCGGTGGCCAAAGACCAGCTACAAGCCTAATTCAAGAACCAACAGCACTGTGGACAGAGCTAGTCAGCTCCTAGCCCTAGAACCTTGCCAGATGACTAGGTAAAGACCTTATGCGGCACCCCCTAGCCACAGAGGGGCACTCACACAAGGGTAGACACCCCTTCAAAGGCCCAGAGGGCAGTTAGGCTTCCAGCACCCTATGGGGATAGAGCTTTTATCTGCCCTTTGTACTTCTGAAAATCTCCCCTAGTTCATGTATTGAGATGCCTTGGGCTGATCTGAAGAAATGCTGAGCACCCTGGAACATCTGTCCATTCCAGTGGCAGTGGTTGGGTACGCTGCCTTCTTGAAAGTCAGCCATTTCCATTGTTCCCAGTGAACCTGAGTGCATTCCCTGTGGCTCTTAAACTGATCTCACCATGGATGAATTTTCAAAAACAAGTAGTAGTCCTGTGGCACCTTATAGACTAACAGATATTTTGGAGCGTGAGCTTCCCCTTCATCAGATGAATGTAGTATCTGAGCACCTTCCAGTCATGCATTAAGCAACAACACTATACATCTGGCACATATTGTTTTGTCCTCTCATCCTCTGCCCAGAGGAACAAGTGTAAGTGCACTGAAGTATCTTGTTTGGTTAGGGTGTGTTTTATATCCCTCTTGCTACATTTTTGCATGAGAGAATGGAAGGCCAGTGAAACATGCCTTGCATTTGGAGCAGAAAGCATGGTGGATTGATTTAAATCACACAAGAAATCATTGATTTAAATCAAGCTACCAAAAAAGCTAAGAGTGACAGTGCTTGGAGTGCACTTAATTTTGGAGTAAGCCCCATTGAACTCACAGGCACTTCTGTTTGAGAAAACAAGTACAGACTGGGGTTCCCCTGGAAAAGCTGAGCTGTGATGAAGTAAGAAAAGGAAATGGCATCCCCATTACGGTCTATGCCCATGTTGTTCCAAAATAAGGGCAATAAATAATATAAAATAAGAAAATGGCACTCGGTGGCGCCTGCCAGCTCTAGATTTCTCATACTGCAGCTTTCTGTATTGTATACTGAAGTGATACATTCTAAACATAGTTAACTAATTAAACAAGCCATAAGGATTAGCTAAACTAAGCTAAATTTTTGCCTAGCATCATCCAACACAGCAAACAGCTTTGGAATTTACTTGTCAAATCACACTTACATTAAGAGACATAAAGAGAGTCTTGAAGAATGATGCATTGCGCAGTGAATTATTTAAGTTACTCACCAATTGATCCACTCAGACATAGCCATGTCTTCATCCACAACATTTTCTCCCATGAAGCAGTTTTCTTTATGATGTTTCATTCTTGCAGCTTTGATTGTGCATCTCCTTCTTGCACTGCTGACACTTGGACACATTTTCCTTTTCTACTCAGGGAACTAATTTCTTCAAAACATTCCCAGTTAGGGTCTCTCTTATACCCAGAAGCTGTGACAGTTTTTCTGTGGCAAAAGTGTGAGGGAAATTTTGGAAGCCATGTGTGTGCTGAATAATGTCTTCCCTTTTTCTTTCTAGTTTACTCCACTGTTCCTTTCTATGCTACCTCTATCCTTTCCTACATATTGTCTCTCTGTCTTTAAGACAGTGTCTTAACTAACTCCTCTGCTGTATTTGGCCAAGTTCCACCACCACATAATCACAGAACAAAAACATTCTATCCAGCCTCTGCCTTTCTTTGCATGTTACCTTTTAGTCCACTAAGAAACGGAATTTAAAAGCCCAGAACTTTTGAAGAAGCAAAAGCTAGTAGGTAGGCTGGACAGACTAGAGCCATTAATGTATTTTCATAAGACTTTAAGTGTGTGTGTAGAATGTTTGTGACGAGATTTAGTTGTAACTGATATGTTTAAAAGAGAAATGTGGTATTATATTGATGATTATACAAAAAGAAAAACCAATGCAAATAAAAAATATTAAATCATCAATTTTTATCTACCCTGGTGGAAAATTGGGGTTTGTGATGTCACATAATTCCTTGGGGGAGTTCACTCCAGCATCTGACAGGCCCCTGCAGAAAATTCTGTCTCTTGCACAGACTGGCTTTCCTTTGACAGTTGGGAATTGCATTGTGCCAGAGCAGCATAGATGTTGACCAAAGTCTTCATCCCAGAACATTAAGTAACCTGTCCTGAGTCATGGAAAATGAGGGCTGAGATGTTGGACTTAATTTGAAAATCTACAGGAAATGACCACAGAGAGCGGAGGACAGGTTTGATGTGTTCACCATGTTACTGTAGCCTGTATTGCTACAGTGTTCTGAAGTACTTGGAGTTTCCTCCGTGCTGAAGGCTTCATGCCGATTGCTAAAATCCAGCAGAGACGGGATGAAGGCATGAATAATTGAGGCCAGGTCTTCCTTCACCGTCATGGGATACAATATCCTAGCTAAGGAGAGATGTTCAAACAAATTATTCACAGATTCTACTATGTGAGAATTCAGCATCTGCAAGGGATCTGAGACTATTCCTAGGCTATGGACCAAGCAGGCCAGTTGTGGGTGTGTATCTGCAATCAATGGACAATGGACCATAGCCAGAAGCTCTTCAAAATACTTTCCCCTGCCTGTTAGAATCACCTGTGTCTTGCCCAGGTTCAGCTTCAGGCAGCTGTTTTACACCACTGAACTAATCTCATCCAAGCACAAGGCCATCTTGATGGTAGTGCTGTGGTCATATTTGTGAATCTAGTTGCATGCAGATGTTGCAAAGAATTAGAGAGAGAACTGATCCATGTGGAACTCCACATGTGAGTGGTGTGGTGAGTGGTCAGTGGCAGCTTCCTTTTACTACTAGTTGGATGTGTCTCTCCAGGAAGGTCGTAAGAAAAACATAAGCTTTTGTGGGCAAAGATCTGCTTTGTCAGATGCTTCAGATAATAAGGGATGAAGCGGGTCTTTGCCCACGAAAGCTTTGTTGGATGCATACAATAATAATCTGATGAAGCGGGTCTTTGCCCATGAAAGCTTATGCTCCAAAATACCTATTAGTCTATAAGGTGCCATAAGACTTCTTGTTTTTGCAGATACAGACTAACATGGCTACCCCTCTGAGATTATTCACAACTGTAAGTGAATCTGTCTTCTGCTACTCCGGCTATCAGTCTACTGCAGGTTCAGCAGCACGATCACCTCGTTCTCCTCCCCTTTAATCACAATAATTTTGCCTACTGGCCTGCATGCATCCATGTCACTAAAACAAGGCTCTGACCTGGTACTCCAGCCAATAAAAGTGGATATTTTGCACTTCCCAGGGCTAACCTAGCATTAACTGAAGCCTCACACCACACAATTATCTCTTCCCTTATTATCTGAACAGACATATTAGCTATTTTCACAGTCACTCATGCCATTGCCAGATGCAAATCCTGCATGAATGTCAGACACCCGTCAATGCAAAGGTCAGAGCCCATGCACATTCCATCCATTCAGCAGCGAGACCTTTGGTAGGGACCTCGCAGCATGGACTGTTGCCCGCAGAAAGCTTAACTGAGTCTCACTCTTCCGACACCTCTGTGGGGCTCCAGCTGAGAGCAGTATGTCCCGTCTAAGTAGCTGGGCCAAACGTTGACCAGGGTTGTTAGGAATAGGAAACTGAAACCAGAATTAAAACCAGTTTAGCTTATCACATGTGGGAGGCCAAAACTTTGCACCCCTCTGACAAAGGCATGATTGAGGCTCAAGTCCCAGCTGAGCTGGAAGAAGATATGTTTTGCCTACATTATCAACCAAGCTATTTTCAACAGTGGACCTGTCTGGTTCCTTTGCAACAGCCTTGGAAGGAGCCAGTTCTCTGGTGTGATTGAGCCGAAAGGGAACTGCTTCCATAGTTCTTACCTGAGGGCATCTTCCATCCTGTCACAGGGCACCTCCATGTGGCCCTGTCTGGGAATTAGCTCACAAACATTTTGACCCTACCTTCTGTTTCTTACCCCATGGTCTCATCCTCTCTCTCTGCAGTCCAGTTGCTGCCCCGCCATCCCTCAGGGTGTTCTCTCTTGACAGCCTGGTACTCTGGCCAGGTCACTGTAGTCCTCCCCTTCCAGGATCTCAAAGTCCTGCTGGACAAACTGTCTCAGGCAGTGTTCTGCTCCACTGCCCAGCCTGTCTAGGGGAACCCAGCCCCTCCACTGCTTCAGGTTCCAGCCCAGCGACCTGCAGCCAGTGGGCAAGGTCTGCGCTCTCCCAGACCTTGCTGCTGTTTCCCTGAACTGCTTTGAAAATCACCTCTGTCCAGCTCCTTCTCTGCCCTCATCTGGGTATTCCCCTTCTTCAGGGCCAAGATCCCAGGGCTTCTAATGCTGTTACCATTCGCTCCTCTCTCTTTAAGCCCAGAGAGTTACTGCAGCCCTGTTCTTACTCTCTAATTCCTGTTTCGGGCTTGAGCTGCTGAGCCCAAGTGGGCATCGTCATTAACTAAAAGGTTCAGCCACGAATCTTCTCGCCCTGTGCAGCCTGTCACAGGCTAATTGGCCCTTTCTCTCTACTTACACCTCTTGTGAGATAGGCACTCCATTCCCTTCTTGTTTTCCAGCATGTGTTTTAGCAATAGGGAATTGTTTAGCACCAAAGCCAGAGGTCTTTGGTTCCCCCTCTCAATGGTGAAGCAAAACCACAATGCCCTTTACAGATGTGATGACCAACTGTGCTACAGAAATCTCCTGTAGGTATAGATGTAGCTTTGTATGAACTGAATTAAGCTACACGAGTGTAAACCAGTTGTAAATTGATATGAATATCCATACTGCTGTTTGGCCAGTTTAACTAAATCAATATAAAAAGCAACATTTGTGAAACTGATGCAACTTTTGCATATAGGGAAGCCAGAGAGAGGTCAATTGATCGATAAGGCCCTGATCCTGCAATTTTTTCTTGCTTTGCATTTTAAATCAATGTGGCACCAGACAGGGTTACACCAGGGTAGAACTTGTTACAGGGTCAGGTATCTATCTGTCTACTCAGTCTGTCTAATCATAACCTAACAAGAGACATGTTGGACACCACATCAAAAAATCTTTTTCTTTTTTCCCCAGGTGAAGGCTTCCACAATTACCATCACACCTTTCCATTTGATTATTCAGCCAGTGAGCTTGGCTTGAAATTCAACCCAACCACATGGTTCATTGACTTTATGTTTTGGCTGGGGTTGGTTACTGACCGAAAACAAGTTCCTAAGGAGATTATCTTAGCCCGCAAAGAGAGGACTGGTGATGGCAGTGCTTGAAAATGCAACGTCTGTGTAAATCTGTGTTGTCGTGTATGTATGTGTGTGTATGTGGGTGTGCATTTTTTCTTTGGGAAAAGTAGTTCAGGGTTTTTTTTCCCCAGCTAAAATGGGCCAAATTAATTGCTGGGATAACTCCTGACCTTTGGCTTTATGTCAGGGGTGAATTTAGTCCCAATTTTGTTTCCTGTTAGCTATCTTATATCCAAATCCCAGACTATTAAATGTAAAATATATTGGACATTATTTAATATTAGCATTAAACACCCTAGATCTTTGGTTTTAGACATTGCAGTTTAAGTCCCATGTCCATTGTAATGCACTCGTTCGTGTTAACCCTGGCAAGATGGAGGAATTAACTCTCCTTTCCAAGTCTAGTTCAGGGGAGCATTTATACTAATCAACCAAACATGCTTTGAGAGACAATTGTGTGGGGATGGTGGTAAGGATAGGGCCTCATATACTGTTACAAAAAACAGAAAAGAATGTTTTTTAAAAACCTCCACTGGGGAAAAATGAGTTTTAAAGAAGACATTTGTTTGAAAATCTCTTTTCTTATTTTTGTTTGCCCTGTTTGCACGACCCTTTCTCTGCTGTCTTTGTTTATATGAAATCTGTTTCTTACTAAGCACGCTTTTGTGTTAAAAGCTACACACAATAGAAGCCAAAACATAAACTGATGGCATGCTTAGCTGATTCATTCTTTGTCACATAAACATTGTAGTTTGTAAAGGTATACTGCTGAACTACGTCTTCAAAAAAAAAAAAAAAGCATTGATTTAAATGTTTGGAGACCTAATTTATATTCTAACAGGTCACAGACACTGCTGCATGCGTATTTCAGCTACTTCTACACAATAGGCATCTTTGTTTTTTCCCCAGCTTTCATTATTGGGTCTCTAAATGTGGTGTTTATGTAGATCACTGTTTTTCCTAATGTTACTCCTGCATGCAGCTTCGTTTGGTTTCAGAGCAAAATATATTTTTTAAGAAAAGTTCTGTAGCTACTGGATTTACCAATTGCCTTGTCAAAGCAGCATGCCAGATTAATGGGACCTACAGCCCTGTGTGTTAGATGGTAGCCAGTGCAGGAAAAAGGCTTCTTGTTTCCTGCACTGGAGCACTTTTAAAGACTGAGATCGTGATTCTCATTTACAACACCAGCTTGTCTACACTTGCACTGCTTCAGTGTAGACTCTGCCTATACTAATGGCAGGGGTTCTCCCTCTCCCCAAGAGGTAGTAGTTAGCTCAGTGGAAGAATTCTTCTGTCAACCTAGCGCTCTCTACATGGCGATTATGTTGGCTTAGCTATGTTCTCAGAATAGTAACAGAGAGGTAGCTGTGTTAGTCTGTACTCCAACAAAATAAATCACCAGAAATGTAGCATGTTAAAGACTAACAAAACGATTTATTCGGCGATGAGCTTTCGTGGGACAGAAAGTGGGTCTGTCCCATGAAAGCTCATCACCGAATCAATCATTTTGCTAGACTTCAAAGTATTATATTTCTGCTGCTTTGTTATGCTCTCAGAGGCAGTGTTCTCTCTAAGCTGAGGTCTTGGGCAGCCACCCAGAAGAGATTCAAATGCTGCTCAGCCAACAGCCAGCACTATGTGTTTCTGATGGTGGTGCGCATCGGACATGCCTTGGTGCACATAACAAAATTTATTCTGCACGTGGATGAAAAAAGTAGAAGGAACACTGCTCAGGTGTGTGTATTTTTCACACTGCTGACTGACACAGTTCAACCAATCTGATTTTCTAGTGCACCTCTGGACTAAGCTTCCCTTTGCTTCCCTGCTCTGGCAGTGTGCATGTGCCCACTTTCACGCCCGTTTGCGCTGCAAAGGGAGCAGAGAGGGATGGGGATAGTGTAAATGAGAATCAGGCTCAGTTATTTTCAGGAAAGATGTGTAGAATTTTGAAAACCAAACTCAGTTCTTTTTAGTCTGTTTAGGTTTTCTTATTTTTTTAATGATGCCAATATGAAAATTGTCCTTATTATGTACTTCATCCAGCAGGTATTAAACAGTGTTTATTTGCCATTAATGACATGTAACTCTTGAGTGATTTACAATAAACAGCTGTGAATTAGCCTGTGTGCTGGTCCTCATTTGCAGATGTTGCATTAAATGGTGGCTTTATGATTGAATAATTCAAAACCATACACTCCTGCTCTGTGGCCAATGGCTGTTTTATGATCCACTGTGAAGTCTCTTTTAGGTCTGAACATGGCCCTGTGCCTTACCATAAACTCCACCACCTCCAAACATTAATGAATTCAGCCTCAGAATTCAAGCAGAGATGTATCATTGCTCCAATTTGATAGAAGGGGAAAATGAGGCACAACTGTGTGATGTGGCCTGTTCAGATTCACCCAGGGCAGTAGTACCAGAACCAGGAATGAAATGCAAATCTCTTGAGTCTTAACTACAAGGGCATCACCTGTTTTGGTTTGTTTGTTTGGTTTTTTTTGGCTTCCTTCAGTCTTACTGTACAGTCAGCCCAGCAAGGAGTGGCTCAAATAAGCAAGAACTCTCATGTTCCAAAGAGAGAGAGCGCTTGTCATCAATGACACTTCCCTTTATAAAAAGTCCTGTTATTGCAGGTTTCCAATGAGGAAAATACCAGGAATGCAAAGGGTTTAGATCTTCCAGTTAACCTTGGGAACAAAAGATTTCAATGACACCTATATTACCCCCAACTGTGTTGAGCATCACTCTATATTAATTGGGACCTAATTCAGAGAAACTTGACAGGGGGTGTCAATTGACTGAGCAGAGCTACAGATGAAGGGCTAATTGAAAGGGAAGTAAACACCTCCCTCTTTTCCCCACCCCCACCCCACGCTGCTGGGTTAATGAAAACAGACAGGATGGAAGCCAGGCATAGACAGGCCTCCACGGTGCTAATATGGTTCCCTTTCCTAGCAGCAATAGGGAACGGTGGTTATAGACTGTAAATACAAGTTGCTAATGCTACAAGCTGTGGCCTGCTGGAAGCACGCAATATAAGGTGCTGGTGGTGAAGGTGATCTGCAGTTACGGTGAGTAAATGGGCCTAGAAAGGGTTCTCAGGGGACCACTCTGTGATAGGCCTCAGCTTCGGTCCTGAATCTGCTGAGATTTAGGTCAATTCTTAATATGATGTACGTACGTAGATCTGTTGATGACTTGTTGCTTCCTTGAGCTGGAGTAGCTCACTATCTGCCCTTACATTTTCTGAGTGTAGGATTTTTGCGGGAGTGGTGCAGGGCAGGTGTGGGTTTTTGTTTTAAAGGAATCAGCTAGTCTATGGTATGGACAGATGTGGTCAGACACCATTGGAACATTCTATTGTTGCTCCTGCCAACTCCATGAGCCCTTGGCTAGCCATCCTACAAAATACATGTGCACTGAATGAGTCAAGGAATCCAGTAGTCATGGCATAGCCCAGTGGTGTCCAATAAAAATTAAAGGCTCACCACAGGCCCCCCACCCCCAACTTCTGGCGACTCACCAGAGCTGCACCCAGGCTGGGGCTGGATTTGCTTTAGGACAGTTGCTTTAACAATGCTTTCCAGGAGCTGACCCAGTTGACAATATAAAATAGAGCTGAAGGAGAGGATGGTGACCCTGTGGCTAAGAAACCAGACTGGAACTCAGCCTATTTCGGTTCAGTTCTTGGGTCGGTGAAAATCCCTGTGGACAAGTTACTTAACGTCTTACCTCAATTTCCCACATATAAAATGGGAATAATACTTCCTTTCTCCTACCCGCTGTCGCTTACAGTCCTGACTCGGCAAGGGCCTAATTTCAACGAGACTACTAGCTTTTGCACAGTCAGGGCCCTGATTTGTAAACTTCCTGAGGCAGAACTGGTCTCCTACCATATGCGCATTCTTGACTGGAATACCAGTTATAAATAAATGGATTGTACTTCCAATTCAAAAATAGCAGGCATTAGAAACTCTTTAAAGCACATCTGGAATTCAAAAACTACTGGCTTATTTAGGATACTTTAATGGCTATTAACACACACCACCCTGCACCACACCCATCACTTGCATTACAACTCCAATGAGGTGACTTCCCCAGCTTGCGAACAGAAAAGCCTACTCTTTCAGTGCTACTTTCCATAATGAGGGCTCTCAAGAGGAAGGGTTCATGTCTGACTATTACTTATAGCCATGGCTCCCAAATGTTTTGTGTGATTTATACATTTTGCAATTAGATAAGGGGTTTTAGCCTGCATGCTGTCTGCATCCAAAGCTCCCTCTGACTTACATGGCACCTCTGTGTAAGGGTGCAGAATCAGCCCTTTGTGATTAAGATATTGCTGAACAACATTCAAGTAACAGATCACAGCGATGAACTACTTGTGGAAACAGCATTGTAGCACAACTGGTTATTTGGTAGGAAAAAGTACACTGCAGACTGCTGTTCATTACAACAGTCCTATCATTCCTATCTTACAACAGAATGGTGATACCTGCATCCAGAATGAACCTGTACAATTACCAAGAACAATGCAAACTGAATCCGTCACCTCTGGTTCTTGCAGTATCAAAAGCTTTTCAGTTCCAGTAATCTGCCATTTGTGACGCTGCCTTTCCCAGGTAATACTAATACATTGTACTTAATTTCAATCTTTAGGTATTGTATTGGAATATCTGCATCATACCCCATAGCTAATATCAGACCTACAAGAGGTTGTGTGTATTGGAGAATTCCAATGAGCGACAGAACAGTTCAGATGGGACGTGCAGTGTGTAAGAAGTAAATCATGCGGAAAATTAATTATCTGTTTTCTCCATGGTTCAGCTCGGGAAAGGACTGATATCTCCAGCTGTCTGGGTGTATGTGCTTTGGCAAAGTTAACCTGTGGTGCCATCCCTGCGGAGCTAGTAGCAGAAGATGCTGTCGTGTGGACAAATTTTAGGCTGTTCTCATTGCCTGTATCCTCTAATAAGCAATTAGTGTGAAGTACAAAGGCCTGGGTTCTAGTCTCATATGGAGATGGACCCATATCATGTTTCACGTCTGGAGCCACAGCCAAAGTTAAGAGTGAGGGTAAATCACGACTACATCTCTAGCTTCGGAGATGTCTATAAGAGCTTCGTTTGAAGTCAATCAGCACCTCATCCATGTATCTGACCCCAGAACAGCACCTGAAAACCAGCATTTGAGAGCTTCACAACTCATAGGTCCTGCTATGTAGAACTGCTGTATGGGCAATATGAATATCTTCTTGTAAAAGCAATCATAGGGCTCCTTTCTAATGTGTCTGGGGCCCATACTGCCGCTGTCAACAAGACCATATACTTTTGCTTCCAGGGTGCTCCCAGGATCCCCATTCCTTCACAATCTTTCATCTTTATGGAAAAAAAAAAATCTACTTTATTATGATCAAAGGTTTATGGGTTGTTTTTTTTTTTTAAACCAAGAACATGTAGAAATCTAAAAGAATCTTTCACTGATGTCTTTCTTGTCCCTCCTTCTGCCAAAGCTGAGAAAAGCTGGTGGGGACCAGTGACTTTAACCATCCCAGCAAAAAGTTTCAACATACTGTAAAATCACAGCTGAGCTTGGAAAGTACCTGATTAAACACATCTCAAACAGCAACCCCACAAGGGCTCAGCTCTGGTGTTCAAAAGCCGCAAAGACTGGCATGTACCAGCAAGGTGTGGCCAGTTCTGGGAAGTAACTGTGAGGCGAATTGCTGGGGCTGTTCAGAGCAAGCTGCAACCAGCACTTAAAAATAGTTAGTGCTCTGGGAAGCTGCCAGTTTGACTGGTCCTAGTGTTTGTACTTCAGTGCAGGTACTAGCTGCATTTGGTGCTGGTAGTGCTGAAGTGGGGTGTGTGAGGATTTTACTCCCCAGGTTAGGTTGCATGTGTTTCCTAATGCCCTGTAACACCAGGTGTGTGCCTCAGTTTCCCTAGGCATAGCCTCAGTGCATAATGATAATGGGAAGTTCAGTGTGATGACTTCTCACCTTTAGCCAATCGGGCTCCAGGCTGTTTGTAACCTAGACAACCAGGTAACACCTTTCTTCCCCAGGAAACAGGACAAAAGAGGAAGGAGGGGCCTGGCCCCTTTGAATTGGAACTGAGCAGTTGAAGAGGTGCCCTCTCATCTGGCTGGAGACAGAGGAAGGAGGGCCAGAGCCCTGGCTCAGGGACCTCCCTCTGGGCCCCCTTGTCCCAAAATGGAGTGTATTGCCTGCTTCTGATTTCTGTACCCACCATTTTGTTCTATGCTGAGTCCCTGTAGCCTAATATAACAGTCTTTTCTCCCTACTGAATGACCGTCGCATCTGATTGCAGATGGGGTGCAGGGCCTGGTGATCCCCACACTCCGTTACAATGGTGTAGACCCTGTCACATTTGTTCAAGTTGGAGTCAGGTCTGTAAGTCACACCATGTTCAGATTTCCAAACGTTAGTGACATTTCTCATCACCCCAGTTCAGGGGATTATGAACTGCAAATTCTGGTTTCTATTTTTTGGCTCTGCCATAGTATTATTGAGTAGCCTTGGTGAGTCATTTTGCCCTTCTGTGCTGTAGTTTAGCCATCTGTAAATGTGGAAAGCCAATTATTCATTCATCATTTCTGTTCCCTGAGAGAGTTATGTAGGGAACAGAAATAGCTTCTTTCTAAATCAAGCTTCTCAATTCCTTAGTGTACCTGCAATACTGTTAAAAACTCTAGTGCAGTAATGAGACATATGCAATATTCTCTCCAATATTTTTCATCCATGTGCAATTTTTTTCCCATCCCTGTGCAGAATAAATTTTATGTGCACTAGGGCATATGTGAATGTGCACCACCGGTAGGACCGAAAAACCACAGCTGTGGGCACACTGCCAATCAGCTGGGTGACATCTGATGCTCTCCTAAGTGGTCACAGAGGCGCAGAGCTTCCAGGGAACCCTGGACACGTGTCAGGAAAGAGTGGGAATATGAGGCTTTTTTAACCTCCAGATGTCAGTGCAAATCCAGCCTAGTTTGGCAGGGTCATGGACAAATACCATTAATATCTGATGGCTGTTCTGTGGACTGTCACCTCAGCTCCCGGCAAACTAAAACTGAGCATTGACAGCACATGAAGAATGGATTGCCCTCTAGGTTTTCAGAGACAGCTTCTCAAAGCGCGCAGTACGAAAAGGAACAGCAGTGTAGTGTAAATCTAGAGTACCCTGGATGAAAATGTGCAAACAGGACATGAGACTGCTAGGAATCCGTCTGGTACCTTGTATTATCAACATTAGTTGCAAAGATCCAAAAATCTCCAGTGTGGAGCAAAGTGACTCTTTCCTAAATCCCCAGGCTCAATGGGTGGGGCAAGTTTCTTCATGAAAGGTAGCACTGTTTGTGGGCCCAGGCTAGATGATGTTTAATAAATAAGACACTATGCTCCCAGTTTTAAGAGACAAGTTAAATCTCTTACAAGGAACACTTTGGAAGACAGGGGCTTTTTCTTACCATTCCTAAAATATACACTATGTTATATCTATACATAGATATGTACATGAAGCAAAGCTTTCTCCCTATGGACACAGGACACGAGAGAGCGGCTTATTTTTGTGGCAGAGATAGTCAATAGATCATTCACTGACTAGGTGTCCAGGAGATTTAAAAACTACTTTTTTGTTGCTCATTTTCTGGCAGGGCCTTTGGGAGCAGCAGCACCTTGCAGAGCTGCTTTTTGTCCTGGTTTTTGATGCCCCAGCAATTCTGAAAATTCCTGTCCTCAGTTTTTCTACCTCCTATTTCTTCCTCCACGTTTGTAACCTAATAGGTTTAAAGTACAGCTCTTCCTTGCAGTATAATAATTAGGACACCCCTCTTCGCACATCCAGCTCTGTAGCAAGGTTGAAGGCTGCAGGGGAACACAGGTCTCCTCTATATTGCAGTAGGGAATAGTGTATTAAGTTTGCCAGGGAATGATCATCCTGTAACAGGGCTTATATTACAGACTCTGCGGCCCAGATCTTCTAGTTATTCCATTGATTTCACTAGCAGTGATGCACCTATATATCTTTGAAGAGCTGGGTTTAAGTGACCTGTCCAAGGTCAGGAGGAAGTTGGTGTCCGAGCTGGTGTTAGAAGTAAAGAGGGCCTGACAACCAAACCTATACCCACCCTCACTATTCCACCTCTGTAACATTATCAAGCCAATGGTCAAAACTAAGTGTCTGGTGTTCTATCACTAAAAAACCTGTGGATACCTAGATATAAGGGCTTCTTTCCCTTATAGCCCCAGTACATAGTCATAGTAACGAACATTTGTACTTCACAAATGAAGAAGCTCCTGGAGGTTTCCTGAAAGTAGGGTGCTACCCTTACTACTTGACCATCCCCTACACTAGCCTTTGATTTCATCCACTGAAACAGCACACATTTCAACTAGGAAATTGTGTAATCAATATAAAAACCTTACAGGGCCTGGTTTGCATTGTATAGTAAGCATTCCAGCAACACAGTCCTCGCCCCTGTGTAGAAGAGGAAATAGACTACTTTAAGTAGCTCTGCTGAATGCAAGGGAGAAGGGCTATTGCGTGAGCTGAGCTTTCTCCCAGCCCATTCAACCAACATCTTTCTTACCAGGCTGCCTGGATGAATTCACATCTGAGTGGTGTCCAATGGTCTTGAGCTTTCATTCCAGAGGGGAAAGGAATTTGACAGAACAACCCAAAAAGCAATATCTTTAAGCCCTTTATCAGCAAAGCTTTATCTTTAATGCCCTGAAAGGACGGAGGCTTGCCTGTTGTGATGTTCCTTAGGAATGTCAGTCATGCAAGCATATAAACCTTAACTCACAGCTGAGGCACGTGAGCCGTAAGCAGTTGGATCCTCCAAAGCAGAGTGTTGTGACCAGATCAGACCGCACAGGCCGCACCATAAAGAGACCTCTCGGGATAATGCAGAGTACTGCAGGAAGTAGAATGGTAATACTATGTGGTGCTCTTCCCTTTGTCCATCCAACAATGTTCCAACATGTCATAGGGTGTTGTGCTGCTGGGGGGAGGGGAGTTGAAAGATGATATCCTGGCCACTGTGGCGAACAACAACTTGCAAATGTTGGAATGCTGCTGGGCTAAATTCCAGCGTGGGTAATTGGATTCTGCCTACCTAAATTCCCCCGCTATTTCATATAGGTAAGTATTGTTCGTTGATATAGCATGAATAGAGCCTTCCGCACAACCTAGCTGAGTGAGAAATGCTACAGGGTAGTGGCTTGGCTAGATTATCATTAAATGAACACAAGTTGTAAATGTGTCACAAAGGAATTAATAGGACACAGGTGAGACTCACAAATACCCCAAAGTTGGTTGACTTAGGGTTTTTAAGGGTTGAAAGGTCTGGGCTATTGGACAATGGAGGATGGAGCCTTTGTTTTTTAGAACATTGTTCTCATATGTCTACACGTGCCCCAAACTTCGCATTTCGAAGTTTACTAATGAAGCGCTGAAATGCATATTCAGCGCTTCATTAGCATGTGGGTGGCAGCGGCGCTTCGAAATTGACGCGCCTTGCCGCCGCGCGGCGCGTCCAGACGGGGCTCCTTTTCGAAAGGGCCCCGCCTACTTCCAAGTCCCCTTATTCCCATGAGCTCATGGGAATAAGGGGACTTGGAAGAAGGTGGAGTCCTTTCGAAAAGGAGCCCCGTCTGGACGTGCCGTGCGGCGGCAAGGCGCGTCAATTTCAAAGCGCCGCTGCCGCCCGCATGCTAATGAAGCGCTGAATATGCATTTCAGCGCTTCATTAGCAAACTTCGAAATGGCCATTTGCATGGCCATTTCGAAGTTTGGGGCACATGTAGACACGGCCATAGAGGGAGTGCTCTATCACTAAACTGATTTGCAATGGCTTGACCCACTTGTGCAGCATTCCCTGGGGGTATGTTCTCTATGGGATCGCTCTTAACCTGTAATTGACACTCAACTTTCTTGATGGAATACAGAAAATCCTGGTAATAAAGTAGACAAGAAGGACGGATTACTCTATAAGAGTGAGGGTATAGAACTGTACCTGAAAGAATGTATAAAATCTAGTGAGAGAGAGCTTCTGAGTAGACCTATGGATACAAATAAAGATTAGTAAAAATACAGACACACTCAGTGCAGTACCACAGACCTCTGGCACAAAAGAGCCACCCCTCAGCTCTGTCCTGCTGGGCAAGGCCCTCTGGCTCCCTCTGAGGAGGTCACAGCAGCCCTTTGCAGTATAATACAGACACAGAAATAAGCTCAGCCAAAGGGTTTTGCCTCCGCACCCAAATGCACAGCCTCAATAGGAAAGGAACCCTAGATAACTCCCTCTGACTCAGTATAAAATCTTAAACAAGACAAGTTTTTGTTCGTACCATTAGGGTAAAGAGAGAGACACGCAGATTTCTTGCCCACCTCCAGCAGGTAACAATTACACTGTGTTTATGAATAAACAAACTTGATTGTATTGTTAAGCAAAGAGATTCTTCTTCCAAGAATTCAGCCACACAGATAATAGTGAGCATTTTTTTCTCCAAAGAGTGATTAGCATACATTCCCATGTATACTGGTTACATACCTAGCTATGCATCTCATAATGTCACATGTACAGTTAGCATACCAGTTAAAACTAATCTAACTTATGAATTCTTTGTGTAGCAAGAGACAGACCTTATAAAGAAAAATGGAACTGTGGTGGGATGGAGGGAGGAAGGCCAGGTAGAGAGAAGGAGAAACCAGAACAGGGAGGCTGGGGTTTGTGGCGGGGGTGTGTGTGTGCAAAAACAACCTTGTGAGGCAGTTTCTGGTTTTAAACACTCAGCAAAAGTTTCAACAGTTCTCAGGGTCTGTGGCTGCAGTCGAGGCTCCTATCTCAAGTGAGCGAGTCATCTTGGGTCCCTGTGTGGTAATGCAGAAGCTTTGGCCTAACAGGATAAAATGTAGGATTTAAGTGGCCATAAGAAATAGCACACAAAACAAAGTTGGCTACTTAGCAAAATAAAAGAATGTACAAGCTAAGCTGAATACACTAAAAAATGTGTGACAAATAATAATATCTTACCCTGGATCTTATTTCAGGTAAAAAGTGCTTCTCAAGCTATAAGGTGTGCTCTGAAAGTATATTAGTTCACAACATTTTCACTGGCGGTATTAAAAGTCCATAGTAGCATTTTTACTGGGTGTGTAAATATTTTGTTTTCTTACATCCTTGGGGCTGAATTAAATCTGCTGATAGCTCTGCTGTATAAGTAGGGATGGAAATCCATGAGAGGGATACAGTACTGTAGCAGCCTCCCAGGTACAAGGGCAGAGAGAAATGGGTCTAAACAGCTTTGTTTGACATTTTCACTCCTAATATGAATGTTGTTAGAACTATGACAAATGTGACGTTCTGCAAACTGTGAACTATTTGTGAAATTCCCAGAAAGGGGAAGTGATATAGCATTTCTCTGAGTTCTCAGAGCTGAGAACAGCTCTTCATGGGTATATGTAAGTAATAATGTTTCCCAGATCTCAAGAGGAACCCTGGAAGCAGTTGGGATCTGTTTTAATAATGACTGTAAAAATGCTTCTTCAGAAGTCTGATTCCATTTTTAATTTCATTACTTCCCAGTATGCAGTGTCAGACTTATGTGGGCACATCTGCTCATTTCTTATGGCATTGGACATTGTAAGATGTGTGCGTGTAAAATCATCTAATAAAACGGGCTGTTCCAGAACATAATGGTGTACAGAGCTGTTGCAACCATGTTCTGGGATCTCACCAGACAAACATAGGAGAATATTGTGTTGCCTTATGACAGGGACATAAAAGCACTATGAACAGATAACGGCCTCAATGTTCTTCTCAAAACAGCACAGAAACTGTGATTTAAAGCTGTTTTATCCACAAATACTCCCTCTCGAAAAATATTTCTAACTGGGTACTAGGAGAAAGCGTGCATGTGGAAGGATGTTCCCTGCTTCTATTTTTCTTCACCTGTTTGAGCTTATGTTGTTTCCTTCCTTGCTTGGTGACTGCTTATGGTAGGCATCCTTCAGTCTGCATAGACTATGGATCGTGCCCTTTATAGTTTCAATTGAGGGCTTCATTTACAGCGTCTACTGTGACTATGAAGGCCCACACGAGAGTGACAGTTCTTGCTGCATCTCTTGCAGATGTGGTGGGTGTCTGGCAAGTCCTTAGTGTGCTTTCTGTGCGCTCGCTTCTCCTCTGCTAGCTGTCTGATCTTCATCTCGCCCTTCTGAAGGCCCTTGTGTAACTCTTGCCTCCATCTGCTGCGGTCGTCTGCTAGTTCTTCCCAGTTGTCCAGCTCGATGTCTACCTCTCTGAGGTCTCTCTTGCAGACATCTTTGTAGCACAGCTGGGGGCATCCGGGAGGTCTTTTGCCAGAGGCTAGCTCACCATACAGGATGTCTTTTGGAATCCTTCCTTCATTCATCCTGTGGACGTGGCCAAGCCAGCGGAGCCGACGCTGCCTGAGGAGGGTGTGCATGGTTGGGATTCCAGCTTGCTCAAGGACGGCGGTGTTGGTCACTCTGTCCTTCCATGATATTCCAAGGATGCGCCTGAGGCAGCGCAAGTGGAAGACGTTCAGCCTCTTTTCCTGGCGGGCATACGGGGTCCAAGTCTCGCTGCCATAAAGGAGGGTGCTGAGGATGCAGGCTCTGTAGACTTGCATTTTGGTGTGAGTGTACAGCTTGTTGTTGTTACACACTCTCCTGCTGAGTCTGGACAGAGTTGTGGCTGCTTTTCCAATCCTCCTATTTAGCTCAGTGTCCAACGATAGGGTGTCAGTGATGGTGGACCCGAGGTAAATGAACTCGTGGACGACCTCTAATGTATAGTTGTCAATGCTGATTGATGGGGATTCAGCAACATCCTGACCGAGTATGTTTGTCTTCTTTAGGCTGATGGTAAGCCCAAAGTCCATGCACGCTTTGGAGAACTGATTCAGCAGTTTTTGAAGCTGGTCTTCTGTGTGAGACACTACAGCAGCATCGTCTGCGAACTGCATGTCTCTGATGAGGACTTCCCACACCTTAGACTTGGCTTTCAGCCTTGCAAGGTTAAACAGTTTCCCATCAGATCTTGTGTGCAGCAAGATGCCCTCTGTTGAAGATCCAAAGGCGTGCTTCAGGAGGAGTGCGAAGTAGACCCCGAACAATGTCGGAGCAAGCACGCATCCTTGTTTGACGCCACTCCTGATTCTGAAAGCATCCGAAAATGTGCCGTCATATTGGATGGTTCCTCTCATGTCTTCGTGGAACAACTGGAACATCTTGAGTAACCGTGGAGGACAGCCTATCTTGTGGAGCAGTTTGAACAGACCATCCCTGCTGACCAAGTCAAAGGCCTTGGTCAGGTCGATGAAGGCTATGTAGAGTGGCTTCCTCTGCTCCCTGCACTTCTCCTGCAGCTGCCTTAGAGAGAAGACCATGTCAACGGTAGACCTCTCTGCGCGGAATCTGCACTGTGATTCGGGGTACACCCTCTCAGCAATCTTCTGGAGTCTGCCAAGGATGACGCGAGCGAACAGTTTACCAGTGATGCTTAGGAGGGAGATTCCATGGTAGTTGTTGCAGTCACTTCTGTCTCCTTCTCCTGCAGCTGAGCTGGTACCAGATGTGGAGGTTATCCTCTCCTTTGGACTATATCAGCAAAGCCGAGAGGGGGACACTGGTGTCTGGGCAGCCCAGAGTCTCCATAATAAGTGCCCAGGCTCGTGCCCGGAGAACGACTGCTTATGGCTTAGCTGCAAATTAAGCAGAGCACACATTCCTGAGTTTAGGACAGACCTGTTTAACCAGCCTCTGTACAGAAGAGCTATAGAGTTTCAGCTATATTTTAATAACACTATACAGTGAAATCTTAAGACTGAATGTACAATATTGCCATGCATATTTTACCAGGACAAAAATTACCAGTAAATTCTGAGTTTTCACCTGATACCTTAAAGGGTGTACTTTGTACTATAGCCTGTAGGGTGTGAACAAAGTGGTACATTCTGTCACAACAGGATGTGGTTAGAGAAGGACCATTGGTCTGACCCAGGATGATTGTTTTTATGTTATCCTGCTCGATTTCTGCTCATTTGCATGAGCCTGGACAAGGCACTTCACCTACAATTGTATCCTCTCCAGCCCTTTGTCTGTTTAGACAGTAATATCTTCGGAGGGCTCTGCCTCTTATGTTTGTCTATATGGCACCTATTAGCACAATGAAACCCCTATATCAGTCGAGGCTTCTTATTCCACCAGAGACATCAATAACAATAATATAAAACAAGGGGCCTTAGCCCAGCGGTGTCCAATAGGAATTCAAAGATCTTCACACTTGTGGTTGTTGTCTTTCCATATTCGCCCGCCCACACACACACACACACACACACACACACACACACACACACACACACACACACACTAACTGAACGCTCTCTCCCAGAGCCAGGCACTCCCAACCCTACCTCTAAATAAATGACCTCCCCCTCCCGCAGAGCCAGGCAACCCCAGCCCATCTGTTCGAAATGCTGGCGACTTACTGGAGCTGCCGCCACGGCCACGCACTTCTCCCACGAAGTGGTCAGGCGTGCGCCCAGAGCGGGCGGATGGCACTCCCCGCCTCAGGCTCTCAGGTGAAGCTGCATTACCACGTTGTGGTGAATATGGCTCTTGAGCCCACATGCAACTCGAGAGCCATATTTGCTACAACATGGTGTCCTAGTCACCACATGGGGCGAGTGCCAACCTTATTGCAGCCTTAGCTCGTTCTGGGCTTACAATGAAGACCTCCCCCTATAAACAGGACCTTTCTAATGTAAAGTCATGTTGCCGGGGAGGGGAATGGGGTGTTTGATGCAATACGTTGGAATGTCCCATTTCCATTACTGGAGAACTAAAAACACTGGGAAGTGACAAAAGGGGGGTGCTTTATAGACAGAAAAACATTTGTATGTTTAAATAAGGGAAGCCATAGATATGGCCAGTTACGTCTTAACATCTTTTAATAAGAAGAATATGCATCTAGATGAGTGGTTCCCAACCGTTTCACTAGGGCAGACCCCCAATCACCCGCCACATACCCAAACCATTCATGGACCCCCATCAAAACCAAAGCTATTTTCTATGATAATTTTTATTTTTCCTTTATTTTTTCCATGGACCCCCTACAATATCCTCATGGACCCCCCAGCTTGGGAATTGCTCATCCAAACTGTATGTCATCCTGTTGAATTTCGTAGCTGGATGCTATCCAGGAGACAATATGTCCTCATGCGTTGAGCACAGGACTGGGAACCAGGGAATGATTTCTAATCCTAGCTCTGCCGTTGATTTGCTGCATGACCTTAAGCAGCATTTAGACCCCAATTTTCAAAAGTGGCTTCTAATTCTGAAGGCTTCAGTGGCTGGTTCCTGGCTTTAGCCATGTGGGCCAAAATTGACTTCTCTGGGAGCTGCTGGATGCTCAAAACTATTGCAAATCAGATGACTTATTTTAGGAGTCTAAATAATCATTTTGAGCACCCAGTGTTGTTTGGTGTTAGTTATTTTTAAATATTGTCCCTGGTTTTTCATATTGGGCCACTTTTGGCCTTAGCCTACCTGTGTGCATTTTCCTTCACTAACAAAGCCGGATTAATGTATATGTCAGATGTGAGGGTTCAGGGGAGTCACAGCAAAGTCCTTGCAATAGAACAGAGAAATCGTACGCCTGGGCCTGCGAAAGCATCACTAAAACAAGCCCTAAGATTTTAATGAACTAGGTCCATGACTAATGATTATTTATATGGACACATCTAGGAACTGTGCCAATCTCTGTCCAGCATCCTGAAGGTCTGGGTTCCCACAGGCTGAATGCCCTGAACTCGCCCAGTAGGAGCTCAAATCTGTACCCAGTGAATTCAGAGGTGTACGATCAGCCTTCAGGAGCTGAATGTGCTGACAAGATCAATGATTCCAAGATATCACTGGTTTTTGGAAACACTTAAGCCCAGATTCTTAAAGGCACCTAGCTTTCTTGGAGCTTAATGGGATTTCAGCACCAAAATAGCTTTAAAGATTTTTGGGTCTTAGGGCTTACTCTCAGGAATGTAGAACGCCCAAATGCCACAGGATCCCAATATGAGTTGCAGGGGTGGCAGTTCTAAGAATTAGACCTAACATGTCTCTAACTGAGCAGGGCACCCGCGTTCTGAGCCACTTCCCAGTGAAATCAAGTAGCCATTATTGAATGCAGTAGCCTATATTAATGCTAAGCGTTTGCACTCCCATTTAATGTCTTACAGTTTTGTCTTGCATTTCATTATTACAGAGAAACACACTGTTACCAAGGAATGCTTTAAAACAGGGAAAAGGTGATTATGAAAATAATCAGTAGATGATGCATCTATTAAAATGTAGTGACAAAAATATAACAGCTTGAAGGGGTTTTAAAGTACCATCACAACTCGGATATTTCTTTTAGCCAAGTAGCCTTTAGTTGCTCTTGTCCTATTAGACAAAAGGAAAAAACTGTACTAAGCTATAGAGATAAAAACAGGCGAGTGGCGCTGCCTGTGTTGGGAACCAACAGAATGAACTAGTTACTTGAAAAATCACATGGTGTGGGTTGCCTTGACAACTGTTACCATAGAATCTGATCTCAGAAAGACTCATAAAAAGACCAGTGAGAACAACTAATCATAGCACAAATATTTCTTACTATATGAAGGCCTAAGGGACCCTGCACATGTGCAAGTATTCACCTGTATTTACCATCCAAATGAAAGATGGGAGGCATAATTTGTATTCTCAGTGTACTGATCCATTTGGCTCCATTTCACACTTTCCCATTTTAAAAGTAGATTTAACAATCACTGTCACATTACACAGTTGCAACCTAAGAATAACAACATGAAATTCAATGGTCAGATTGCAAATAGTTCTTCAATTTGGTGCCATCTAGCTCATTTCTAGAATGTAAGTGCTTTCACCTTCTTGCAATGGAATATAGGAGGATGTTTTGACTTCCTGATCAAGAGAATTAAGAGATGAACACTTTGCAAATGGAAATCAGGCAAGGCAGAGCTGAGAACTACTTAATACTGTGGTAATGGATTAGAATTACTGGAAAAAAATGAGAGCAGCTGAGTGAGACTGAATACATGTGCCCAGGTTGGTGGTAGGGCATTTATTAAATTAAATATCTCTAAATATTCTTAAAAGAAGGAGATAGATGAACAGATGGCAACGAGTGACCTAGCTAACAAACAGTTGGGCTATCCTTGAATTGAGAAAAGTTAGTTTGGTTGTTATATTAGTCCATGTATTTGTTTACAGAGTCTTATTCCAGAACAGAAGGTTTTAACAAATTTGCTGATATCTCTAGTTGCTGGGTGTCTTTAATCTCCTTATTTTAAAGTGGTTGACTGGCCAATTCTTTTTTCTTACACTTCTCTGTACTTCTAGAGAGGATAAGAGCTTGACATAAAAGTTGAGTGTTAAAAGTTATCATTTAAAAATATATTCCACCAGAATGAGAGTGAAATTGACACAGTTGCAAGGAGGACCTTGAGAGGATTAAAATAAAATAAGCATCTGTCCTTTCTGCTTTATCCAGTAGGAGGAAGGCCTACAAGTTTTCTTGTTTTATATTGCTTGTCCTTTTCTTAGGAATATCAAGCGGATGATCCTTTGCCTGCACCATGTACAGTCATTTACATCACTGCAGAGCAAACATAAAGTGATACCTAATCTGAATGGTCTCATTTTTCATTTACTTTGAACTACTGTAAATAAGTACACAATGTTACTGGTAATGGGTAATCAAGCCCTAAATCCTCTTTCCCTTTGTGCCTGGGGAGTGACTTTAGTGGAAGACCCAGCTAGATGGGGAGGGTGCTCATTCAGTACTTAACGGAATGGGATGATGTGTTTAAATTTTAAACATGAGAGTTTTTCTACCAACTGTTCTTAGGCATTTGAATTAAATAAATGTTAGGTAAAACAAACCTAATTTTGAATAACCCCAGCAAAAATCTTTTCCCTGTAATTAATCAGGTTTCGTGCCCCTGGTGTCCGTTATACTATAAACCTGCTACCAGTTCTACAGCTATCATTATAGTCTTCCAGGAAAAAAAGCATTATGGACAAAAGCTAAATTTCTAACTTGAAAAAAACCCAAGCAGAATAAGATATATTTGGGATTTGTTTCTCTGAATGGGGGGGAGACAGACTTTCAGGCCTCTTACTTATGTAATTAGTGAAAAAAAAACCCTCTATTTTCTGTTTCTTTAACTTTTAAGGTTAAGAAATCAAACACTCATGCATAAGTCAGGAAATTCAGAATTAAAGCAGAATTCTGCTCACCCATTTAAGCTTTAAAATATGGTTCATTTTAAATGACTTACTTAATTAATCTGAGTTATAATAATACAATACATTATTGACTTTCTTGCCCAGCATGATTTGAGCTGCATCTACACAGAGCTTTTTGCACCTTCCATATAACAAGGAAAATAATAAGAAGTCTTGTGGCACCTTACAGACTAACAGATATTTTGGAGCATAAGCTTTCATGGGCAAAGACCCACTTCATCAGATGCATGGGGGGTGGTGGTTTCAGAGGGGTATTTAAAGAGTGGGGTCAGCTGACAAGATCTATTCAGCAAGGTGGAAATGGCCCAGTATCAACAGTACTTATCAAAAGAGGCAAAAACAAGTCAGATCTGACAGGAGGATGTGAGCCTTTGTCAGAATCTAATGGGGGAAATATTAGCACCCAGAGCAGAGAAACTGCCTCTGTAAGCTGTGAGCCACTCCCAGTCTCTGTTTAATCCGTGGTTAATAGAGTCAAATTTGCAAATAAATTGCAGCTCAGAGATTTCTCTCTCCATTTGATTTCATTTCAACACTTTTTTGAACAATATTTTACATTCTAAATGATTTTTCTCTTCAGTTTCCTCAATTTTATTTTTAAAAAAATCAAAAACACTTTAAATAGTTGAAATTGAAATGAAATGTTTCAGTTGAAACAACACACTTTGTTTGACTCAAACCCAATTTTTCTGCATTCTTTGATTTGACGAAAACATTGAAAAATAATGTTTTTGGTTGGGCCACAAGCAATATTTTCTATTGGCTTTTTCTGAGCGGCCAGCAATCCAAACCAAAACAACAACAACAATGAAAAATCTAGAATTTCCATAGCTCTAACAATAAGCCAACTAAGCCAATTTCTTTGTGTGGAAAAAGTGAATCATTTGGCCACTCATGTCACTATTTAGCTCAATTCCTCATGTAGTTTCTCTTTTTCTGAGATGACACCGGTCTTAAATTTGCTGATCTTAGAGTGCCTTCTAGGCTAATGAACCGAGTTTCTCGTAACAGAGCTTGATCTATATAGACGCTCTTTCCAAGAATCAGAAAACTCATGCAACATCTGCCAGTGATGTTAGCATCATCAAATAAGTCATTGCTTGACCGAAAACCCTAGCTCTGGCAGCTAGTCCTACAATTACCGGAATGTGGGCATCTCGGGAAGCTCCTGCTGACATAACTGGGATAGCTGCCAACAGGCTACACCATAAAGCTACAAGTCCATTAGCAAGAGGGTAAGTTGCTTCTGCTGGAAGCTCAAAGTGAGGCTACCTAAAAGGAGCTGTCAGAAGCCCCCTATTGGCTGCAGACTGGTTTGATTTGAACCTAGACTAGCATATTTTTGGATGGGATTAAACTGGGCCCATTTCATTTCCATGCTGGCTTGCCACAGGATCATGATACCAGGTGAACAAACATGGTGAAAGCTTCACAAAGAAAAATCAATGCTAACCTGTGTTGCCACATCTTCACTGCTACTGTCATGCATGCTATCTGGGTTAAAACTAGCATGGGAGTGCAAACCTGTGCTGCAATAGCTCTTTAATGTCTAGTGAGGACATACCCTCAGGCAATTATTCTCATTTAAAAACAATTGGGCCTTGGAAGACGTTTCCATTTCCATGCAAAAATCTGTCACACTCTCAGGTGGAAGGGCTTAACCAGTTGTGCAGTGGAGCTGTGCTCGAGTGTTCATGCATGGTCTAGCCTTCTATAGACATAGAGCATTTCAAGTCTAAATGATTTTCTTTAGGTTCAATTACAGCTAGCAGCAGAGAAGTAAGCCCACCGAAAGCACAGTAAGGACCTGCCAGACACCCATTACACATGCAACAGATGCAGCAAGGACTGTCACTCTCGTGTGGGCCTTCACAGTCACAGTCGACGCTGCAAATGATGATCCCGAATGGAACTACGAATGGCACGATCCATAGTCTACGTAGACTGAAGGATGCTACAGCCAGGTTCAATTAACACAAAAAGCAGTAGCAAAGTCTCCTCCATGAGAGAGAACAACATCTTTGCCCTCTGGAATGTCTGACCCAAACGTGTAAGGGCACCCAAGCACCAGGGACGTGTTAAGTTCTAAAGCACAGTACAAGAAAGCAGAAGCATAACTTACATGACAGTGTCGGGGGGGAAATTTCATCTAAAGATAATGCGTCAGTTCCCTGCACATAAAAAAGTACTGGATGCTTATTTCTTTTAATTAGCTGAAGAAAACAAGGTCCTCCGTTCAACTGCATGGCATTTCTCTTGCTTGCCTGTGCCTTCTCACCTGATCACTTCCAAAATTTCTGGGGCTGTTTATTGGATGGAGGAAGCAGAACACACTTCCAGGCCTGCAGATGGGGGTGGGAGGCAAAGGGGGCAGTTGCATCCTGGCCCTTTTGAAATGCTGCAGCAGCGCTGTTCTGTCTGTGTGGCTGTGAGGGAGTGGGGGAGCCCAGTGCCATGGTCTGGATGGGGCCACTTGGCCTTGGTCATGCCCCTTCCACCCTTGGTTCTAGCCAGGTCCCCTCTGCCACCTTGCCCCAGTGCCCAAAGCAGCTGTAGGTGCCCCTGCACACTGCACTGTGGTTCTGCTGCACCAACCAACAGCCCATTACAAGCCAGCGCAGCCTTAAGTCACAGGAATATGTAGTGGGCTGTGAGCAGAACAAGGAGCCCAACCATTAGGGTGAGAGCTGTTTTTCTGACAACGGGGCCAGATGCCTGGTGTCCTTCCTGGAGCTGGGCTGGAATTGCCTATGCATTGACTTGCTCTTCCATCTCTGCTCCAGGCAAATGAGCCTTCTGTAAATAGTGGAAGTAAATTAGTGTGATAAACATTACTACCTGTCCATGCCACTAACTTGGATGGAAGAAGAACCACAGCAGGCCAAAACTGCTACTGCTTGCAAAAGAGCAAGAGTGATTGTGCACAGTGTTTCAAAAACATCCCACTGGGGTCATATGACTTGATTCAAAGCTCATTGGACTAATGAGAAAACTCCCACTGATTTTGGGGAGCCTGGGGCAGGAACTAGTGAGCTCAACCCTCACTAAACTTGTCATTAATAAAGATCGGTGACAGCATAAATACTGCTAAAGCTAACAATTAAAATATGAAATGAATAATCACAGTGGATCATAGGGCTGAGGAAATGGTTGCTTAGTTAACATTTAATTCATCGAATAATGAGGCAGTAGGTGAAAGTTCAAAACTATTTAGCTGTAATATATTTCTTCATCCAGTCAATTACAGGAATGTATAGAACAAGTATAGTTAACAAGACTTGTTCCGATTCATGATCTACTAGCTAGCTATATGTCCCTCACTGGGAGTAAAACCAGCAAGGGAAGTAGTTCACCTGATACATTTCTTCCTCCCTGATACCTTTTTGTTAGCTTTGGACTTTACTTTTTAATACTATGCTACACGGCACTGCTTTCACTACTATAGCACGTGAGCACCTCTGTTAGTGCATTAAGCAACATGATGTATCTGTTGTGTGTGGTCTCTTCTTGCTGTCATCCTTTCGCCAGGGGCAGAATTGTGCATGCAGTGGAGTTTGACTGGCCCTTGACGAAACTCTGTCTCCTCCACAGACAAGCTTTGCCTGTATTGTAGAAAGTTCCGTTGTACCAAAGGAGCAAAATGCTCAACCCATATCTATATCCTGCAATTTTAGGAGATTTCTTTTGATAATGTGGCCCAGACTGTTGATTGCCTTGAAGATAAAGAGCAAGACTTTGACTGGAAATCCTAAAGTTGGTCAATGTAATACTTTGGGGAAACAGAACCTACTAACAGTTTGAAGAATTAATAGTAACATGGCTTGCTAATTGTTAGATGTGTACTCTGGCTAACTCCAGAGCTGTAAGAATTAGTTGATCATCTTTTTAAATGGAGAGTTCTTTAAAAGCTTTGATGGAATACTGAGAAAGAATCCCCAGAAAAGAAAGCAGTGCTGTATTGTTTCTTGTTTGAGTCCTGCCCACACACATGGTATTGCACAGAATGTAATGCATAACATAGATACAGAGAACAATGTTGGACACTGGGATGATACAAATAACAGTAACAAGTCACCAGGGCCAGATGGCATTCACCCGAGTTCTGAAAGAACTCAAGTGTGAAACTGCTAACTGTGGTTTTGTAACCTATTCTTCAAATAAGCTTCTGTAGCAAGTGGCTGGAAGATAGCTAATGTGACACCAATCTTTAAAAGGGGCTCTAGAGGTGATTCTGGCCATTACAGAGGGGTAAGTCTAGTGTCAGTACCTGGCAAATTAGTTGAAACTACAGTAAAGCAAAGAATTGTCAGACACATGGATGAACATAGTTTATTGGAGGAAAAGTCAGCATTGTTTGTGTAAAGGGAAATCATGCCTCACTAATCTGCTAGAATTCTCTGAGGGAGTCAATTATCATATGCACAAGGGAGAGCCAATGCGTTTAATGTCCTTAGATTTCCAGAAAGGGTTTGACAAGCTTCCTCTCCAAAGGCTCTTAAGTATATTGTCATGGGATAAGAGGGAAGGTCCTTTCATGGATGGATATCTGGTTAAAAGAAAGGAAACAAAAAGTAGGAATAAATGTTCAGCTTTCAGAATGGAGAGGGGTAACTAGTGGTGTCCTGCAGAAGTTTATAATGGGGCCAAGCCTATTCAACATATTCATAAACTATCTGGAGAAAGGTGTATAAAGAGAAGTGGCAAAATTTGCAGATGATACTAAACTGCTCAAGATAATTAAGCTCGAAACAGACTGTGAAGAACTTCACAAGGATCTCACAAACGAGGTAAAAGGCAACAAAATGGCAGATGAATTTGACTGTTGGTAAACACAAAGTAGTGGATATTGGAAAACAAGATCCCAAATACATATATAAAATAATGGGACTAACTTAGTTATTTCCACTCAAGAGAAAGATCTTGGTGTCATTGTGGCTAGTTCTCTGAAATCATCCACTCAATGTGCAACAGCAGTCAAAAAAGCAAACAGATTTTAAAAAGGGACAGAAAATAAGACAGAATATTTTCTTGCCTCTATATAAATCCCTGGTATGCCCACATCTTGAATACTGTGTGTACATGAGGTCCTCTCAAAAAAGGTATCTTGGCACTGGAAAAGGTTCAGAAAAGAGCAAGAAAAATGATTAGAGGTTTGGAATGGCTGCCAGATGAGAAGAGATTAAAAAGACTGGGACTTTTCAGATTAGAAAAGAGGAGACTAAAGGGAGGGATATGATAGAGGTTTGTAAAGTCATGACTGGTATGGACAAGGTAAATGAGGAAAAGTAATTTACCTGTTCCCGTAGCAAATAATTCTTCTTTATTCGCTTTATCCAAACCAGTCGTCATTTTATAGACCCCCTAGCATATCCCCCTTTAGTTGTTTCTTTTCCAAGCTGGGAAGTCCCCATGTTATTTATCTCTTCTTATATGGTTGACCTTCCATACCACTAATCATTTTTGTTGCCCTTTTCCCAATGCCAAGATAGGTATTTTTAAACGAAGCAACCACATCTGCACACAGTATTCTAGGTGTGGCTGTACTGTGGATTTATACAGAGGCAATAAGATATTTTCTTTCTTGCTCTTTGTCCTTTTTTAATGATTCCCAACACTGGTTTGCTTATTTTTAGGGCTAAAGCAAGTGTAAGGCTTGTCTACTCTTGCAAATTTATCAAAAGAGCTTTTATTCTGGATTAATCATTCCAAAAGTGTCCACGTGGGGGGTTATGTTTAAATAGCTATTTTGGTAAATTTCCAAGTATAGACAAGCCCCAGCAGAGTTTCTGGAAGACAGCCCCTGTACAACAGGACAAGGAAGCTAAGTGAAACCAGTAGCATATGACTCTCCAACATGAGCACTGGGAAAGTCTTTTTTTTTAATTGAAAATAAATTAAAATAAAACAATAATAATAATAATAATTGTCTTCCTCTAGAAATGAACAGGCTGACATTATTGACTTTGATTTCAAGGATAACTTTTCCAACGTGTAGCTTTTGAGAGGTCTTTTCAAATGCTGGAGACAACTGGACTCTGGCTTTAGACCAAACCACAAAATCCAATGACTCTATAATTCCACAGCAGTCTGGCCCTTGGAATGAGCTATTCTATACACTTCACAAGTAAGTTAAACAAAATACATTCAAAACATATCCAAGGGGCTGCATTGGAGCAAGGAGCTGGCAGGGGGGTTGGGGGACAAGAAGTAGCTTTGAACCACCTTTCTTACCACCCCCATCCCTGCAGACAGGTAGTTTAAGCTGCCACAAGAATTTCAACAGGCCACTGCACCTACAGCAGGGACTGCAGGTGTGTGAGGACTTGTGCACTTAAAATTGTGCCATGCGAGTTACTGGATACATGGTGTTAAGCAAAAGCACGTGATGGGGATGCAGCTGGACAAAGCCAAAGCACAGATGGTGCTGAGTGCCCTGAGCCACCAGAGTCTTGCAGTCCCAGATAGCCACTTCGCCTGGCCTTCTCCTGTGGGACAGTGGGGGTGGGGGTATTCATGGGGGGGGATGAAATTAGGATTGGAGCAGACAAGTCCCCAGCCCTGCCTCTGCCACCCAGTGCCAGGCGGGAACCAAGCACTCCCACCCTGAAACGGCAGGCCACCCCTCTCAGTGAGTGATGCATGGCCCCAGCCTTCCCCCCAAGCCTGAAAGCAGGGGAGGGGGTGGGGTGAAGGGGAGTGTGCAGCATGCAGGCCCAGCTTTTTTCACAGAGCACTGCAGGGCATCTGGGGGGGGGCGGTGACTGGGCAGGTGGCTGGCAGCTTGGGAGCATGTCTTCCCCTGCCTGTTACACCCACCGCCCGTGGGGCGAGGGGGGTGTGCGGAGTTTGAAGGGAGGTCGGTTGGCCCGACTCTCGCAGAGAATAAAGGTGCTTTTTTCAAACCCAGGAGTCGGTGGGTTTGCCGAGAGCTGCAGGGTCCTCCCCGCACAACTAGGACCAGCACAGCCAGGCTGGCCGGCGGGGTGCGGAAGCTAGAGGGGTCTGGGGCGCGGCCAGGGTGTACAAAGCCTGTGCCTAGGCCGCCTTCCCTCTATTATTTTTCCATGCAGGTGTGGAACCCAGTGTGCCGAGCCTGTGCGCCACCAGGGCCACACACAGCGCTGTGCCGGCCGCCCCCGGGCCTTGCCCACGGACGGGCAGCGCTGTGCAGAACCCGGCTGGCGCGGCCGGGGGCGCTCGGCCACCGCTGTCCAAGCCGAGCCCCGCGGAACCGCGCGAAGCCGCTCCACGAGGGGCCGCCCCGCGCTCCCTTTGTCCGCAAGCCCCGCCCCTTCCTGCGGGAGACCCTCCCCCCGCCCCGCCCCTCCGCCCAGCAGCTCCCCGGACCTGGCCGCAGGTAGGTGGTCCTGCAGCGGGCGGCGGTGCCCGGGGCTCGCCCCCCTTCTCCCCGCTGCCGCTGCAGCTGCCCGGCGCGCTGCACACAGGGGCGTATCGCAGCGCCTCTTCCCGCCCCGGCAGCGCCTCAGGCATCCCCGCGCTGCGCTCTCTGCCCGTGGGGCGCGCCCGGCCGGGGGGGTCTCCCAGCTGCGAGGGGCGCCCGGCCGGGGGGGGGTGTCTTCCAGCTGCAGGTAGGGGGCGATCGGAGGAACTGTGTGGGAACAGGGGCATCTTCACTCCACTGCTAATACCCAGGCAGAGAGGCGGCACCCTGACAAGCTACCAGGGTGTCAGCCTGCGGCTTTCTCCTCCTATAATATAGCTCTTAGGATTTACATTTAACCGGGGGGGTGGGGGGTGGATGGGTGTGGAGCTGTTACCGAGCGGGACCTTGGCAGGGGCCTGGAGAATGGGTCTGGTTCTGTTCCCACGCTGTGAAAAGGATGGGCTGGTGTAT
This sequence comes from Carettochelys insculpta, assembly GCF_033958435.1. NCBI lineage: Eukaryota > Metazoa > Chordata > Testudines > Carettochelyidae > Carettochelys > Carettochelys insculpta. The sequence continues at coordinate 124,616,904 of NC_134140.1, forward strand.
GCAGCGGGGACACACCAGTCCGCCCTCTGCCTGGACATCCCCTCTCTTTAAAAGGCTCAGGAGGAGTTTGTGGCCTCCAATCAAAGAGTCTTTCTAGCCCACCAGCTGGTTAACCCCCAGGGTCTGTATTAAATTGGGCTGGGCGGGGGTGGGGCAGCAGCAATCATGGGGATGTAGATTTCCACTGGAAATTTGCTTGATTCTATCATGGTAACATTAGAAGACACACACAGTCAGTGCAAAAGCTTACAACGAAAACAAAGACGAGATGCGAGCGGGAGGCCAGGCTGATCAGGCACACAACGTTGCATATGTTAGTAGCAGAACATGCAGTTTGGAGACATCAGTGTGCAGATTTAGTTAGATAACTGGAGAAGAGAGAGATGAGTCATTAAAGCCCTCACCCTACAAGTGTTCCATGTGAGATTCTTGCAAAAATCTCACTGAGGTTTTGTGTAGGTGCTGCAATCTGCCTGTGGGCAACAGCTTCCAGGCTCCTCAGGGTCCAGGTAACCCCCTGCATATGCCATTATTTTACCTTTTCTCATCCTTCATTAGTTAGCTGTGATCTGCTTACCTGTTGTAACAGATATATGGTCCTCTACCAGGGAGGCTGAGAGCAAGAGGTGATCCTACATACAGCACCCTATATGCTGCAATATTTGCACACATCAAGGTGAGTTAACATTGCGTTTCTTGAGACTCTTTAAATTAAGGCAGATGCTAATTTGAGTCATCCTCTTCTATAGTGCTGCTGGAGCTCACAAAGAAGATATATGGTATTCAGTGTGAAAAGTGGACCCAGAGTTATTCCCATGGCTCTAGATACTTATGCCCGAATATTGAATTATCTTTCCAGGCTTTGTTTGAAAGTGTTGGGAAGGATTTGGCTCAGCAGGGCTAGGAGCTTGGAAGTAGCTCTGTTTGAAGATAATGTACCCAGTGAACTTCCTCCCCTTTTGCCAAGAGATCTGTCTGTGAATAAGTATCTATGTAAAAGTACCAATGTATCACTTCCTTACAGATTTGGGAAGGAACATCGTTGCCCCACGAGGAAGGGGGTTTTGGATGAATGATGCCTTCTCCTCTTGCAAATTATCATTTGTCTTCCTCCTCCCCCACCAATACCATGGAGGGGGGGGGTGGCTTTCAAAGAATTCCAGGAGATAAACCACCTGAAACAATCCAATAATCCCTTGCTTGGGGTACACTTCCTTTGGTGTATCAGGGCAGGGCAGGGCAGGATCTGGCCCAGAAACCATAATGTAGAGCCACACCAATTGATCAATTTGCCTCAGTAGAGGTCACTGATATGGATGACCTCATCACCAAAAGGTGTGATGTAACCTTAGCTCTTCTTCTTTCATAGGCCTGAGTTTACATCTCATCGTGCATTCAGAATCCTCAAGTCCTCAACATTAAGCTTTTCCATGCTTGTGGGGCTTTCTGTTTTGTTTTGATTTGGATTAACAAAAACATCTATTGCAAAAGATGCAAAAACGTTATATAATTGAGGCAAAAAGGCAGTCCAGTAGCACTTTAAAGACTAACAAAATAATTTATTAGGTGGTGAGCTTTCGTGGGACAGACCCCACGCAAGCTCACCACCTAATAGATTATTTTGCTTGTTTTCAGAGAATAAACGGAAATGTTGAACCTCTCTAGTGCGGCACCCTTGGGACCTGACTGGTGCCAGATGACAGAATTTGCCAGACCATGGGAAGTCAATATGGTTTAGCAGCGTTATCAAAACTTCCACTGCTTACTGGGCTCTTAGAAGACATTTGGGGTAAATTAGAGCTAAAGAACAGCACAGAAAACTGAGAGCCAGGATTAGTGACTATAAACAGACTTTATGGGACCATGGGAAACTTGGCCACACCCAGGATAAATGGACATCTGGCTAACTAAAATCATGTCAGACCATGGGTGTTGTCAGATGTCAGAGTGTCGGATTAGGGAGGTTCAACCTGTATAAGGAATTTTGTAAAAATGCCTATTTATGAGAATGCCTATAACAGTTTATTTAAAGGGACAATATCAACTTAAAAACTCTGAGCCTGATTTTCCATGCTGGTGTTAACAGGGTAGAGAATGAGACATTATGTTTTATGAACTAATATTAGTTTACTTATGTTTTTGTTAGCCTATAGATTATTAGAAGCAAATTTTTTTAAATAAAACCTCGTTATTTATTTTCTGTATTTGTTTTTAGTGTTTCTTGGGACTGTGAAAATCAGTGAAGTGAGTTTCTTTTTAAGGTCCTGTCGTGCTGCACTGTTTGAGTTTTCAACACTTCATAGGAGTGTGTTATGTAAAATCAACTATTTTCAATTGTCTTGTTTTCTTTTCTTCTGTGGAAGAAACACGTTTTGGCATAATCCCTTTCAGCAGTAGGTTTCATAAGCAGCTTGGTTTTTGTAACGTGTCACATTTTGCCCAAATGCATGTGAACAGTGACTCTTTAAGACCCAGATCCTGTACACCCATGTGAAAGAGGAGCCACTCCTGGGGACTAGAGCTAGTAATAGCTAAAGGTGCTAGTTCCTAGCAGAAGACAGAAGTCTGGAGGAAAAGGAGCTGATGCAGTTAGGTGCTAAGTTCAGGGGAGCAGCGGGAGAAGAAGATGAGGTGATAAGGAAGCATAGCTAGTCGGTGTGGAGGAAGGAAGGACATCTTTATGGGTAAGGCTTGGGCTGGGACTCAAAGAGGGTTCCATTCCTCCCCCTGCCACAGCTTTCCTGAGTGAAACTTGGGAAAATCACTTAATCACTATGCCTTGGTTCTGCACAGTGGGGGTGATAATAGTGCTTCTGTTTAGACTGGATATTTGGGTGGAAGGGCAGACGCCGCAGGACTGTCTCTTACCACATACGTGCAATGCCTGGCACAGTGGACCCTACAAATACTAATTAGAAGGGAGCACTCAGGGGGCAGGGAAGAATGGGGTTGGATTGGCTGCAGGGGGAACACAGGGCGCTCACCATCTGTGTTGTGTGCGATGAGCACGCTCCTCACTTTACTTGCCCTTTGCTTTGCATGCATGTCACTTTAGTAATACTGGTAGGAGAAAAAATCCTAAGTGACCAGAAACCAGCTGCCTGGCAACGCTGCACTTGGGCAATGGTAGACCAAACGTCTCACAAGCCACACACAGCATCCTGATGGACTGCAGATTGCATATCACTGCTGCAGCACCTCCCCTTTACAGTGGGAGAAATAGAGCCAGACTCTCTCCTCCTGCCAGGTGGCTACATGGCCAGTTTTGCGAGGTCCTGAGCCGTTTTCAAGTCCTCTCTATGTCAGTTGCTTAAATTTACCTTAATAGAGACACAGTTAGAGCCTTGGGACAAAGTGCCATTTTACAAGGGGTTAAAAATGGTGAATTTGACACTGGCTATTTAATAACTTTTGCTACATACCATTAAAAAGGATGAAAAAAAAAAACCTAATGAAGCGCAGTGAATATTGGTTTTATTTTACAGTAGTCCGAAGCCTTTCTGGGTTTCCCTCTTTTTCTGTGGCTTTTTCTATGTGTTGGGCAAATGGGAGACTGCCCTGAAGAGATTCAGATCCCTACTGTACTAGTTATTTTCTCTGCATCACATGGGTTAATTCTGATCGGTATATTTGTGCAAGTCTCAGAAGATGGGGCCTGAGTCTCCTATTATGTTACACCTGAGTAATTTGAGTGATTTAGGGAGAGTAGGCATGAGGTGAGAATCGGATTCACGGGTGAGTTTAGAAGATGAAACAGTATTACAGAGCCAATGAGGAAACTAGAGATGGGCCCTGAAGATTCAAAGTTTGAATTCCGTTCAGGAGTGTTTTCCCAAAGCAGAAAGGTTTAGAAAGTAGTTTTGACGAAGACCCTGAGGGGATTGCCAATCTGGAGGCTTGCTGTGGGCCATCTGTAGTCGAAACCACCCAGCTCTTTACTATGTTTTAAAGGAACAAACGCTCTGTGCTCTGTGGAAGTCACTGACCACTCAGTGAGAGTGGTTGCGGCAGGGCTCTGGGTTTGGCTGTTAATGAAAGCAGAGGGACTGTGTTCCCCTCTCATACCTGCACTTCACACTTTGTCATTGATCTTTCAAGTACGCTCCCCTATGAGTCTGCATATAGTTGTCAGACCTTCCTTCAGTGGACTGCAAAGCACTACTGATGTTAATTTAGTCTTGCAATACCCCTGTGAAGCTGATAAATAAATCTCATTCATCCCCAGTAATAAAGCTAATACTGTTGTGATGAGCACCACAGATATGCCTATAAATAATTATTATTTAATGGCAAAGAGGAGTAAAATGACTGACGCATGGTCACCTAGGAAGCCTGAGTAGAGTTTGGAGCGCTGGTCTGTTGACTTCTTTTTTCTCATCTTTCCTTCCAGGAGTGTGCAGATGGTTAATTCTCTCTCATGTAAATATGCCATTCAGAATATGTAAGGCAGCGATGGGCAGCCTAGTCCAGTGAGTGGGCCGCATGAGTGGCCTTCCTTCGTCTCAGTGGGCCACCAGATTGTTGTAATCAAGACCGCATCCCAGGATAGGGTAGTGTTGCTAACTGCAGTTGTGCACCTAGGATTTGCAGGGTGTGCCGATGGAGTGTTGCAGCAATTTGATTGGATGCAGAGGGAGCACGCGGTGCTCAGTGTTAAGTTGTGTGCAGTCAGCGCGCACCTCACTTCACGTGTCCTTGCTTGACGTGCGTGTCAGATTAGTAATACTGGCAGGCAAAAGACCTCAATTGACAGAAACCAGCAAAATCCGGCAGCCTTGTGCGTGGGCACACACAGAACCCTGAGGGGACACATGTGGCCCTCAGGGTGCAGGTTGCCTACCACTGATGTGTGGCACATAGATATGCTCAGAGTTGACTGGTGCCAGGGGAAGGATGGGGGATACCAGCCACCTGCCCTCCCCCACAGCCCAGGGACGGGTTGGGACTACCCCCTTCCACCCCAGGTCCTGCCCTGCCTCTTTCCCCTGCGACATGGCCTGTGTGGCTAGTGGAGCTGAGGGGCAGCACTGACCGAAGGACTCAGCACTCACCGGCAGTGGCTGGAAGGCACAGCACAGGGTGGCTCCAGTTTGCTCTGCTCTGGTTGCACCTTTCCATGGGAGGGGCAGGACTGCTCCCACAGGCCCTAGCAGGAAGAGCCATTGCATGGCCAGAGAGCAACACAACTGGAGCCACCTTGCTGCGCTTTCTCCCCCAGTGAGCACAGGGGTGTGTGTGTGTATACACGGACTCCCAGTGCAGCTCCTCGGCCCCATGTGTCCCCCTCACAAGCTATTCTTAAAGTAAATGGTGAATAAATCTGCAGAGGAAAACTGTCCCTCTGAAAAGTGCTGCTAACTTCCTGTTGAGGCACAAGCCTGCACAATGGCACTGTCCCATTCCCGACTGTGCGGCGTTTCTGCTTCTGCACACAGAGCCAGTCAATCTAGCTTCAAGTGTGCAAAGGCAGCTGTTGAGGAGCTGTGCAGTTTAATGTGGCAGTGGCAGGGACAGTGGAGAATGGAGCTGACAGGATGTGCTTTCAATTAATGGGCAAAGAGGGGACGAAGCAAGAAATGGGTGATCTGGTGAACATGGGGTGGCATTACAGCGTCTGTGTCCATATGATGCTATAGGCCTGTTTAGGAGAAAGAAATCAGGAAGTTATGCTTCAATCGTGTATTGTGCTGTGACATGGTAGTTGTCAGTCCTCTGCATTGAATGCAGTAGCATATGATGCCTGCGAGGAAATCAAGGTAATGAAGCCATGAAGGAGAAGGAAAATCAACACTCTTCTGCTCAGCCAAGCCACAGGTTAGCTGATGCTAAAATGCGGTTTTGGCAGTAGGGGAAGACTTACATCAAAGGAACAAATTAAAGACCTGTTTTAGCCAAGGATGATGTTACACACCTATCCCTGAACCTCTGCATTGACTCCTGTTCGTCTGGCCTTTGAAGATCTTCATAATTCCCTATGTTCACCTCCACCAAACGCCCCTCCTCATGACGTCTTGTGTTCCTCCTGATTTCGTATTCTGTGCCACCCCCGATTTTTGGGTAGCTTCCCTGCTAATCTGAATATCCTCTTCCTCTGCTTTCAGACAGTTACTAAGATCAACCATCACGTCCCATGATGTGCTCAGGCTAGCCTGCCATACCCCATTCTCTGTGCATTCCGTTCTGTTGTCTTTGCATGTGGCTGTAGATTGCTAGTGCTTCTCGGCAGGGATGGGAGTGGTATATAAAACACATGTTTATCAAGCTGTATCTTCTCTATAGGGGTGTATACATTCTACTAATAATGTTCAGACTCATCAGGGACATTATAAGCTCACGCACATTCCCATTCTCTCTCCCCCTCTATAATTACATGTATAGTAAGGAGGATATAAAAGCCACCCCCACTCCCCCAGGTCCATAGTGACGTAGCTTCTTCAAAGAAGTGATAAATGGGTCAGTCCTCACTACAGCTGCCTGGAGGAATTACTGGCAGAGCAACACAGTGGGCCCCAGAGGCTAAATTCACTGCCTCTGTCCTACATCATGACAGTGCAGCGAGCAAATCACATGCATGGTCGCGAAGGCTGTTTAATCCTAGGTGCAGAATTACTCATTTTGGAGTTACACTGTCACATTGGATTGTAATTGTTGTGGTTGTGACAGACATTAAAATAACTCCATCTTTTGCAGAGGCTAATGGCGCACAAGTTAGCCTCTTATCTTCTGCTGCGTCTTGAGTTTTGGCTGAGCAGGAAGTAGAACTTGTCTGGAAAATGAAAAAAAGCCCACCTCAGAAATGGGAAACTGATACTAATACCTTTCCCAAATGGCTGCTCTGTAGCAGGAAAATATTCACACCCAGTCCAGGGAAGTAATAGGTGGAATCACAGGTGGTGGGTAAAGGTCTGGTTATGGAACAGAAACCTAAACATTTGAAGGCAAAAATCAAAGAAAAAAATCTTGCTGGGGGACTGTTTCTATGGTCAGGTTAGCATAGGATGAAAGCAAATGGAATGAAAATATGGGACTTCTCTGCTAATATCCCTGTATTTAAATAGCATCTTTCATTTCCAAGAACCCTAAAACTTATCAGTGTTCCACGTATATGTGCTTGTACATGAAATGTTGCTGTGCATTTTGAAATGTACTCAGCCACCTGATGGTGGAGTGTAGCAGCTATTTACTGGCACATGGCCGTAGCAGTCAAAGATAGGAAGTGAAGGCTACCATATCCAGTTGAAATTCCCAGGGGATTGCAGAGATTCAAAATAGAGTTATGTAAACTGGGATTTGACCAGAGCTAGCATGTCTGTGTTAATAAAAAGTCCCATGGGTTTTTCAGGGACCATAAGTAGTTAGGGTCTGTCTTAAAGATGGCCCCTTCAGCCGTACTGTGCATTCAGAAACTCTTAGGAGATTGCCTTGGAAATGACTTAAGTGGAAAGATGATGTATAATGTTGTTATAGACAGGTTGGTCTCAGAATATTAAAGACAAGGTGGGCTGGGTACTCTCTTTTATTGGAGCAACTTCTTTTGGTGATGGACGACCCACAAAATGGCCAAATAAAAGGCACTCTCCTTGTCTCTCAAGGGGATTAAATTCCACCTACTAAGTCGCCATCCCTTCGCAGCACCCTTAATTTTGCTTGGGTATTACTGATCCGCATGCATATTAGGTCCTCTGCCTGGCTTAGATCACAAGATCTAATAGGAACACAGTCTTAGGAGATACCATTGTACACACTCGTGACAGGTAGGCCAGCACTGTCACACTATTCAGATTTGCTTTCATCTGCACTCCACCTGTCTCTGACTGGAGATGTGTGTTGGTGTGTGTGTAACGCTGACAGGTAGAACCCAACCTGGGACCTTTAGAGCTTAGTGCAGGAGCCTCTGCCTTTTGAGCTAAAAGCCATCTGGCTCTCAGCTAAGGATGCAGAGGAGACACTCATTGTCTCTCTCTAGACTGTAAGTAGTCTAAGTGCCACTATGTGAAACGCTGAACCACGCCCTGCAGGTGTGTGGGTTGCACGTGTATTAGTACATAAAAGAACAAAAAGTAGGAATGTTATTGGGGAGGCACGAATTGGCTTCTCTGTTAAGTGGAACTCCCTTGGAAAGAGGGTGGGGTGGTGATAGTGACATAAAATGGAGGCCCCTGCTGAAACACAGGTTTCAGACTCGTGTGAGTATCCGGATACTCCAGTCACTTCTCTTAAGCCTGTTTTGACTCTGATCCTAGGCCTCAATTAGAGCAACATTCGAACCAGCTGCATTTTGTGTTTTGTTGCCAAGGAGTATTTCATGCCCCCTAGAGCTCATCACCAATAAGTGTACGGACGATGGTGTGAAATAACACTGTTAAACAGCCGCTTACATCGGAGTGCTTTTACCAATTACTGTATGTACATATGCACTGCACCACTGAAGTAGCGCTTCACCAGCCAGAATACAGCCTTGCTAGGGCAGGAGAAACTTACCAAGGGCAGGAGGTCAAATTGCTGGCTGTTATGAAAATCTCCATTTGACAGGTCACGTCTGTGTCCTCTGTGCTGGCCTAACTCTGCTGTCATTGAATTCAGTGGGAATAGAGTTAAAGTGCTTGATTTCTCTACCCTCTCACCTCACGTGAAATTCAGCCCTTCTACTTGAGAAGGTAGGAGCTGCATTTGCTTTGCTGTGGCTGAAGCTGATTGGTCTGGGTAGACCACGCCCCTGTCCATCATTGACATTGTCTTACATATGTGCCGCCGTCACGCCCGTCAGTGTCCACGAGAGCTCTTTGTGAACCTGCGAGGAGAGTCGATCCACTGGCACAGAGTGTGCCCTCACTGTGGTAAAAAGTTCTCCTGTCCCAAGCCGGTCCCTGGGCTCTTTGCTTGTGCATGCAGATGTGTGGCATCCAGCCGGCAGTGGATTATGCACAGCACTGTGGAGCAGTGCGGCAAGGGACAGATGGCGAAGGGTCTTGAAAGATATGATTAAAGCTGATGTTAGAGTTCTGGCTGAGGAAGCACTTTGAGGGGCCACTGTTTGTCGTGCCTTATATCTATAAATGCAGCAGGAACGTGGGACTGCATAGCTCGTCCTGGGCTGTGAATTTTCACAGTGCTTCTCTGTGTTCCTGGGTAGTTGTCCCATCCGTTGCTGGTGATGCTGGGCCACCTTTTGCTCCTACTGAGTTCTGGGGGGGTTTCCTGATGATATCCATGGAAGCAAGACGAGGCCAAAGAGACGAGTACAGTGGCTGCAGCCTGGCAGTTGGCAAACTTTGGTGCCACTTGCTGCTGCCCCTCAAAGGGGGCCTGAGAATGATCTCTTGCTGCTTCCTGCCCCATCTCGTCCCCTCTGATCCATAACCTCGAAGTGCTGAGGCCAGAGGACTGAGCTGATATCAGCTCCGTCTCCAACTTCTCTGTTCCAAGGGCACCTACTCTGCAGATAGCACCACCCAGGCATGTTGCTTACTATTGACAGGTACCACGTGGCTGCACCCTTGCACCTGTTTGGAACCCTGCTTAAGGCACCACGTTGGTGGAAGGGGCTGCCCACGAGTTTCTCAACGTGGGACTGATGTAGGGTGACCATCCGTCCTGTATTGGGTGGGACAGTCCTGTATTTAGGGGGCCAAAAAGGCATCGTGACTTATTTTTTAATTGGGACCAATTGTCCCATGTTTGTTCCCACCGCTTCCCCACCCCACCACCTTTCCCTGTGCTGGCCGGAGGCTCACAGGGCCACTTTTCTGGCCACCACCAGAAATGTAGCTCCCCGCCTGCTGCACCACTGGGATGCCACTGCCAGCCCCAGCCTTGTTCAGATGCCGGGTTGGGCTGGGGATGGAGCTGGCAGGGTGGGAAAGTGGGGGCTGGAGCAGGGGAGCTGGGGCCATCACTGAAGCCCCCTTCACCCCCAGACCCTGCCGTGGGGCTGGGGTGGGGCAAGAGCCCTACTGCGTCTGGAGCCCTGCACAGCACAGGGGCAAAGCTCCCCGAGCCCCTATCACATCACAGGGCCAGGGCTGGAGCCCTGTATGGTGCGGGGGGCCCCCCTGGACCTCCCACGGGGCCGGAGTCCCACCACGGGGCTGGGGCGGAGCTGGGGCTGGAGCCCTACCACGGTGGTCCCTGCTGTGGACCTGGGGCCAGAGCTCTGCATGGCACAAGGACAGAGCCACCCCCAGCCTTGCCGCGTCACAGGGCCGTGGCTGGAGCCTTGTACTGCGTGAGGCCGAGGCTTCCTCCCACCCTGGAGCCCTGTGTGGCATGGGGCTAGGGCCAGAGCCCCACCGGTGTCTGCAGCACCGAGACCTGAAGAACCTGCTGCAGGCTTGTTTCTCTCTCCAGCCCCAGTGGGCTGGGAGTGGGTGTGTGGGCTCTGGCTGGGAGGGAGGGCTCAGGAGTAGGCTGGAGTTTGGGTGGGAGGTAGAGTGCAGCATGGGTGGGGGGTTTACGAGCAGGCTGGAGGTGAGAGGTCTGGGTGGGAAGAAGAGTGCAGCCATTGCCTGGTTTTAGGTGACCATCTGTCCTGTTTTATCTGGGACAGTCCCCATCCCCAGGGTGTCCTGTATTTACCCTAGGGGAATATAGTCACCCTACACTGAGCCCATGATTGCAGTAAATACATGAAGGTCTGGAGAGACTCTAGCTGACAAAAACATACCGACAGCAATTCAGTTCTTAAGACTTTGGCTTTAACTCAGTACCGTGCCACCAGGTTGCTTAGGGTCAGTGCATTTTTCTGTATAATTGTGGTGGCTGGTGATTCGCATAGTGAGAAATCAGCCATGATGTCAAGAAGCAATGTGAAATTTCTCTTCGGGGAACAAGGCAGTCCAGAGGGCTTGATGATGGCTGTACTGTCCCTTTGCCTTCTCTGCCAATATCTTGCTAAAGGATACCCTGTCTGGCAGTGTTCAATGGTCCTGACCAGAAGTGGTTGGGAAATGGCAAGTATTTTCTGTGGAAAAGCTTTAAAAAAATCACACCCTAGAAAGCTTCCAGTTTGGGAGTGAAAAGGGGGGTTGGGGGGTTGTTTTTATTCTTTCAATTTTTCACTTTGTTAAAAATGTGGAAAATAGTGACCCAGTTTGAAAATTGTTTAAAAAAATAGTAGTTCTGATGGTGAATTTTGTGTCCACCAGGACTCATGACCATCTGAAGTCTGTCTGGGGTCACACAGCTTGTGTCACAAGTTGATGGTCTGAGGGCACTGGTCACATAAACTACCATCTTGAGTAGCTCAGCAGAAAGTTTGCAAACAGAAAGGACAATTGCACTGCGTTCCTCTTTCACTCTAGGTTAGAACTGAAGTGCGTAAGCGGGGCAGTTGAGGGAAGCACACAACTGTGGGTATCAGTTTGGCAAAAATAGAAGCCCTCATTCTGTAGGGCTCTACATCCTTTATCTGACTCTTCTAAAACCCCATCCACTGTCCTGGAATTTAAATAGGCTGGTGTGACTAGGATAAGTCGCTTAAAATCATTTCAATTAGAAGAAAGCGTACATTAAATGAATAAGGGACACTTGTTCTTTCGCAAACATCGTTACCAGAGTTCCCAGATTATCTTACGTCCTGAAACCAGCTGATGTTGGCTCCTCCCATTATTCCCTGAAACCTTTTAAAGAAAACTGGCGCTGGGAGATCACACAGCTGAAGGATTGTGGAGGGACATTCCATCTGGGCTGACGTGGGTGAGCAATGGACGGGGTTACCAGGTGGGAGGGGGAACTGGAAGACAGTTCTTTCATTATCTCAGTGTTTTCTGACCAGCTTACAAGTCTTGTGTATCCTGTTGGTTATTCTCCCACTGAACAGATTCCACAAAGGAGCGTATGGCATTAGCCTGCAGACGCTCGACAGCCTCTGCATGCTGTTGCCGTTCATGGACTAGGGGGGAGTTACATGCTGTTCTGGTTTACGTCTTTTGAAAGGTAATGATGGAGTGTCTTGTTCTAGTGACCGTGGATTTTTTACACAGAAAAGAAGGAGATGGCAGGCTTCCCCAGAAAGAGCTCTTGTGTGTTCTCATTTTGGCATTATTAATTCACGTCCATTCTTTATGACTCCTCTTGTGATTTAACAGCTTCCTGTCTCTTTCTGCTATCAGCCTTCTGCATCTGCATTGCCTGAAATGAGAGAGCAGTACTGCACTGGAAGGTGCAGTAACTGCTCTCTTTGGCATATTATGCAGTTTCTGACTCGGCTCCTCAAAACATATTTGCACAGTCCGATTTTGGAAACGATGTACGACCCTGTTAATGTGATAATTTGGTTCTTGCTTACATGCGTATCCCCTGGCTATATCAACTTCAGGGAGAGCCTATAACTGTGCTCAGCACATTAAATTAAGAGTTTTACATTAAATGAACCTTGAGTACACAGTGCTGTGTATTTTGTGAGCTGTGTGTTATAACTGAAGTGTCTATGTTAGTTGGAATGGGGTTTTAATTGTCTGTGGGGCTGGGGCCAGAATTGTAACTAAGGCTGAGCGCATTACTTGATCATGTGGGCAAATGTAAGATTTAGCTGAGCAGTGATAGCCAGGTCTCTGCCAGGGTGTGAGAACTCTGCCGACAGAACCCTTCCCTTTCAAATAAAAGTCCTCTGGTGATGCTAATGTGAAGCTACTTGTAGTTTGCCACCCGCTCGCTTCATAGGGGCCTCAGAAAGCCAGGTTCCTTGGAGTTTCACAATTCTACAGTGTGAAATTGACCATTCTGTTTTAATCCATTTGGCTCGGGATGGACGATAATTTTCGATGGTGGGGGGACCACTCCGAGAATTTGGAAGTTGGTCAGGAGCTGCACTCTTCTGCGGTATTAATGGAGGAGGTGCAGGGTCTGGGATGGAGTCTGGGTGCAGGAGGGGGTGTGGGGTCTGGGATGGAATTTGGGAGAAGCAGGGGTTAGAATGCTGGGTAGGAGATTGGGGTCTAGGAAGGGGCAGAGGTTCTGGGAGGAGGTGGTGACATAGGGCAGGAGGGAGTGCAGGGATTTGGGTTGTGACTGGATAAGGGATTGGGATGCCAGGTCTGAGTGGGGTTATGGGTACAGGAGCAGGGGTGCAGAGGGTTTGGGTTAGATGGGGTAGGGAGGGGCTGGGGTGCCAGAAGAAGGCTCTGGCCAGACACTTATGTGGGCAGCTTCTCTGGCTAGCAAACCGACTGGTTCCTTAGCCAGGGTCTTTGCCTCCCATGTTCCTGCACTGGCTGCAGGGACCATGTGTGGCTGACTCTGAACATTGCAAGCCTGGAGGGGTACTTCACACACTGCCTGTCCTGCAAACAGGCAGCTCCCATTAGTCAGTTTCCGGCCAATGGGGGCTACAAATTTTTGCTAGGGCGGGAGCAGTGCCTGAAGCCTCTCCCCTCCTCTGGCCAGCCTGGCAACATTCAGAGAGCTGATCTGAGAGCAGAGCAGGAGTGGGACAGGCAGGGAACCTTAGAGAGGCTCCTGCGAGCTGGAGTGGGTGTCTTAGTAGGCCAGATGCAGTCTGTGGGCTGTATTTTACCCACCCCGATTTGGAAGCACAGCATCTACCTTCAAGAAAATGGACAAATTTTACATGGTGTAAACAAAGACAGAAATAAAATACAGTTAAAAATGCATGTTTTGATATCCATTGTAAAAAGGAGGCTGTAGCCAGTTTTGTGTCACTGTGGGCCTTCTAGTGAAGGGATTTCTCTCTCTCTCTTTTTGACACTCTCACACAGACGGTACATAACATGACGATGTGGTTTAGGTTACTGGTAAAAACCTGCATGCTTGGGTAATCTTTTTCAGTAACCCAAGTCCATGTGTCTGGGCTAGTATCACTTTTCAGGGTAGCGATACCTAGCAAAATTATGTAGGGTCGGTTAGAAAAGAGTTTCTTCCCTGTGGCAAAGGTAACTGAAAACAAACCACATTTCCCCAACACCAGTTTTTCCATGGAACGTTTCTGTTATTTTTGGCTGGTTACTAAGATCTTTTTCTCTGGAAATGTAGCTCTGGTGCTCCAAGGGAGTTGTAGGCTGGGTGCTTTGCACTTGGTTTCTCCTCTGTAGGCCAGAATTCTGGGTCAAAAAAAAAAGAGGGGGGTAAGTTCATGGAGGGCAGACCCCTCGATGGCTAGTAGACAGGATGGTGAAGAAGCAACCCCATAAGTTGGGTATCCAGCCTTAGATTGCCAGAATTTGGGACTGGATAATAGGATGAATCGCTGAAAAATTGTCCTGTTCTGTTCATTCCTTTTGAAGCCTTCTTTGGCTCTGACCACTGTTGTAAGACAGGATTAGATGGGTCATTGATCTGAGCCACTATGGCCATTCTTATGTGGACCTACATCTTCCATCTACACCAGGGTCTCCTCACTTGGAAGGAAGAGGTGAATTATGGGAGTGCCTGGTCATGGTGTATGATGGGACATGAAACCTGACCCCTCGAGGGGCATCGGGACCAGAGGTAACAGAACTACAACTCCCACAAGCCTCTGCGGCAGCAAATCAAAATCTCTTACATTTTGGGCTTGTTGATGAAAAATCAAAATTTTCCGTGAAAAGCACCATCCATTGAGGTAATATCTCCATCGAAAAACAGGTTGATAGGACTTTTTCAGCTTGCACTTGCAAGGGATTTGTGGGGAGGTAAAAGCGGTGTTTTACATGCAGGATCTACATTGTTTAAAACACAAAAATCCTGAACTGGAAAGAGCCAAAGACTGCAGCTGAATTTTTAAAGGCTCGGTTACGTTTGTAGCCAGTAACGACATGCTGTGTATTGTAACATAAGGACAATGACCTTTCATTTTCCTTGCCTGACAAAAAGTATCTGAAGTTGAGCAGGGAGACAATGCAGAGCGCTATAAACCTGCTGCCTTAGTTGAGAAGCTACCCCAGTGGCACACAGTCCCTCACCCAAAGCCAATGAACTCTGTGAAAGTCTTTGTTTATTTCATTGGGCTTTAAGTGGGAGTTTAAGGGTATGTGTTTGCTATGCAGAAGATTGTGACCCGGTCAGGGTCGATCTTCTGGGGTTCCTGTTCACATGCCTAGTAGGGTTGCATGAAATTGAACTCTCAGGGGTCAGCAGTTGACCCCTGTACTCTTCATTATCCTGAGCAGTAAGGGAGCTCGACAGGAGAGCTTTTCCCGTCGACTTCCCGCTGTGAGGACGGGCAGATAAATCGATTGTAGATAAGTCAATGCTTGCTACACAGTTGCCATAGCTCGAGTTGTGTATTTTCAATTGACTTTAATGTCTAATGTACACCTGGCCTTAGACACGCTTTCAGTGATTTCAGAACCTCTCTGTGCCAGCCGAGGCAATCTGGAGCTTTGCCTCTCAGAGGATGGTAAAAAGCCAGGGAAGAGGGAATACCTTGTCAGCTTGTGACAAAACTCCCTCTGATTTCACTGTTGAGATCCAGGGACAGGATGTTACTCACTGTGAGCTTAGGTATCATCAAGCCAGGGGATGATGAAAGACTCTTCTCGCTGTGTGCTTGTTCCCTTAGAGTTTGCCTTCACTACAGGGATGATCAGCACTGCCATGGTTGATCTTCTGGAGTTCGATTTAGCATGTCTGGTAGGGACACACTAAATTGAGCCCAGAGGGCGCCACCTGCTGGTGCCGGTACTCCTGCTGTTCATGAAGAGTAAAGGAAGTTGACGGGAGCATTTGCTTGCATCAGCATTCCACAGTGAAGATGGCAAGGAAACCTGAATTAAGGTAGATGGATGCTAGCTACATAATTAACGTAGCTGGAGTTGTGTATCTTAATTTGACCTTCCCCTTTAGTGTAGACCTGGCCTCAGCAATGGATGCAGCAAAATAGTCCCACAACATTATTATCCTTGAAGTCAAACACCAGGAAAGCTAGGAGGAGTTGGAAAATGCAGTCCTTTTTTGGAAGGAGATCAGCTACACTTAACTTTGTCTCTGGCATTTCACTAATAAATGAATTAGAAATACACAGAGCTATTAAATTCAGCTCTGCATCCTGACTTTGAACCCCCTGAAGTTTGGGATGGTTACGCCTGGGATTTCTGTTTGAGCCCAGCTGCTGCTGATAATGTAAGTGCTACTTTGGCATCTTCTTTATTTCATGCTGTTTACCTCAGCCCCTTCTTAACCAAAAGCTCCAGCTGATGGAGATGGAGAAGAAGGAAAGTTGTTATACTGGGAAAGATTAATAAAAAAGCTGAACTTCCTGTATTGTCTTGTGAAAAGGGCCCTAGATTAGGAGTCTCATAAAACTCGAATTCTCCTTCTGGTTTTCCCACTGCTCTGTTGTGTGACCTTGCATAGTTCTCTTCTTTTATCTGTGCCTGCCTACCCTGTCACCCCTTGTTTGTCTTTGTTAGCCTAGGGGTGGCTACGGGAGAATGGACAAAAATGTCTCCAGGGAAGAGGAAGCCCAAAAATAACTTGCCATGTAAATTATACAAATGTTTTATGGTGATTGAGGCGGTGACTGATTGACTAGGTTGGAGGTGTTGACAGATGCCCAGTAGAGATGCTGGCTTCTTGTCAAAAGAAGAGGTGGAAATAAGCAGTCCGAATGTAATACATTTGAAACACTTTCCCTCTCTCCTTCCTGAATATCAGCCAACATAGCTTCCTGGGTGTGTTGGTGACATGGGGGAAGAACACTTTTCCTTCCCAACTCCATTGTTTTATCTTTCAGATGCAAACGGGCCCTGTGTGTGAGAGAGAGACAGACAGGGAGCACAGTCCTCTCTCTAGCCACAGATTGGGAGCAGCTCAGAGATCCACATGCTGCCCTGCAGGTACACCTCAGTCCTGAGTCAGAGGGAATCTCTCTGCAGCTAGGAGAGAAGGCTCTCTCCATCTGTAGTCAACCTTTAACTTTTCTCATGGTGTGCCAGGTACAGTGCTGCTGGTGTGGTGGTGTGGGTACCTGTTTGCTGGAATTAGACTAAGACCATGGGGATCTCACAGAACAGCCATCTGAGGGCAATGGCCTTTGAGCACTTCTTCCATGGCAGCCTGGCCATAAGAGACTCTCTTATTTGTTGTTTGTGAATTATACAGGCTGCCAGATATGCCTTAAAAATGTTATAATCTAAGTGTCTGATCCTGCAAAAACTCATTACTGGGTGTGGTGCTTCATAGTTTGAACGATTCTGTTGAAGACACGGCGGCTATTTCAGGCAATGAGTAATTAAATTTAACGCTAAGCATTTGTGGGATCAAGCTGTAAGAGAAATCAGGAATAACATAATATTGTAAGTGCCTATGAGAGCTTAAGGCCAGGCAGAGCTACTGGATCATGTAGACTGACCTTTATAGCACAGCCCCTAACTCCAGCAGCCACCCCTCCCTGTAAACCAACAACTTCAAGCAGAAGCCCCAGCTGAGTTACCCTCATAGTACATACGTTAATTTCCCAAGTGGTTACATGTTCATATTCTATGCGTGCGTGTCCTTTTGTCAGCTCCTGTTATTCTGATTGTCAGAAGTGATGACTCACCTCTGTTTCCACTGATGCCAGTGCTCAGCTCCTCTGAAATTCAGGCCATGAGTAGCTACTTCTAGAAACTCTTGGTCCTGTTTTATTAATTTAGATATGTATTTGCCCATTAACAGTCCCAGGAGCTGCTCAATAACACTGAATAAGTAGGTATTTAGTGTGAAAGGTAACACTGTAGAAATTCAGCAGCCTGGAACATCTAACAACCTCTGGTCCCTCCGCCAACAGGAACTGGGCGTTGTTTTGCCCCTGATATTTTATTGGAACATGAGCCAGATTTTCAAAGGTTGACATCCTGTTTTTCTTTTTTAAACCCAGCCCCCAAAGAACTGAGCTCTTTGAAACCCTGGTTTCTGTTCTGTATTGAAATAAGTGCTGGTTTTCATCAGTCTGGTTTTCAGACTGGTTTCATCAGACTGGTTTTCAGCAGTGGATGTTGTCAAAGGAACCCCCGACAATGTTTACTCTTTTGGGATTTTCACAAACTGAAACCATGCTTTTTCTCAAAAGCTGTCTTCCTCGAGGGACCCTACTTTTCCATCCGATCAGTTTAAATGAGACTTCAAACGTCATTTTCTGTTAAAAATGAGTACAAGTTGAACGCTGTATGGTATAGAGCAGTGTTTCTCAAACTATGTTCAGGTGTGCGACAAGCAGCTGGAAAAATAATTCAAAGTTTTACAATAAGATTATATTTTCTGTTATCAAAACCAGATGCAGTATTACTTCTTTACCGCTATGATACCTGATTAAATTACTTCATATTGGTTTTACGGTTTGGTTTGGTTTGGGTTTTTTTTTTTTTTTGAACAAGTTTTTTTAAAGAAAATTAGAAGATTTTTGGAGGTGTTCCATATAAAAATTTTTTTTTGTTTGGTGTTCTGTGGTCTCAAAAAGTTTAAGAAACACTGCTCTAGCGAATGTTACATTGAGCTCTCTTTACTGAGGGCCTCTTCCTCTAAAGTCAAGGGAAGGCTTTTCTTTGACTTCAGTGGGCATCGGTTCAGGCCTTTATTTTGTTTCACCAAAGAAGAGATCCGCACCCAAAGAACACTTTTAACAGGATACAATGTTCAGTTTTTCAAACGTTCCTTCATTTTGCAATAAGGCAGAACTTCCTGGGAGAATGTCTTCTTTCGTCACATCGTTGTAGTCTAGGGCAGTGGTTCCCAAACTTTTCAGCATCACGCCCCGCTTTTGATTTTTGAGAAACCTTCAGGCCCCCTCCCCACCGCTTCTTTACCATCATCCAACCCTGCTTCAACAAAAAATTCAGTTCGTAATTTACAATAAACATAAAAACTTGATGTAAAAGTGTTATTTGAAATTAAAAATAAGCACAAATAGTTTTCCTTAGCCCCTTGTAGGTGCCAGGTGCAGCCCCAGCTGGCCAGCTGCCTGAGCCCTGTGCCAGCCGCCCCTCCTGCCTGAGACCCGCGCTGCCAGAGCCACCTGCCCAAGCTCCACACTGCTGCAGCCAGCCACTTGCTCACCCATCAGCTTCCCACCCCAGCTGCGGGCCTGCCAGCCCGAGTGGCCCAAGCCCCATGCTACCGGAGCCAACTGCCCGCCCACCAGCCTGAGCCCTGCAATTCCGGGGCCAGCTGCCCAAGCCCCGTGCAACGGAGCCCACCAGCCTGAGCCGCCTGAGCCCTGTGATGCAGGGGTCAGCTGCCCAAGCCCTATCAATCCTGCAAGCTGGCTGAGCCCTGCGAGCTGCCCACCCGAGTTCCTCCCCTCCCACAAAGCCAGGCACCACCAGCCTCCTGCTCTTACCCCAGCCCCCTTACCTGAGCCAGGCACCACCAGCCCCACATCTAACCTCACCTTCCTCCTCCCCCACAACCCACACTCACTTACCTTTGCCTGTGGGTCTTCACTGGCTGCCTGCTTTTTATAGTGGCTACGTTGGGTCACCCATATAAAATGGCAGGGGCTGAGAGCCAGAAGCAAAGGCCGGCTCTTTCTTTGGGTTGGGGAAACAAGGGGGAGGGGCTGTATCACCTCATGCCCCTCGGAATTTCTTCATGCCCCCCCAGGAAGGTACGCCCCCCAGTTTGGGAAACCCTGGTCTAGGGGGTGGGGAGGGGCTGATGAAAGTTGGTTCCTGTGGTGCTGTCTAACTTTGGGAAAATCACGTCAACTTCTCTGTGCTTAGTAGCACTTTAAAGACTAACAAACTAATTTATTAGGTGGTGAGCTTTTGTGGGACAGACCCACTTCTTCAGATCATAGCCGAACCGGAACAGACTCGATATTTAAGGCATAGAGCACCAAAAATAGTAATCAAGGTTCACAAGTCAGAAAAATATTATCAAGGTGAGACAATCAGAGAGCAGAGGGGCAGAAGGAGGGGAGGAAGTTAAGAATTAGGTAAAGCAAAGTATGTAAAAGAGCCCCTATAATGAGCTAGAAAATTGCCATCCCGGTTCAAACCATTTATTGATGTGTCGAATTTGAATATAAAAGAGAGTTCAGCAGCCTCTCTTTCCAAACTGCTGTGAAAAATTCCTCTGTAGTAAAACACAGACTTTCAGGTCATTTACAGAATGGCCCACTCCATTAAAATGCTGGCTGACGGGTTTGTGAATCAGGAGTGTTTTTATGTGTGTTTTATGCCCATTCTATGTCTAAGAGAGTTTGAAGTCTGTCCAATATACAAAGCATGTGGGCATTGTTGGCACATGATCGTATATATGATGTGCGTTGAGAAACATGAATCTTGACTCCCCCCACCCCGCCACCCTTCAGCCTCTCTGCTCTCTGATTTGCTCATCTTGATAATATTTTTCTGATTTGTCAACCTTGATTACTATTTTTGGTTCTCTGTGCCTTAGATATTGAGTCTGTTCCGATATGGCTATGGTCTGAAGAAATGGGTCTGTCCCACGAAAGCTCACCTAATAAATTATTTTGTTAGTCTTTAAAGTGCTACTGGACTGCTTTTTTGTTGTGATAGTATCTGGACTAGCATGGCTATCTCTCTGTTACTTCTCTGTGCTTAGTTTTCCCATCTGCAAAAAGAGTGAAGTCAAAATAGCTCATAAATTTCCTTTATGTAGAAAATACTGTAGAAATTCAAGGGGCTATTGCAAGGCATTCATAATTAGAAGTATTTAGTTTTATTCTGAAATGTATCAGTGAGGCCTCAATCCTCTGAAGTATCTTTTCAGGGAGGAAAACACATTGGGGAACACTCATGCCCTTCGCCATACCAGGATTGCATGCCTCAGCTTAATTACAAGGAACACTGCTAGCCAACGGACATAAAGAAACATAATCAGTCATTACAGGAGACTTGGCAGTGATGGATGTTTGGATGGGAGGTGCATGTGTCCCCTGATCCTTTACTGCAGGGTAGTAGTTACCAGCATCTAATCTGCCTTTGGTACACAGTGATACACCAAACACTGGCGTGGACGGAGCCTTGTTGTAGGTTAGCCAGCAGCAGAGTGGGCCTGCCTCTTGTCATTATGAGTGAGTGTCTCTCCATACTGGAGTGACAGCTCCCCTAATGATGTTTCTGCATGCCACCATTTGCTCGTCAGCTGCGGGGGAAAAAAGAGAAGCCTGCTTCCCAGGCACATCTGCTGCAGCAAGCTGCTGTGCAGTAGAGCTGCACCATGCTGTTCTTCAGGTGGTGTTTGTGGAAACAGCGGAATAGAATTACAGAGGGGAAAGACCTATGTATAGTTCATCCTTGTGGATGTTTCCCATTTCCGAATGGTTTTGTGTTTCTTGAGACTGGAGTTTGTGCTGCTTCCATAGGGACTCTCTGCAGTTTCCTACTAGATCTCAAGTAGCAGCCAAGTTTCTTTTTCTTTACTCCATCACATTACTTTCCATTTCAGTGTAGCCCCGAGCAGCAGCTCTCTTCACCTGGTGTGCAAGGGCCTGGGTACAGACTGCCTTTAAACACGGATGCTTAATGCAGGGAGAGAATACTGCCTTGCTCAATGACAGCAGCTGCAATGCTGTCTTTAACTTTGTTAGTGCCTGTCCTGAGCTTTGGGCAGGACTGTGCTGGGGTCATGGGATGCAAGCCTTTCCATTCCTGCCTTCGTAGGCCAGCAGCAACGCAGCTCACACTCACAGTGCAAGCCACTATTCTTGTCCTGGTTTTGCCAGCCTTGGTCTTGCATGTTTTCCTCCTCTGGAATGGCGCTCTTGTGCCTGTTCTAATTTAATGAGCATCTGGCACCCACCTTCACCTGTTTTAAACCTAAATGTCAGGAATTCAGGTTCCGAAGAATTCCTGGCCTCAGTGACACTCAGGGGGTCAGCAGTGGAATCCCAAACCTCTGAAATCAGCAGTGTCTGGGTTAGGAGGTTGTTGTGTGCAGTGTGGAAGCTGACGATGCGAACTGGGGAGGTGGGCAGAAAGAGCCCTCACCTATTAGAAATTATTTTGTGGGAAGCTTTCTGCATCCTGCAGGGTGGGCCCACCAGATGATCAAAATGGTCCCTTCCAGCCTTGAATTGGTGACTCTGTATTCGAGCTGTGCACATCACTATGAAAGTGCATGTGGGGTTTTGTAACTCACATTTTGTGGTGGGAAGCTAGGCTGCTATTTTTAAAGGAGAGTGTTGCTGGCTGCTTAGAGCAGAGAACTGAGAGCTAGGGCTGTTGGTCTCTATTCCCAGCTGTTTGTTTTGGGCAGCTTGCTCAGGGAGGGTATTTTAAAAAGGCGTGCTACCAAATTCCTTCAGCACATTTGAAAATCTCCCCTTGCTGTGTGTCTCAGTTTCCCCTTTTTGCATAAGAAAAATCCTGCCTCCCGTATGGTGGGGGCTGGAAAAATGTAACTGATGATTTAATAAGGGATTATAGATGGCTTTTAATTCATGGGTTGATGGTCATCAGGTTGATTCAGTGACTCTTCTGCACATTGAATAATCCCTTACTACACACATGCTCTACCCGAATTGCAGGGAAGTTCTCCTGGGTGCCAGGACCACATTGCACGAGCCAGAAGCAATAGTGAACATCCTGCGCTGCCAGATTATGTTTCGCTGTGTGTACTCTGGGCAGACTTACGTCATGCATTCGATGGGGGAAGGATATGATTTCTCCTGTAACTCTTACCTCTGTTTTCTTAGATTTGATCTACTCTTTATTCTCTTTGTTTCTAGCAGGCATGGATGGGAAGAAGTGCAGCGTGTGGATGTTCTTACCTCTTGTGTTCACCCTGTTCACATCAGCAGGGCTATGGATAGTGTAAGTGACCTTCTGCATGGGCTTTGGGGGATGGGAAACGGGGCTTGAATTAATCATGCATTCCCAAATACAGTGCTCCACTATTTGATTAACCAGCACACTTGAATAACCAGCACGTCCCACAGCCCTCTCATGACTGTCCTGGGTCCCGCCATGCTGCGTCTGAGGGCAGCCGGCAGGATCTTCTGGTCTCCCACCCAGTGTTAGGACTCTGGATTATCCAGTGTTAGATTATCTGGCTGGTCCTGGATATCAAAGTTTACTGTATTGCAGTAGAATGGACCACACAGTGAGTTGCTCACTGACCTTTTCCTTCCCACTAAGCAGCTCCAGCACTGTTTAGGCTGGGCTGGATTGGATTGGCCGCTGGGGATTGGCTTTTAGCAAGGAACAGTGTGGAGCTGTGTTGCCCAGGAGCAGAGGAGGGACCAACTCACAACTTGTAGAGAGGTATTTTGGTCCCTGCTTTGCCCTTGCTTTGCAGAGGAGCGAGCTGCACCTGCCCTTTTCCTGGCTTCACCTCCTTGGTCAGACAGTTGGTCAGCTGCAGGGAGCAGAGCCCGATCTCCTTTCATCCAATCTTCTTTCATCCACTCCCAATCCCCTGGCCTATCCACTCCTGCCTTGTTGTGTGGGACTCAGAGCAGCCACCTAGCGAGGCTTCTCTCCTCTCCGGTGGTGTGGCCTGCACTGAATTGGACACACCCTGAAAAGTAAGGAGGCATTTTGGGGTGCCAGTTCACCTGCACAGGTCTGCTCACAACGGAGACCCTAGCGGATACAATATTGAGAGTCATTATGCACCTTCACTTCTTAAAAAAATGTGATTTAGCAGCTGGAAATGAGGAGGAACCACCAGCTCTCCCCAGTGCCGCAGGAATTCACTGTTGGCTGCGGTTTGAGAGCCAGGCGTTAATGATATCCTGACTGATGAGGATGTACATTGCGGTCGCAGTTGTAACAGTGATTGCTGGAGCCTGACCTCTGCCATGTAGCTGGGGATTAACCTTTTTAATCCTGACCCATATCAGATGACTGGAGTGGGAAAATAAGGGCTAGTGTCTTAACTATTCTCCTACGTCTCATGCTTGTGTTACTGCAGCATATGCCGATACCCATTGGGAAATGTCTGAGGGAGAATTCTCTTGCCACTGAAGTCATTAACACCGGGGTCGGGGGGGGGGCAGCGTTTTATCCTGTAAAAAGAAAAGAGCTAATTATAAAGGTGGAAAGTGGTTTATCCAGGCAGGATACAGTAGGGAAGTGACATCATTCAGGCTATGTTCACATTAGCACCCCCCCTTTCGAAAGGACCCTGTGTAGATGAGCCGCATGTGATGAAGAGGCACCTTCGAAGTGCCGTGGCCGCCATTATGCTAATGAGGTGCAGCATGTTCATGTCATACACATTCACTGTACGATGAAATCAAGAAGTACACTTAGTTACTTCCTCATGTGAATGGGCACGTTATATTGTGTAACTAACTCTGGCCATTCATGGACTGTCAAAACTGTATCCATGACAACTGGTATCTGTACTGGTTGGCAAAGGGCAGCTGTCATGCTCACATGACCAGTCTCTTTATCAAGTCGTTCCTCTGCTGATGGGACTCAGAGGCTGGCGCCATGCAGGGTCACACCCTGGCAGTGCTGCTGCCCGGCCTGCTCCCCTGGGGGGCACAACTCCCCCCATCCAGCGGCCTGGCAGGAGTGGGGAAGGGCAGAGACAGCCCCACTCCAGGCTGTGCCCCTCTCCCCCCACCCCCGTCATCTGGGATTGATTCATCTGCGGTCAGGCGGGGGGAGGCTGAGACCCTTAAGGAAAGGCAGCACCAGCCGCCCATTCCCCCAAGGGCCCTCCCCTCCCATCCCCCACCCTGGGGTCTGGCTCTGCCTCTCCCTCTCAGCCCCCATCCCATCCCAGCCTGTGCAACCTGCAGCCTTTCAATACAGCTCTGGATATAGACTCCGTACATATATAGATCTCTGGAAAATACAACCCCTGTCCCCCAGCCCCTCCCCCGCCCCGTGCCAGCCCCTCCCCCGCCCTGTGCAAGCGAAGTGCAGGCTGTCGTTGGGCAGGAAGGCAACGTTGGTCACATGGCTGCTGTGCCCGCTGGCCGCGTGGCTCGGGGCCCTAGGCTGGCAGCAGGGGTAGGAGAACAAGTGCACTTTGCCGAAGATGCCAGGAGTTTGCCGTCATGGGAGCGGCACACAGCATTGACGTCTGTCCTGTCCGCGCCCTCCGGCCAGATCCCGAACACCCTGAAGCCCAGCACGCAGCTGGCCGTGGCCCACTCTAGGTTACGCACAGCGCTGGGGATCTGCCAGCAGGTGGTGGGGTCCCAGTACAGGATCTCGTAGTCCCCCGAGTTGGTGACGACGCAGCTGCTGTCCATTGCCCAGTCCAGGTGGGTGATGAAACTGGAATGACCCGAGCGCTTGCCAACCTGGCTGTACTTCATGCTGCCCTCGGAGATGCTGTAGACATAGACGAAGTTATCGTGGGACCCCACAGCCAGGTAGCTGCCAGCTGGTGAGAAGCTGACGACAGAGATGGGCTCACTGCCATCTGTGTGGATGGTGACCAGGTTTCGCATCTCTGTGTCCAGCACCAGCCACCTTCTGGTCACGGTCCCCACTGCCAGCACGGAGCCGTTGGGATGGAAGCCAGCCGAGCGGGCCGCATCCTTGATGGCTTTGCTCCACAGCGGCTGGTGGGTGGCCACGTTCCACAGATGCACCTGCTTGTCCTGGCCAGGCTGGGGTCGGTGGCCAGGTCCCACAGTTCCTCCGTGTGACCCTGCACCAGGGAGGAGAAGCCCGCGGCCAGCGAGCCCTGCAGCACCGAGTTGCAGGTCGTTCCCACGAAGAGGGTGTCGCCTTTGCCTTCTGCGACGGTGCGCACTGGCCCAAAGCTCTCTGGGACCTCATTCTCCTGCAGCTTCTGATAGTCGCACCCCCCAGAGCACGACCCGACAGTCCTTGCCACCACCGGAGACGATGGTGCCATTGCGCAGCATGCATAGCCCGAAGACGCCGCCCTCGTGCAGCACCTCATTAGTATATCCCAATGTGTCTCATTAGCTTCCCCTTTTCGAAAGAGGGGTGCTGGCGTAGACACAGTCTCAGTGGGGCAGGTGAGCATTGCAAGATCAGTTGCCTCAAGGTAATCTTTAAGTTACAAGCAATTGACATTGCAGTAATAAAATAAAGCTAAATGGAAATCGTCTTGTAATTAGATGGACTGGAATCTTAGTTATATGGTTCGAATACCCACAATAGCTTTTCCTCTTTGCCTTTCAGCCGAATCATATGATTTGTGTAGCCGGAAGCAGAAGACAAAGACTAAACAGCCATATTTTCCTTTATCAATAATTAAGCTACTGTATATCAATAGTGTCAGCTGGTAGCAAACAGTGTTGTGTCTGTGGTTAGAAAATAATTGCTTTCAAGAAAATAAGAGGACTTTGATTAATATTACTAATCAAGGCCTCAATTTGAAGTAGCACTCGAGTGCATGCTTAAAGCTAAATGAGTGTGACTGATTTGAGTGCAGTTTTAGCAGATGCTTAAAATTAAGCCCATGCTTCAGTGTTGTTCTGAACTGGTTCCCAAACGAATTTATATGTAAAAAAACCATGGCTGTTGTGGTCTTATGTTTGCATTGTTTGTGTTCTAAATTACATCTTGCCTCTTTTGACAGATATTTTATAGCTGTGGAAGATAACAAAATTAATCCATTAAACCTGCCGGATGGGTAAGAATTTGTTGCTGGAGTTTGTTGTTTTTTGATGGTTTTGAAACAAGTAACTTTTAACAAATATTTTTAAAAAGAGACAAAATAGCAACATTTTTAATCCTGGCTCCTGTTTTTTTATGTCACCTAGGAAAGCTGGTTCCAAAAGTCCCCCTTACATAAGGTAACTGGATTTCCCCTCACCCCCTTCCCAAGCATCATTCTGATCAGTGGGTGTTATTGATTTCTCTCTCTTTCTCTTTAGTTGTCTTAGTAGAGTTACAATGATACACTTTATATTTTTGAAGTATTGCAGGTGACGCACCCCCTGCAAGCTGTGTATTTAGCCAAGTCATGAACATGGCAGCATTTCTAGGTAGGAATCGCATGGAGAAATATATATGTATAAATATATATATATATATTTATATTTTGTCTCTTAATTCACTTTAACAAGTCACTGGAACATGAGTAAAATCCAGTAGATGTTGCTGTCAAAGCTGATTATTTGAAACCTTTTAAACCAGTGTGGCTAGTATGAAGCTAGTGTTATTTCTAGCTATTTGGAAAAAAAGACAGAACAAAGCTGGATACATACGATCTTCATATTTTCCATTTACTTCTCTTCTTTTATCATTTCACCTTAACCTTGAGTCTGTATGACTGTGTTTTTGGTGCATGGAATGATTTTTTGTTTGTTTGTTTATGTTTGTTTGTTTTTTGTTTACTGCTACTCTAAAATTCTGCACGGGAGCATTGTGTAATTGGGTGTTGCATTTGACAAAATGTTACTTCTGAGATTTTTTTAATTTATTTTTGTAAATGCTATTAGTAAGAATAGGGACATTCACGGCTTCCTTCTGATGGGGTGAAACTTCATACTTGTTTGGGTGGAACATTAGATGGTTACAGTGTTTGAAAAAAAATGTCATTTTTTTGTCAATAAAACTTTGTTATGCCGTAGATACTGTAAGTATTTGCTCCTAAATCTATATAGGCAAATGAATCAAAATGATAATGCTGAGCTAATGTTCTGTTGTTGTCGTTACTGAGGCTGTCTTTGCCAACATGGTTGTGTGTATAATGAAAGCATCGCTGAGAGCTCCATAGTTAAGACTGAACTGAGTTGTGCAATTAAAGCAGAGATTCAGTCACTTTGTCACACATAAAAAGTACTGCATATTTCCAAACCCAAGAAATTCTGAGTTCAGATGACACTCGAATGCAAATGTGTTAAGGGTAGAAAGGTTCAGTTAGGACAGCTTTAGTCTGCCTTGGAGTGACCCAGTGAAGGTGTTGGAGAAGTATTTTAAATCTAATTACTTTAAAAATAATCACGAACACTCTAATGCCTTCATCACCATTGTATGTTTAGATCGTAGAATAACTCCAAGGTAGACTTAAGGCTTGGGGGTAAATTGCAACCTCTAGCTCAAACATAGGCCTGCTATGTGACCTTGGGTAAATCATTTCACCTCTCTGTGCCTCTGTAATGATGCCCACCTCCTTTATTAAGTGCTTTGAGACTACTGGTGAAAAGCACCATAGAACAGTTTAGTATTATAATTACTAATGCACCTTGCCCAAAATTACTGATTCTCTTCTTGGTGTTCACTCGACAACGAGTAGGACTCTTCATGTCACCCTCCTATTTGTGAATTCATTGATGGCTGATCAGCCTGAGTCTGGAGCCGCAGATCTTATCATAGAAGGGGCAGGTGTTGGCAGCTGTTGGAGGGTCACAGGGCTGTTTTTGCTGCTCTTCTTTTCTTCTCTGCCTCTCCTTGTCTGCACTGCAGCAGGACCTCTCAAAGCACACCAGCCTCTCATGGATCACTGTTTTCTGCTGGGGATGGTCTTGGGCAAGGTTCTCCCAAGTAATGTACTGTACCCAAAATTATTGATATGTGTATTAAGATGGAGTGAAAGTTGAGTGTAGATTTTGAAATAGGAATATCAATGTCTATATACACTCATCTTTATGGCTATATTGGGCCAGAATCTCAGCTAGTATAAAACAGTTTGCATCCTCTGAAATGATGGATCTGCACTAGTTTACACTATCTGTGGTCCTTGCCCATCATATGGATACTGTTACTCTCACACACATTGCGGTTATATACTTGCAATTTCAGTTTCTACTTCAAAACCAAGTACAGCAATATGCATGTATCTCAGATTCTGATGTGTTAAGTAAATATGTGTCTCCCTGCTGAGCTACTGAAGTTTAAATGTCCACTCTCCTACAATCAGATGTGCAGACTTTGCATTCACACAAAGCCCCATAAAAGTCCCTGGGCTTCTGTGTGGGTGCAGGAGTCTGCCCGTGTGCAGCTGATTTTGTGATCTGGTCTCACACTTGTATTATGAGAATGAATTAAAGTTATTCATGCGGTTGTGATTGAAGAAAGAATGGACGAACTAGGTGTGGAGGCTAAAACCTGCTACTTGCCATCAACATTTCCTTTCTGAAACCCATCCAGTATTAGAAAGAAAAATATAGCTATGGAACCCCAAGGCTGGAAATGTAACAACAACAAATTGGTTATGATGTTTATGGGCATTGCCCCGTCAGGATAAATTGGAGCTCATTGGAACAGGTCCTATGTTCACTACCATGGATGCTACCTCCAACTAGTACCATTATAGTAAGCCCTGGATTTTTGCGGACCCCAATTTAGCAGACTTCAGAAACAACAGACAACCCCCATTGTTCCCGAAGTCGGCCGGGGTCCATAAAATCCCCCCCTGCCCCCCCCCCCCAAAAATAAATAAATTCAGAGGCTTGCTGTTGCTGCCTGGAGGAGCCACAGCCGCCGCCTCCTCTGCCAGAGCCGCACATGGCTGGAGCTGCCTCACTGCATGCGACTGTAGGGACCTTGCTGCATGGCTGCAGGTGCCTCACCACCCCCGGCTGGAGTTGCCTTGCCCATGCACAGCTGAAGGGACTTCGCTGTGCCCAGGGGGAGGAGCTGCCATTGATGCCGGACCTGCCACACCCTCCTCCCACCAGGGGTGGGGTACGTACGCGAGTTCTCTCTGCCCGCATATGTACCCCATCCCTGGTGAGAGGAGCGTGTGGTGGCTCTTGGCATCAATGTCGGCTCCTCCAGCTGCGCACAGTGGAATAGCTCCAGCTGCACGCAGCAGGGCATCTCCAGCCACGCGGCAGGCTCTGGCGGTTCCTGCTCCAGCAGCTGCAGTCTGGTGAGTCCCTGGCATTTTTTGGGGGGCTGGGGGAGCCTAGTAGGGGTGGGTGGGTAGGTAGTAAACCCTGGGATTTAATGGACTTTTGGGATTCACGGACAACCCTTCCTCCCTATTAGTTTGTTAAATCGAGGTTTTACTGTGTTGACCTTAGCTACACTGAAGACCTTGCTGGAGGAGAGGATGTGTTGCAAATAACAGTGAAAGTTCAAGGAGGCACAGAGTATACAAATTGCTTTGCTGCTGAGCTTGGTGAGCTTTTGTAGGGTGTTCTTGCAGCTTTCCAGCACAACTCCCACTAGCGTTATTCAGCATGTCATGTGCATGAAAGGGTTTGGTCAGTCTCTCAGGTTTTTCCTATTTTCCAGGTTTTCCTATTTTCATAGAACTTTTATCAAAAGAAATTATTGCCATTTTTCGTTTACAACTCTCACCCCCACACTGGTTGTTTTGGCAAGTAAAACATTTTGGTAAACATTTCAGTAAAAGTTACCACTTAAAAATACCATGCAATTTTTCGTGAAAGTTTTCATTCTTTGAAAAAGGCCATTTTTTCAATTACAAATGTTGTGACAAGCTCTGGCACTGGTCAGGTTGGACGTGTGCAAGGAGAAAAAGCTACCCAACCATAGCAGCAAAATGTAGCCCTTGAAACATGTTGCTTTTGTCAGTCTATGTCCGATGTCTCCTTCTGCCGGATGACCTAGCCTTCAGTCTGATTCCCTACCTCACTCTGCCACCCCAACCCTAGCCATGCAGGAAGGTTTCTCATCAGATTTACTTCCTTTTGTGTCATATTGCTCCATCACCATGGAATTTTGTGACGGGAGGGCCCTTGTTCATTCTTGAGGGAAATTAATGTACTGTTCTTTTTTTTTTAATCTGCCTGAATAAAGCAGAAAGGATGGTGGGACACTCGTTTCAATACATTCATGAAATCCTTTCCTGGGAATTTGCCATGACTTCAATGAGAGACAAATCCAGCATTATCTACAATGCCATGCCGACTTTACAGCTGTTGAGTTCTAGAGGCAGGCAGGAACTGGTTTTTAGCACCTTTGAGATATTGCATAAGAGAGATTCTGCCTTGAAAGGGCCATTTTCTGCTCTGAAAAATCAAAATCTTGAAAATGTTTGTGGCCTGAAAATATGGAAAAAAATTGTGTGTGTCAATCAAAACCATTTTGTTTCAATAACTTCCTTGTGATTTCAACTATATTTTTTAATATTTACAACTAATCTAATGATCTTACATTTCAAAGTGAAAAGTCAAAACAGAGCTGGAATTTCTAATTCATATATTTCCGAATAAAATATTTCTACAATTTCCAGATTTTTTTAGATGAAAAATCATCAATCTCTACCCCTCCGACTTAGTTGAAACCAGTTTTGTTTGGCTGAATCACCATTCCTGAACAGCTGTACTTAATTTTGAAGCTTACAGTTAATTACCAGAATATTTCTCCTTTTTCAGAGTGTATCTGTTTCTGCTAATCCTTCATCTAGCTCTCCCTCCTGGTCCCCCGAACACTCTCTCCTGTGGTTCTAAGAAATAATTAATGAGACCGGGCTTTACTAGTTTTAGCTCAGAGGCACTACAATGTGCATTGCTGCTTTCCAATCTTTCATCTGGGGTAGTACCATGTGGTATATGCAGAAGCAATTAATATAAGTAGTGCATCTCTCCATTTTGGTGTGGAGGAAGGAATGTTTTTTTTACTGTTGAGAATGTTGATGTTTTTCTTGTGTTCCTTTAACACCTAATGTTTGAATACTCTTTGGTGCGGATTGAAAACATCCTAAATCTTCAAAAACGACAGGTGATTTTGAGCAGCTGAGTTGTTGGCTTGGTGATGTGGGCGGCAGGGGTGTGCGTTGGGAATGGACCAGGGCCCAGACAACTTAAAACAGCTTGGGACGGGGGCAACCATCAGCAGAGCATCATGGCTGAGGCTGGCTTCCTGTGTGCCCTCACTCCGCACTGCTCCTGGAAGCAGCTGGCACACGCCTGTGGTCTCACAGAGGAGGGTGGAGCTCTGCGTGCTGCCCCGCCCCAAGTACTGACTCTGCAAATTCCATTGGCCAGAAACTGAAGCCAATAGGGGTGGTGCCTGTGGGTCATGGCATGTGGAGACCCCCGACACCTCTCACCTAGGAGCCACTACCAGAAGGGTGTGCCCATTGTTTTGGGAGCTGCCCAGCATAAGCTCTGCCTTCCTGCACCCCTTCCCCGCAGCCCCAGCCCAGGTCCTGCACCTCACAGCACACATCCAGACTCCTCCCAGAACCTTCCCCTCCTGCATCCCACCTCCCACCCAGCCCAGAGCCTGCATCCCACACCTAGACTCCCTCTCAGAGCCTGCAACTCCTTCTGCACCCCTGCCCAGTGGGTGTGGTGGTGAAGAGCCAGCAAAAGAGGGAGAGGGGATGGAGTGAGTGGAGACAGAGCCTTGGAGAAGGGGCGGGGCATGGGCATGGTCTCAGGGAAGTGATGTGGCAAACTCAAAGTTAGACGGTTAGCAGCCCTCTGAGCAGGCATGTGGCAGCCCTGGCCGTCTCAGAAGAGCGTTTCCAGCAGCACAGCCGACAGCTCGCTGAGCACCATCGGTGCACTGCACCTGTGTGTGCGGGGAGACGACCCACTGATTCTTGTTCTCTCTGCTGGGAGACCAGTAGCAAAACTCCCCGTGGGAGATGGACAGTGATGCACAAGAGCTGGACTGAGATGAGCAGTTGATTTGTACGTGCCTGTCCATCGAGTGGCTATTGCTTTTAGTCCCTCCTGATGGGGTTTGATTTTCTTCCTGGGCAGGAGTCTATCTGCTGTCATCAGGGTTGTATGAAACAAAATTGAACCTATTGTTTAAAAAGAAATGCTGAATGTGACAAACAAAAATAAGGGAACCTACTTATGAGATCAGTTCGCCTTAGCACAGAGGGTATGAACAAGGTCTGATACACCACATAAAACTTTAATATAGGTGCCTAAGAGGCAGACCACAAAGCATATTCTGGGCCTCTTGCACTGGGGTGAATTTCATTCTTGATGTTACTGAGCCCCGTATGAAATGTGGGGTTGGCCACCTAAAATGCCTTTTGCTGTGGGCAAGGATCATGGAAGACTTAGTGGAGTTCCTAGTGGACAGGGGCCCACCTATCTTGTCCTTCTTTCCTCCCTTGTCAGCAGTCATAATCAATGGATGGACTAGTCCTGCAAAGTGACCTGTGCTCTAGTGACCCCCTAGAGGCTGATTCCTTTAGGTCAGACTTGCGCGATGCTGGCAGAACAGTGAGAAGAAGCTTCCTGTGCTGTCCCTGTTGTGTGCTCAGGTCAATGGTTTCAGTCCCCAGACTTCAGCACCCTCCACTAGCACTGCATTTGCAAGGATGCTTTTCAGATGTATGTTTTATGTGAAGAGAGAGGGCCTGCGCCAAGCCTTCCATCAGGTCTCTCATTTGTTTTCTTGTGGAGCTGGTTACGTCAGCAGATCTGCCTCATAAACTTCATGCAGCCCCCGTTATTATCATTAATGTGCATGTTCCATTTGTGACACTCTCCTAGTCCCATACACAAGAGAAGGCTGAGGTGGACATAATCACAGCTTTCAAATACCTAAAAGGGTTTTACAAGGAGGGAGGAAAATTATTTTCCTTAGCCTCTGATGACAGGACAAGAAGCAATGGGCTTAAATTGCAGCAAGGAACGTTTACGTTGGACATTAGGAAAAATTTCTTACCAGAGTGGGTAAGCACTGGACTAAACTGCCTAGGGAGGTTGTAGACTCTCCATCATTGGAGATAGTCACAGGGAGGTAGCCGTGTTAGCCTGTGCCTTCACAGAACAAAAAAAGCAGTCCTGTAGCACTTTCGAGACCAACAAAATAATTTATTGGGTGATGAGCTTTCATTGCACAGACCCACTTTTCAGATCTGAAAAATTCTGAGCGGACCTGAAGACGTGGGTTTGTCCATGAAAGCTTATCGCCTAATACGTTTTTTTGTTCATCTTCAGAGTGCTACAGGACTGCTTTTTTGCTTTGTCATTGGAGATATTTAAGAACAGGTTAGATAAATATCTAACAGAGATGATCTAGATGGTGCTCGGTCCTGCCATGAAGACAGGGGTCTGGACTCGATGACCTATTGAGATGCCTTCCATTTTGAATGTTCTGTGATTCCAAGATGCAGCCAGTGACTGTGATATATAACGGGGCAGGGAGGGAAGAGGAGGAATTACCAAAGACACTTAAGCTATTGCATCTTCTGCAGTTTGATGCAAGGTGGCATGTTCAAAAGCACTTAACCCTGGCCTACGACTGCTCCCATGGCAGCGGTTTGATTGGGGGCAGGGGTTTAGGACTTTTGGAATCCCACTCACAAGCTCTGTGGTGTGTGTGTTTGTAACTGCGCTTCTGGTATTCTGTTTCCTTTTTTCAGCACTTGTCGTTGCCGTTCTCCGCTTTATACAGCTGAAGCCAAAGGTGCTAAACCCCTGGCTGAACGTCAGCGGACTGATTGCGTTGTGCTTGACCTCATTTGGAATGACCTTGCTGGGCAACTTTCAGGTACCCCACTCCCACTTCAAGCTCAGTGGCAACTAACTGGCTGACTAACTGCTGGAGTTGCTGACTCCATTAGCCTGGGAGCACTCCTACCTGCTGTGAGCACAGCTCTCTCGGCTCCTGGAGCTGCCCGTGGCCGGAGTACAGCTGCTAGTATGGCTGTCCATGCCCTCAGCCTCCCTGTGCCCTCATGCCCACTATCTGGGCCTGCCGTTGCCTTTCCTTTTGCTTCCGTGGTGGCAAAGGGAAGGCTGCAACTGCCACTGGTGGTAGATTGTTCCTGTTCAGCTTTAAAATTCAGTCAAACCCCAAGAGAAGTAACCCTCCACTTCCGAGCAGGATTTGAATCTGTGCACCAGGTATTTCATCTTCTGGGCACCCAATAGCAACTGGGAGTCTGCTTTACCTGGGGGTAGGTACCAGATTTGACAGACATGTGCCAAGGCATGGGGGCTGCACTGAGGGGTTTGGCCAGCCCGGGGAGCTTGCACAGAGCTGCCATATAGTTACTATCTGCGATTGGAGTGAATGTCAAGTGTTTTATTTCCTGCCTTTCCCTAGACTGGCCACAAGAGGGATTTTTATGGCTAGACACTCAGGGCATTTCCTGATGTGAGACATTGCCCTGGCTGTAGTTCTTGCAGCACTCAAGCTGTTCTGCCTGTGGTGTTGTTACAAACAAGCTGTCAGCTGTCATTCTGGGGCCTAGAGCAGTGGCTTTCAACTGGGGTGCTGTGAGAACTGCCCGAGCGTGCAGTGAGATGTCATCTATTTCCCCTCGCAAGGACTCTTTGGAGAGTGTGGGTGTGGGCAGGGAAATGACAGCCCCATGCCAGCTGGGGTTGAAGGAGCAAGGCTGCCTGAGTCCCAGCTAGTGCGGGGATGGTCAGTTTCCCCCACAGTGGCTCTTCGCAGGGCTGCTGTGAGGGGAAATGCTGACCCCGCAGGAGCCCATTCACACTGGGAGGCAGCAAGTGGGAGAGGCGGGGAGACTTCTGGAGCTGGCATGTGGTATAAATGCTCATGCTTCCTCCCCCGCCTCCCGAGAGGAAAAAAGGGGTGTGCCCTGGAGTTGTTTGTCTCCTTGAAGTGTGCCGAGTTACTGAGAAGGTTGGGAACCACTGTTACAGAGTGGGCCATGTGTCTGCTTGTCTCTTTGGTGAAAATGAAATTTTAGGGGGAAATTTTGAAAAGTCTTTAAAGTCAGTGGGAGTTGTGCTCCTAAATCCCCTGGGTGCCTTTGAGAATCTATCCATGCTCGATTGCTGGCCATGCAACTCTGATAAGTAACGGCTGAGCAAGGATGAGGAATCGCTCTGGGCCGAAGTCTCTGCAGGCCCAGTTCTACAGAAAGCAATGGGATCAGGAGAGCAGAGAATTTGGCCCGTTATCTCTATTGAATTGGAAGAATGTGTAGGTTTGCTTTCCAAAAAAAATTAAACTTGGTTGGCAGCAGTGTCCACTGGAAGCTGCATGCTTGTGCGGCCGTGCAAGAGGGGTTCCAGTTCTGCCCAGCTGATTAGCAGAGTGCCCACGGCTAGGATTTGTGTTTCTACTAGTAGTCCCCATTTGTACATGCCTTGGTGCCCAGAGCAAATTTATTCTGCACAGGGATGGAAAAGATGACAGGGAGCACTGGTTGGCAGAAATCATTTGACTGACTTTTTAATAGGGATGAGCCAATCAGCTAGGTTAGGCCAGATTCTCAGCTGGTAGTCACCAATTTCCTGTAACTTCATTGACGTTAAGTGCCCATTTCCCAGTGTCACAGCCTGTAGCCGTGGTTCTGCCTGGGAACCCCAGCACTTGCCCACCTGTGTGGAAGAGACACTGAAGCCAGCTTCAAGCTTCTTTTCTTCTGTCCAGCATTTCCCTCTCTGGTGAGGGCTGGTGGTTCTTTGAGTGCTTTCTCCTGTGCATTTAACATAGGTGTTTGTGTGTGTTTGCTACATGCACCAGTGCCAGAAGATTTTCCACCAGTGGTACCCATAGGAGACTGCTTCCAGCACCCCTTGGAGTGGCGCGGACATGCTCCTCTATATCAGATGCTGCCAGCTGTCTCCGCTCTCAGTTCCTTCTTGCCACCAGTGACGGTGCTTGAAACGTCGGTGCTGCAGTGCTTGCTGTCCCGTCATCCTTATTGCAAATTACTGATTGTGAATAGTTTCCTTCTAGTTAGCTAATCGTTGTTGTTTTGAACAGTTGCTGGTCCCTTAGGGCTGTCACCTCAGGATGGGGCATGCCTCAGAATCCCCCTCTCTACCCTCCTGCTCCTGGCTCTCAGTCAGGTGGTAGCTGCCGCTGGTCTGTGCCCATCAACAACCGTCATAAAGACTGTTTATGGTGGTTGGGAGACGCACATACCCGTGATAAGTACCGGATTTGCAAATCCTTTAAGCCACTCACCGAAAAGGAGGGGGGACGTTTGTTTGAAAGCTGCCCAGATGGAGTTGGCCTTAGCCCCAGCATGCATTCAGCATTCAGACTGGTCACTGCGCACTGGTGTGTCGGCGCATCGCTGGTGCCAGCAGGCATACGTTGCCAATCCCCGCCCTTCGTTCTGGCTGAGAAGCCAGAGAAGACCAGCAGAGGCAAGTTCGCAGGCTGCAGAAGCAGCAGCCAACTGGTGTGGACTCTGCTTTGGCAGCTCCATCCACCTCTCAGGCCCCATCTGAGTGGTGTAGTCCTTCCTGATGGCAGGGAGCCCCGCTCCAGGGAGCCAGCTGGGCTTGGGAGCTTCATTATGGAGAGTTCAGCCCCAGTCAGAGCCCCACCAGGAGCCCACTGGTGGAGGACACAGTGAAGGAGCTGGGTTATGGCACACAGACCAGCCAGCAGCCCTGCAGCTGCCGGGACTTCAGCTGGACTGGGGGAGCCCTGCAGTGGAGAACCCCTGCAGCCCTGCTCCTGAGAGCCAGCCAGGGAACAGAGCCCTGCCAGCAGTCTCAGCTGTCAATCAGTGTGCATTAAAGCCTGTGATTAACATGTTGATTCTGCCCTGCATTAATCACTGGTGTTAACACGCATTAGTTGACAGCCCTGGTGGAAAAGCTTTCTCAAAGAGGAAGGTTTCACAGCTTTGCCTACAAGTGGTCAGACTCAGGAATTGCCTGTTCTCTCTGGAGGATTGTTCCAGAGCCAGCACCCTTTGACAGGCAGTGTCCCGTCACCAGCTGTGACATATTTCACCCTGGGGCTGGTGATCTGCATTGTTCCAGTGGAGTGTAGATGCAATGGCAGCTCAGAGATGGAAATGAGGAGCAAATCCTTAAACTGGCATGAGAAGCTGACTAGGAGCCAAGGGAGGGATTTCAGCAGAAGGCTGATGTGCTCATGGTGGCCTGAGCTATGGAGATGATGTGCAATCACATTCTGAACCGGCTGGAGCCTGTGCATTGTCTTCCCTTTCAGCGTCAGGCACAACGAGTTATAGTAACCCAACGTGGAGATGATAAATGCCTGGATCCCCATGTCCAGGTCTCCGTGTCCAGGTCTCTTTTCTTCACAAGCTGGAGATGAAAAAAGGCATTTCTAGAAACAGACACTTCCTGGTAATCCAGGTGTAGGAAGGAGTCAAAGAAGACCCTGAATCCTTGCACCATTTTGACAAAGGGGTGAACCTTAAGTGGAAGGTGGACAATCTTGACCAGTTCTTCAGAGTGTTTCCTCTTTCTAACCACTATCATTGCAGCTTGAGACAGTTGGTCTTTATCTAAGGGCAAATTTATTGCTGACTTTCTGATATGTTAGTAATAGCAGGGGATATGTCAGTTTGGAACTGTGATTGTTCAGAAGTCACCGGTGTGGAGTCCTGACGACAGTTTTCCTGTTCCATAAATTATGACAATCATTTGTCTGCATGCAAGTGCTCCCTCTGTATATCACATTACCCTGTGCAGACGGTTAATATGGGAAACCCCAAGAAAGCCCAAAAAGACAACCAAATCAGATAAGGACTGAGGTGACCAGGCCAGGTTTATTGTAAACAAACCACAGTAGTAGCTTCACCAGATCAGATGTCTGCAGGTAGACTAAGAATTTGTGCCCATGACAGGGGACACGACTTAGTCAGTGACATGGGATCGATCCGTCACTGACTAAGTCAGGCAAACAGTTAAGCTGAGGTACCCCAACAATTATAGACTGAGACAGATAATCTATGATACACACCTTCTGTATCATCCTGTGCATTAATGACACGTTCTGTCTCCACTTGTACTTTTCTCCCAACATTTCACACAAAGAATTCCTATTCATCACTGTGCTTTCACTCCTGATGTTTCAGACAGAATATCATTATTCAGCGCTTTTGTCCAACTAGTTTATCATGTGCTGGGTTGGGGTGTCCTTGTACTATCCTGGTGAAATGTACGTACTTGTTCCATTTATTTTATGAGTGCTAGTGCCAAGTTCACGTCCTGTACGCTGACTTGCAGGCAAACGTCTCCTTTAGACAGGGCCTGCCCGTTACTCAGAGTATAACTCTTGCTTACTTTGGTTCAGGCCTCAGGCCTTACACCAGGCCCGTACTTCAGGCTCTTTCTCCTACAAGAATGAGATTTGTAGAGTGTCATTGTGTCACCTTGGCATGCTGTTGACAGGTAAGCCCTTGGTGTTTTGCTGTCTTTCCCAATGGTCTTATGTAGATAGTGAAGAGAAGCAGGGATAGAATGGATCTCATTCTGATTCCATAGGTGATGACCTTCAGTGGGGAGGAGGACCTGTGGGAGGCGAATAATGAGGACCACTGTAGTGCTAGGCCAGCTGCTCCTTCTGTGTTAACTAGGTGGGTGAGCAGCCCTGTGTGGCAGTATGTGAATGGCTGCCAAGAGGTCCAGCAGTTTGAGTATGGAGACCTACCTATGTGTGTGGCCAGGAGGAAGTGCTCTTTTACAACCACCAGAGCAGTTGCAGGGCTCTGCTCTGTCACAAAACCTGACTGTGAGGCATCCAGGGTGGTAGCTGATGTGATTGGAGTATGGTATAGTTACTTCCATCTCAGGCATTTTTTCTCGAGAATGGTGGAATGCCCTAAAGAGGTGGGTGCTGGCCCAGGGTTAGCCACGACTTCCCAGGTCATCAAACAGTGACTCCTTAGGCTGTGGCTTGACTGAAGCCATGTTATTAAATTGCACCTCAGATATCATTTAGCTCTTAAACGGT
This sequence comes from Carettochelys insculpta, assembly GCF_033958435.1. NCBI lineage: Eukaryota > Metazoa > Chordata > Testudines > Carettochelyidae > Carettochelys > Carettochelys insculpta. The sequence continues at coordinate 124,656,269 of NC_134140.1, forward strand.
GATGCTCCTGGGAGAAGGTATCTGTTCTGAGGTGTAGGGTATTCACTCTCTAGGTGTAGTGAACACCTCAGACACAGGGCTTGTGATGAGGGAAGATGGTTTCATGTAGCTGTCATGAGAAGGCCTTGTCTGCACTGAGTTTTCAGACCACATTAGTGCCTTGCTAATGACCCCTCTGTAAGTGGACCCTTGCTAGAACGGTGTGAAAGCCCTGGGCCTAATTCTCCCACTGCTTTGCACTTTGCAAAGTTGTTGACACTTGAGCAAAGGGCATGTAAAATGCCATCACGTCAGAATGGCTCTGTTCTTCGTTTGGTTCCTGCTCTCTTGGTGCTGGTGTAAGTAACTACAGAGGAAAATGAGCCCCACTGTCAAAAGTAGTCAGCCCTCATAAAATTTCGTTCCGAGTGAAAGTGACTGCCGTGCAGATGGCTGGTGCATTCACAAGGCCTCATAGCAGAGGAGGTTGGCTGTGCAGCTATGCAGAGGAAATGGTGCTGTGGAAAAGGTCCCATGTAAGCTATGCAGAAGGCAATGCTATGAGGAGGTAAGAGAGGGCAGAGGTCAGGCCACAGATTTACCATTGCACTTGTGTCTTGCACCACATGCAGCCTTGACTCCGACAATGAGGCCAGAAGGGACCTTCATGATCATAAATCAGGCCTCCTGCACAGAACCACACCCACTCTGTCCTCAGCTCACCTCTGGCTGAGTTACTGGCACCCTCGAATCATGCTTAAAAGACTTCAAATTTCAGTGTCCACCATGTACTCAAGTGCCAACCTGGAAGTGGCCCCCTGCTGCAGAGAAAGGTGTAACCCTGCCTGGGTCTCTGCCCATCTGAGTGAGGGAAATTCTTCCCAACTCCACATATGGGGATCAGTGAGGCCCCGAGCATGTGGGGAAGGCCCCCCAGCGAGGCACCGAGGAAGGAATTCTCTGTGGTTACGCAGAACCCTCCCAGTCTCATGTCCCATTGGAGATATTGTTGCTAGCACTCACAGATGGGCCACTTGCCACCCTAGCCAGTCGCATAATACCATACCCTCTGTGTACTTACCAGGCTTAGTCGTGCAGTCAGTTAGGTTTCTTGACTGCCCCCCGGTGCTCCCTTGGAGGCCGTTCCAGAATGTCTCCTTCATCTAATAGCAAGTCTAAGGGCTTGTCTACACCACAGCAGGTGGTTGAATTCAGGTACATGAGTCCAGCTGCATTAATTGTGTGGGTGGAACGGATGGACCTTTATTTGGGCTTCCGTGGCATCTCCACTAAGGGAGGTTGATGGGAACGTTTGCTCCCGTCAATTTTTCTCACCCCAATGAGGGGCAGGAGTACCAGGGCCAATGCGGACACCCTGTAAGTTCAATTTAGCATGTCCCTACCAGGTGTGCTAAATGGAACTCTGGAAGATAGACCATGGTAGGGTCAATCCTCCCTGTAGTGAAGACATACCCTCAGCTCATTGCTGGCTGAGTGGCAGCCCCACTCCCTGACCCTGGTCTGGGGGTGGAAGGATGGCTTTTGGTTCCCTGCACTCTTTCAACATAGAGCCCTGTAATACTCAGGCCTTATGTGGGGGCTGTGATTTTTCACTAGTGTCAAGGATAAGCTGGGAAACGGAAAAACAAGACTGTGTGAGTCTGCCTGCTTCCAAAGTGTGCCAAGTGCTGACACCCATGGCCTACCTCAGCTTTTTTGAACCAAAAATGCAGTGCTGGATGGCTCAGTCTGCCCTGAGTCTGACTTAGACAAGGTCATCGGCCAGAATCACTGCCCAGGAGCCTCCGTTGACTTCACTGACAAAGGATGGGTTGGCTTTGCTCTGATCACTATGAAATAGCTGCAGACTCTCCCAGCGGGCTTGCTTTTTTTTTTTCCCTAGGCAAATTCCTATTTATAGATGAAGTCAGAAATATTTTGAAACATCTCAGGCAAATTGGGCACACCTCTCTGTTTGACCTGACTGGAAATTGTGTATACAAATCCCCCAGGTGGCTTTGAGAAATCTCAGCCTGAAAGCTTCTCTTTGTCAGCATCTAGGCCAGGCACGTGCTCTGCTTTTGTCTTGCTTCTTACTTCCCAGGTCACTTGGCCTCCCCTAAACTTAGTCATTGCAACTGGGTAGCTAGTATGTAACCACAGACCAGGCCTGCAAGCTCTGAGCAGGTGACCCCCTATGTCCCTCTGAGACCCCACTGATGTCAGAGTGCTTGGAGCTCATTGATCGCAGGACTGAGCCTATGAGCATCAGTGTTCATGCACAGCACTGACTGCAAGGCTGTAGACAGCTGGACCTCCCGTACGCGTAGGCTGTTTGATGCTGCAGCTGGAGACAAAGGCAGCATTGCCTTTGTATTGACCTTTTACAACCAAATGACTCGTCTTTAATATTACACTCTCCTTCCCCCTTCCCGAAACTAGGGTCACACTGAAGATTTTTGCAGGTGGTTTTTAATTCAGGATGCGTCAAAGTGATGGTTCACAAGTTCCTTTGTCTCTGTAGCTCTCTAGCGACGAAGAAATCCATAATGTCGGCACCTCCCTGACATTTGGTTTTGGGACCCTGGCCTGCTGGATTCAGGCTGCCCTGACGCTCAAAATAAACCTGAAGAATGAAGGAAGAAAAGCTGGGATTCCACGCGTCGTCTTGTCGGCCACGATAACCCTGTGTGTGGTCCTTTGTATCCTTTCTCCTGACTTGCTGGACCTGCAGGTACCTAGACTAATAACTCTGCTTATCACAGAAGGAGTTGGATTTAGAGAGTAATGTGTAGCAGAACAACCTTCCCCTGTCATAATGCTATCCCTTCCAGGAGCACCAAACATTTTTGGCCACTCACGTTTCCCTCAGAGGTAGGTAAATATCGTTAGCCCGGTTTTACGGGTGAGGAGACATGGAGAGATCGTGACTTGTCGTAGGTCATTTGTGCGGGGTCACTGTGTGGCAGGCCAAGGAACAGAACTGCCATCACCCATGGCCCTATCCTGTGCCTATCTCATGAACCTCCTCCTCCCTAACTGCTTGGATTTGACTAGCCAAGGAGACACAGTGCTACCCCTTTAGGCCTGCTCTCTAGTTGGGCCTAACAGTGGCTTGTGCAGTTGGCAAATTCCAACATCTGCATTAACTGTGGTTAGAAATTACACATGCAAAGCCCACCTAGCCCAGCGGGTTTAATTCTGTCACCTGTTTGCAGGTGATGACGGTGCTGGGACTGCACACCCAGGTGTGTGTGTGCACCCCCTTGTGAAAATCAGGCCCATGGCAGAGCTGAGAGCTAGTTCCAGGTCTGCTCCCACTTGCTGTGTGACCTGGGCTGGTCACTGAGTTACTCTGTCGCAGCTGTTAGAAGGAGACCAATGCTTGTCCCCCACTGAGACCTCCAGCTGGAAGAAGCTGTAGAAAGCAAAGTACTATTGTTATTAATGGACAGATTCAGAAAAGCATGTGCTTAAATGCTGTCCTGAATAAGGGATGCATCTTGGTGCTTTTTGGCCTGAATCTGTCTGCTACAGGCCCCTTGGATCTGGGCTTTCTGCTCAGGGATTGGGTCATTTCACCAGGGGTCATTTGGCTTCTCTTGTTCATTGTCTTTTCCTACTGTGTAGTAACAAGAGAGGTAGCTATGTTAGTCTGTACTCCAACAAAACACACCAGCAGAAATGTAGCTCTTCCTATTGTGTTTATTCTGCTGCCCATTTTAGTTTTCATTTTAATTCTTGTTAATTCATTCCACTCTGGGCCATGGGATCCAGCTCTGTTTTAATTTAGTTCAGCCTCAGATACATTGTAATGGCACTTCATAGAACTGTTATAACATTTGGTCTCATTGCTTTATTTCTTGGGATTTAGATACTCTTCTATGGTATAACCACCTAAAATGATATATAAGTAGTTTTAAACCCACTGGTGACAATAATAGTAAAGGATGAAATTTTAAACACGTGTAAAATACCTATCCAAAACTTTCAGAAGTGACAACTTTTCTTGACAGGAATGTGTTGACAAAAGGCAGCTGGCTCCTGATATGTCTGTTACTGTAGTGAGAGAGACATGACATAGCACAAGATACAGGCAAAGAGACAGTCCTGGTCCCAAGGAGTTGAATCCAAATAGGCAGACCGTGCAAAAAAACTGAGGTGACTCAGAGGAAGGTTCAATCTTAGACTCTGGTGTTTCTTCTTCATTACAATGGGCGAGTGACAATGTTTTTAGTGATGTTTCCAGGCTTCCCAGAAAAGGCTGGTTTTGCAGAGACTCTCTTAACGAGAGGGTGGTAGGGGTAACTCAAAATAACTTTAGATAACAGGCCTGATCATGATGATACTTCCTCTGTTTTGTCAGATGCTTTGAGATGTACAGAACAGTGCTGTGTAAGGGCCAAGCACAATGTAGTAGGAATAGGAGCATGTTCATTAGCCATATGGAAGTGTTGCCACAAGTAACAGCCTTGAAGATGTTCAGTTTGTGCAGCTTCCTGTTTAATTAAATAGCTGACATTCAGCCTGACCCTGATCCTCTATTAAATAGCCTTTTTAATTGCACATTGGCTGCTGATATCCAGTGGGTTATACTTAGGTGTAAAAGGAAGGCAGGTATTGATCATCTCACTCCTCCTAAACACAAGCCGACACTGCTATACTAGCTTTCGACCAGGTCTAATGCTGCTCAGACATGTTCTCCTTGACAGCTCTTATCCAGACTTCATCCTGATGGCACAGGGGATCCATATGCACGCAGCCAGGATCCAGTGGGGCTTGGTGATGTGCTTCCTCTGCTACTTCGGCACCTTTGCCGGGGAGTTCAGACACTACAGATTCGAGATTGTTTGTTCTGAGTACCAGGAAAACTTTCTGAGCTTTTCTGAAAGCCCATCTGAAGCCTCGGAGTATCAAACAGATCAGGTGTAGCCCTGCCCTTGTTCCGTGGCAGGTGTGCTGGTGTGGTCACGAGATTTCACCCATGATCTCATTACACTTTTTTTGACACGTTCATTTCCCATGTACAGTCACAAATATATTGCCAAAGGGCTTTGAGAACAAATGTTTAGGAGCAGAGCAAAACCACCAGGGCCTATCTGATCAAATCTGAAGATACTAATGGGTTTGTAAAGAAAGGCTGACAGCTGAATTTGTGCTTGAAGGGTCTCTTTCTTTTCAAACCCTGTCCCGTTCATCTTAGAAACAGCCTAAGGCTCACAAGGCCACTGTGAGGTAGATCACATTGTCCCCATTCTACAGCAAGGGAGACAACTGCTCCAGGGTGACAGGTCACTCAGGGTTAGTACTGAGATTCCTGGCTCCTACTCCTGCAGTCAGACCACTAGATTGCACCTGTCTCATGTTTTAACTGTTTTTGTTGCTTTGTTGGACATGGGTAATTTGATTGTGGAGTGAGGAAGGGTTACCAGCTGGTTTCATGGCAGCTGGACGTGGAGCCAGTGACTGGAAGAAGAGAGCACCAATGTGCTGGCTATGGTGTAAGGACAGGCACCTCATCCCACTTTGAAAGAGGATAAAGGGGAGGCCTGGCTTGGCAAAAGCGAGGTAGCTAAAAAAGCAATGAGGCAGACCATGGGCATCACAAGGTGCCTAGCACGTGGGGGTTCTGAGGCAGCCCACCTCCACCAACGCAGAAATACAAAACCCATCCCAGCAGCAGGGCGGTGGGGGGCTACTTCTCAGCGTGGGAGGGGCTGAGCAGCTGTGAGCCATGTGAACAAACAGCACTAGGTTAAAATGTGAATGTTTCTCCTGCCCAGTGGGGACCAAGAGAGTGGTTTTATTTTTATTGTTAGTGCTTCCATAAGATAGTGTGTATACTATTTAGAAAGCTGCTTTTCTCACCATTGCTCACAGACAAGGGGATCCTGAGTAGAGGCTCTGACTCGTGTGTGATCAGAACATAAGTTCAGGCAGATGTTACCTGGATGTAGCTTTAGTTAACTGCTTATGCACTAAAGGTGAAATGCCCCCTGTGCACCCAATACAGCAACCGATTCCATTTGGTTGAGCCCCTGCTGAGTCCCATTGAAGCTGGAAGCCACTCTTGCAAAGTTTGGTGAAGGATCAGGGTCAGGGTTTAAGTGTGACTTACATCGTGTCTACATTAACCAAAAGATTGACCCGTAGCTGATCTTCTGGGGTTTGATTTCACATGTCTGGTAGAGATGCATGAAACCAACCTATCGGGGGAAGCAGTTGACTGCTCTACTCCTCATGATACTGTCCCGTCAAACTTCCTCAGTGAGGATGGCCAGGTAAAATGATTTCAGAGAAATCGATTCTAGCTACACAGTTGCCATAGCTGGAATTGCATATCTGAAATTGACTTATTTACCTAGTATAGACCTGGCCTTATATGGTAGACAGGCCTAGGATTGGCCCTCTGCATGGGGCTGAATTCCCCTTAAAAGTTCAGGACAGCAAATAGCTGCAGGTGAAAGTGAGAAGACCAAAACTCCAAAAGGATGCAAAGGGGCTTTCATCCCATTCGTAAAGGGGAGGCAGCTATATGACCAATGATCTTGGCTCAGTGGCCAAACTAGCAGCTCAAATTTTAGGGCAAGTAGAAAAATTCAGGTTTACATTGCAGAAAAGTTTGACCTTTTGGGGAACCTCAGAAACTGCAAACTTTCGGCTGAAAACTGAAATGTTAGTTTGGAAATGCTGCTGCAGTGCAGGGTGGGAGGGGTGGCCTGGCTAGGAAACTAGGGTCACAAATGAGCATGCCACACGAGGCACCCAAACTACAACTCCCATGAGGCTTTATATTGGTATTTCCAAATCACAATGGTTCAGTTTTGGGTTGTGCAGTTTTTGGATGAAGTATCTAGATTTTCTGCAGAAAGGATGCGCTTGGGGAAAAATTGCATTTGACCAAAACCTAATTTTCCATTAAAAAGTAATTTTGATGGAAAGTGTTCATTGATGAGTTTGGGGCAGATGCCACAGGATCTCCACTGAATGAAGGGTTTATCTCTGTCTGCAGAATTTGGCCCTTCAGTAATTATCTTACAATAAGAAAAATTAGCAGCTCACTCAGGGAAGGGAAGGCCTGCAGGGAAGTTACTCATTGGAATGTAATAGTGGTGGTTTCCACCTATTAGGGTAAGACAAAGTAATACAAAGCCAATCCAGGTATCTTTTCCTTCAGCGCTAGAAGGTGAGACTGATGTGAGGGAGCATGAATGGAGAATGTCACACACACTTGTGCATATTGAGCAGAGGGTAGTAGAAGGTTTTCATTTAAAATGTGTTTACTGTAAATAGTCCACTGTGACATTTTTTTAAAATCAAATAATGGTTTTGTTTTATCATTTTATATTTTGAAATGTTATCAGAGAAAGTCTGTGAATTTTTTCCACTGACTATATGCAATCTGAGCTGAATTTCAGGCTTTTGGGGATATTCTGTACATTTCTTAAAGTATTTCTAATGGCACATTTCAATACAGCTAAACAATGATGGATATACCCTGAAACATGACCACTAAATAAACTTTTTATGGAGAGAGTGAGTTTTATTCCCTCCACCCCATACATAGTTTCATGATGAGAGATAGAACAGGATGGGAGCAGATTCTCACTTTTTATTATTTAACCCATAGCCAACACCCAGTTAGTCATGCAGACGCAGCTATAGCAGAAACAGCTGTGAATTTGGTACATTTGTGTAGTGGACTCTGGGATGAGGATCACTCTTAACTAAGCTGTGGTCTGTATGTTTTCAGATTAGCTGGGCCTCTCAAAGCTAGGCAGCTACTCCCCTAAGGTCTAGCCAGTCTAGTTTAACAGGATTACGCAGTCAAGATGCATTTTATTTTTTCCAAAGACCATCTACATTATGAGCAACATGGGGATGCCTCAGAATTTTACAAACAAATTTGGGCATTTAGCATGTTGATTTAATCTTGGCATTCCATTTAGGGCCCAATCCTGCGGTGGGATCCACTCGTGCCGACTGGCACAGAACTTGCGGAAATCCTCTTACCGGGACATAATGACCCACTTGTCCAACCTGCTTTACTCCCTAGTGCTCACACACTGAACTGCCAACCCTGCACATTCAACCATCATCTTAAAAATGACATTAAAGGTAGTTTGGGGTTGCATTAGATGGCACATCATATTCTGACACAAACTCTTCCTAGAGTTCGGTATGGAGAATGCGGGCATCCAAGTGGTGACGTGCACCTTTTCCTTCCATATGCCCTATAGGATCTTCACTGTCCCTCCTTCAGTAGCTTCTCTTATCTTCTGTGGCTGTGGCCACTGTACCCTCAGAGGGATATGTCAGCACTACTCCCTTCCTATTACATCCTGACCCCACCTACCACCTCCTCTGGGGCTCTTTGCTGAGGAACACATCTCATGGGGAAGGACGACTGTCTTCTACTCGCACCTAAGTGTTACCTATTCTTTTTGCTTTGGCTCACTGGGGCCCCCGAAAGGCAGCAGAGCAAGAGCAGCTGCTTTCTGTACTTCTGTGGTGGTAGAACATTGACCCTTTTCCCGTCCCTATAGGGGACATGTCCTGGTAGAACTGAAAGCCTCCACAGCCATAGCTCATGGTATTAGAACTTTCATCTCCCCCCTGCAGGGGGCAGCTTGCACACATGCAATGAGTGGAGACAGGTTTCTGTGGCAGTGAATCTTTGATCCCAGGCAGGCAGAATGTGGAATTCCTTACACGTTCAGAATCCCCAAACTCTTTCCTGCCTAGTCACATAAGAATGTGTTGGGTGTTAGGTGCTTCCATGATTTTGAGTGCACAGGCTGGCAGGAATACAGGGGCAGAAGTAAGGATTTCTGGGTCCTTTAAGATTGCACTGCTATACTTCTGCAGTCTCAGAGAGGTAGCCCTGTTAGTATGTATCCTTGCAAAGCCAAGCAAGCAGTCCTGTAGCACAATGAACAATTTTAGTTGTTGGGTAATGAGCTTTTGTCGGTAAAACCCACTGCAGCAGATTATGGAGCAGAACAGAGAAATCAGGGAATAGGTGAGCACTTTAATCTGACAGGACATACTATAATGGACCTTAGGGTAACTTTATTATTACAAAAAGATTTTAACATCAGTTTACAAAGGGAGACATCGGAATTGGAATTCATTTGCAAATTTGATGCATTTAATCTGGAACTCAACATGGATCTCACTTACCTTATGCATTACAAGGACAATTTCCCCACCTTTGATATTCACAGGAATGGCAGACACCCTCTTAACTTGATTTACTCTTCGCAGAGATCCTCTTAGTTAAGTGACCTCCCCCACTACTGTCCCCTATTTTCTTTTCCTCTTTTTTCCTCCCCCATCTTCTTTTCCACCCCTCCTTGCTTTATATTTCCCTGTTTTCTAGGCTCCATAGTGGGTCTTACCACAAAAGCTTATTACTTACTAAGTAAAATTTACTCTTTAAGGTGCTACAGGACTACATGCTCTGCTTTACTTCTACAGGATTTAGGTAAAGTTGTAAGACAAAGTGTTTCTGACAGTTAGCTAAAAGTATATTAAGCAGGCACATTGTGCCAGTAAAACATGTACACTGCAAGACACAGAAAAACACATGCACAAACTATGTTGTAGCGCACGCAGCTACCTTTTTTGCACGAGCCCGAGAGGCTGGGTTTTGTGCACCTTTACTGGAAATGCCTGATGTTCCTTGAGTTAATGGAGTCTACACAGGTCATTCGTCACAGCTGTAGACACTACCAGTCTGACTGAATAGTGCTGTTTACACCCACAGGAGCAAGTGACCTACAACAAGTGCACAATAGTAGTGAATGGGTTCGTCGGGCATGGTGCTGTACCTGTGATTGCTGTTAGCAACAGGTAGCTGACTTGCTTTTCCTGCTCACCCAGCAAGTATAGATCTCCCACTGACAGCAAAGGAAAATTTTGAGTGTAACGGAAATTCCTCTCCAAGAGAAGGCTCGCAAGGCCTGCAGGAAAGAAGGGGAAGTGGCAGCACTGAAGGAAAGATACAGCGGGTTACAGGTAAGAAAACTCTGCCACCGGAGGCTGGCCACTGGAGGGATAATGCAAAATTGTAGGCATAAGACAACTGTACTTTTATTTACCAACACAGGAATTTTTTACATGATCACCTTGTAGAAGACAACACAGGGTAAGTGATGCTGGTAACATGGTTTGTGTTTTTGTATTCTATCAAATGGTGCAGGAAGTGCCAAAGCAATGAACTCTCTTTGTATAATGTCTGTCACAGTGGATCATGAGTGAGTGAAACCTTCTCTTGGCTGCATAAGAAAATGTTCGGAGATTATTGCTAAGAATGCTACGTTTTTGACTTAAATGGAAATCTGGTTTTAGGATGCAGTGGGCCCTGGAGTGAATAGCCCAACACCGCAAGTGGGTTCATATTTAACTTGGCCTCCTTCAAGCAGATTTAAGCTGCAGCACCACCCAAACATCATGGTCCACATCTGGCATTTACCGCTGGCCATCCCAAACATACATACCCTAACCTCTTAAGAAATCAATTTGGCTGAATTTAACTTCTAACAGAGCTACAGACCTTATAAGAACAGAGAAATTTGTATTTCCCTGAAAGAGTCAAAAGCCTGTGGGACTTTACTCACAACATATTTTGTTTTTAACAGTGACAAATGTCACATGAACTTTCACAGACGGATTACTCAGTGAGGTAACTGGCAGAACAGTCACCCTATAGTAATAAATTCCCTGACAGGAAAGCTAATCAAACACAGGCTTCAGGGCTGCTGCTACTCACACCACCAACAGACATTGATAGGCTTCAGTTTCATCACGTTAAAAATCCCCTCCACAATACTAAGATCAATGTCTGCATCAAGTCATGGATACAGTAGATAGTCTTTAAAATTCTTATTACCAATATAAGTAACAGATTACACAAGGACAATTTCAGCAGGTAGAGAGTTTGGTCTTTTGCGCATGTGTCCAAGTTCTCCTAGGTGGAAGAAGGCAGGAACAGTTCACTGAAAGATGTGATGAGACTGTAATACGACTTCTCATCGTCCGTTAACCCCGCATTGCCTGGCCTCAAGACCACAGCCACGTGCATATTTGCTTCTTCCGCAGCATGTGCCTCTGTGGAAAGACCAGAGCTTAGGAAACATGAAGGCCCATGGAGTTAGTTTGAGGATTCACATTGGCAGGACAGTCAGCATGTGCCTCCAACCCTTCTACTCTGCCATTTTGCCAGGCATCTTAGAATGCTTGAGGTGACTGAAGTAGGAGAATCAGTATCTCCATAGAGCAATGTCAGTTTATAAAAGCAGAGCTGGCAGGGACCTTAAAGTCATCCAACCCAACCCAATGTGCCAAAGCTGAACTAAGGAAATCCAGACCATCCCTGTCAAGCTTGTCCAATGGTAGGGATTGGACAACCTCTCTTGGAAGACTGGTCGAGAGCTTACCTACCCTTAGAGTAAGGAAGTTTTCCCTAATATCCACCCTAAGCTTCCCTTGCTGCAAATTAAGCCCATAACGTTGTCTTTTGATGGATGTGGAGAACAATTAAATCAGTCCTTTTTATAACAACCCTTAATACATTTGGAGAATTTTCAGGTCCCGCCCCCCCCAGTCTACTTTTCTCAGGACTCACCATGCCCAGTTTTCTTATCCTTGCCTTGTAAGTCAGGTTTTCTAAACGTTTCGTCGTCGGTGGTGCTGTTCTTTAACACACTCAAATTTGTCCACATCTTTCCTAAGGTGTGGCACCCAGCAACGGACTACTACTCCATATGAGGCCTCTTCAGGGCTGCGTCAGGTGGGACAGTTACCTCCAGAGTCTTACATGTGACTCTTGATTAATACATCCCAGAATATTTGACCCAGAAACTGCATCATACTGTTGCCTCTCATTCATTATAACCCCCCAAATGGGAGCCCTGATAGAGTAGCTTCCTGACCACTCCCTCCCCCCGGAAAGGAGCAGTTCCTTAACAAGTACTGAGTTAAAATCCTTCCAATATGGACAATACAGAACTTCAGGCACCGAGCCTGGTACTCAGGGAACCAGGGTTTTCTCTTACTAGATCTCTGCTGCGTTAGTGTGAAAGGAGCAGAACTCTAGAGCACTGTAATAAGCCTGAGAATACTCTATCATCAACATATTTGAGCATGTTCTCACCTGCGTGGGGGTGTCTAAAGAAAACTGGCACAGGACACTGGCCAGTTTGGCTTCAGGCACAGCAGCAGGAAAGTTTGCCTGCCACCAGGAGTAAATTGCTGCAGGGCAGCTGGAGAGCATCTTAATTCTGGAATCCCTGCTAACATTCTCCCCTGTGACAGTCTGGTAGAAGAATGAGGTGGGTGAGAAGGGCTAAATGAGACTAAGTTTCCCTTTAGGATTTTGGCCTGTTCCACACCTTCTTTCCCCCCACCTCCCTGGAACAAATTTTCCATTTCTTTGTTAAGCTGTGTGTATATACTGACAAATGTACTCATTGGTTCCACAATGAATACACTGCTTAGAGGGCTAATTTGGAGCTGCCTTTAAGGAACCTATGTTCTAAACCAAGTTACGTGGGGATTACGCTGGTAGAACCAACATTAGAAACTGGTATATTTATGTAAGGAAAAAGTCCAGGAAAAAGCTATCTGGACCTTTCTACTTTCCTCACAACCGGGGAGGCCAGGTGTAAATGACTGCCTGAAATGTGGTGCAGAGAGTCAGATTCTCTGACGAGGGAGGGTGCTTGTAACAGCAGCCTACAATGCAGTAGCTCTGAGTCTTAGGCTGAGCCAGTGCATGTGAGGGGACTTGTCAATTGCATATAAACACACATGACTTTGCACCAAGTTTTAATGGCCTGCCCCAGGCTTCTGGTGAAAGACTAGGGGTCTGTCTACATGAGCACTCAGTCTGTGGCACGCCATGGAATATATCTACCCCCCGCCCACCCACCCAAGTAAACTACCCATGTGGGTCCTGCTGCAGTACACCAAAAGTTCCCAAGGCTGCTTTGATCTACTGCCATTTCCTGGTGGCTACCCGATGAGTGGCCACGCTCTCCCCATGGACGCTTACTGGGCATAGATTAACACCCCTGCTTGCCACAAACCCCAAGGTCATGCAGACAAGCCCTCGTCAGGAGCAGTCACCCTGGCTCTCAAGCCACATGTGGCTCTTTGACCAGTGAAATGTGGCTCTTGCTTGGAGCCGCACAGCCAGACTGCTCAGCACTGCTCTGTGTGTGCGCCCCAGCGCCTGGAGGCAGAAGTGTGTGGCAGTGGCTCCAGTGAGTATCAGGCATTGGGTCAGGTGGGGGAAGCTAGGGATACCTGTCTCTGGGGGAGGGTTAGGGTTAGAGCAGGGGGCTGGGGCTGCCTGGCTCTGAGACAGCGGGAGGACATGGAGCTATGTATTATATATATATTTTTATCTAGCTCTCTAGATGATATGTATCTATATATAGATGTACAAAAGTGTATGATACATGGCTCTTTGCACTCTATCCACAGTTATTTTGGCCCTTAGGTGAAACTGGTTGGCCATGCCTGCCTGAGGTTAAATACTTGCTCTGTTTCCAACTACACCAAATGAGGCCAACTGATGGGATAAAGTCTAGGGAAGGAGGCGTGCGATGGCTGTGCAGGCATTGAGCCTGATAGCAATAGCTGCCTGACGCTGCACAGTTACAGAACGTCTCCTGCCATGTGGGCAAGAGCAGGAAAGCCAGACCACCTACCTCGAGTGACGTCAGTCAGGAAGAGAACGTTGTTAGTTGAACACCCAATGCTCCTCGCGATCCTCCTGTAACTCTCACTCTCTACTTTGGGACCCAGTTTGGTATCAAAGTGGCCATCTAAGAGCTGAAAGAGCGAAGAGAACATGGCTTTTGTACCAGACGCTAATTCTAGAAACCAGAGAATGAGCTGCTTCTGTATCCCCTCTGCCTACCAATGCAGCAAGAAGTTAACAAAGGAGATGCTGATCACAGGACAGCCAGAGACTACATGCCATTTTCAATCATACAACAAATAGGAAATGCTTCTAGAGCAGCAGGCCCCCATTAGCTCCATAGTTTTCTCAGTCCCTGTCCTTGAAAATGGCTAAAGAAATCCATTTAACAAGGACTAGTGACATGGAGGTAGGCCCAGTGCAAAGCCTAAGGGTTGGCTTGCAGTGAAGTGACTCACTTTATCCAGCCTCTCCTGGAGCGTGAGATAAATTAGTGAGGGTCCTCTTTCTTTTCAGGAGTATGGGGTAAGTGAGACCTTTCTGTTATACTGACACTGTCACAGTGGAAGGGCTCTGGCTAATACCAGTACACAAGAAAAGCATATACTGGAATGCAGTCTCTAAAATTGTGGCTGACATGAGAGTTTTAACAGCTGCAGCTCATGTCACTTTCTCTTTGCTCATTACACTTTCTGTAACTTATTACAGAATCAAAGAGTGGCTGGAAGGAGCTTGTGTATCCTCACCCCAGCTCTTACGTGGAGAAGCTGTAAAGAAGGCTATAATCTTATCTACCTCTAGAATATCACCTTCTGTTGAGTATCCAAACAGAAGCTTCTGGGCTTCCACGCTCCCTGAGGAATAGATATATACTTTCAGTCCTGCTTCCCTCCACTTCCTGATAGCTGGAACCACGTCCTCAAAGACTCTGCAGTGAAAGATAATTGCAGAATTAATTTGTGGTCAGCGGCACGAGACAAACAGAGTCCTGCCCCTTGCAAACTGCTTCATTTCTATTACCAGATGGGATTTTTTTCAGTGGTTGTTTTAAACTCTGTTCAGCACTTCTCCTCTACTTTGTTTGTGTTAGCTAGTACCAAAACACAACAAAAACAAAAAGGACCTGATTTTTGTAAAGAACTAGCCCCTCTAATGCTTTTGTATGACAAACTTAACTCCTGTGTCTCACACTCTGATGTGCCAGGTATGGTTGGAAGAGGAGGAGAAATTGTGGGGAACTGACCCAAAGCCCTAGTTGTCAAGAAGAGACAAAACTCAAATTAAGATTCAGACAAGAAGTCATCTTTTGTACGGCCACTGGAAAAGCAACATTAAAGGTTGATGTCCAAGTCTGCCATCCACTTGATTAGCTTCCTGGACCAAGGAATGAACCAAGCTGTGCCCTGTGAAAAGGCTCTTGGAGGGGAGCAGCTCACTAGATCCTTCATGTTTTGGGTATTTTCTCTATATTTGTGTTCAGCTGTCCACTTTTCATTTGTAAAACAAGTCATTGCATTGCCCATGTGAAGTTCTGATGTGGTTCACTGAGGCCCATTTCTTATGTGGCTTGGTGAAGCCAGACAGCTGGTGTGTTGGATCTGTAACCAGGGCTCATTCCTCTACCCATCCTGCTTTCCCACAGTCTCCGTCTCTTCTCACTGGGTGACAATCTCAAGGCTTTGAGAGCTCTGCCCGCTAACCAGAAGGGATTCCTGGACATAAGGCAGCATCTCAGTCTTTGCAGATGGGCGAGTCTGGATTCATCAGTGCACAGTAATATTCTCCTGTATGTGCAAGCACTGGGAGCCTGACTATGGGTATTTCCTTCAGCGCTGCTGTAACAATTCTTGGAAGCATTCAATGGCACACTGTGATGGGGTGCACTAAGCCCCGGTGCCCCCTGCCAGAGGCCTTGCCACACCTCATCCCAGTGGGAGGAGCAGGGAAAAAAAAATGGTTCTCCAGGTAGGAAAGAGCAGCTGTCTCTGCTGCAGCCAATCAGGAGCCAGTCGGCTGATATAAAAGAAGCTGTTGGGTTAGGGCCTGGCTTAGGGCCTGGCACCTCACAGGAGCTCAATCTAGGCAGGTCTATATACTGCCTGGTAGACCAGCCGCACTATGGACAGTTCTGAGTGTGAGAGGAACCTAGACCTGAGCAAGGCCGAGGTCCTGCAGGCAGAGACTGGCCACAAGCCTAATATAGGAACTGACGGTACTTTGGACAGAGCTAGTCATATCCCCCGCTCAGAACCCTGAAGACAACCAGAGAAGACCTTACATGGTACCCTTGGCCACAGAATGGCACTCATGAGCGGGTGAACTCCATTACATTGATAAGCCTTACATGCGTGCTATGTGTCCACGCTAGCACTCCACTTTGGGGGATAACACGATGGGACTGATGTTACTGGATGTTTATGAGCAATTGATTCAGCTGAAAAAAGTGGATGTGCCATGGAACTATCTATGTCACTGAAGGTGTGCCATGTTACTGAAAGAAAGCTGGGAACCACTAGCCTAGATGAATGTCCAAGAGGAGAGCAACGAAAGTGCCCTTCACAGAGAAAAATAAGAGCTAATCTCACTCTTTGTGCTCCTCCCAACTCCTCCCCAGTTTCTTGTTTAGGTTTGTCTATCCACCATGCCCCAAATTTACTGGAACCGTTGTATAAATGGCTTGAAAGAAGGATGGTTCTCTAAACTGTGCAAATTACAAAACTGGTGCTTTCAATCCCGCTTGCTACATGAAAGAGAGTTAAAGTTTTACCTGCTGATAAAAATGTATGACCTCCTGACTTAAACTTATTCTGCAACATAACGAGACAACCGTGTGAGCAGAACTGCTTATCCACTTTTCTCAGAATACGTTTTCTCACAAGTCTGTTTCTCAGTTTCCCATAGATATTCATGAGCTAGTGTTCACCATCTTGTCTTGTAATCAGTTTACCAGCAACAATAACAGCAAAGAACTCAAATATGCAAGCACAGATTTGCTGAACACGGTGATCATTTTATACAGGCAGAGGGAAAAACCCACACACTCCTTGACCCCTCTAGTTGTCCCAACAATTGAAAAGGACAAATATATGTAAACTGTACTGAATCCAAGATCCTTACAAATTTCCAAAGTCATTTTACAATATTGCTCCCTAGATCCCACAAATAAAATCAGTCACAAATCAAGAATTGCTTTTGCTTTGTGCATTCAAGCTGCAAGGCGACACTGGCTGAATTTGGTTCGATGATAGTGCACAGGATCAAATCAACAAAGTAATCTGTGCTTATTGTTCAGCTAAAAAATAAAGAGATTATGTATTTATATGGCACTGCCACTGCTACAACCAGTCACCCTTCAGCCACGATGTAACTACACTCCAAACCTCTCCAGTTTGGCACCCTCGGGACCCGACTGGTGCCAAACAAGAGAATTTGCTGGGTCAAGGGTGGTCAATATTGTCTCACAGTATTACCAACTGCTAGCATTACCACTGCTTACTGGGCCCTTAGAAGACATTAGTGGTAAATTACAGCTAAATAACAGCACAGAACACTGAGTGCCCGGCCTGGTGGCTCCAAACGAACTTTATAGGACCCCGATGAATAGTGACAGAGGCTATTAGTGTTAGCCTGTATTCTGATCTGAAGAAGTGGGTCTGCCCCATGAAATCTCACCACCTAATAAATTATTTTGTTAGTCTTTAAAGTGCTACATGCCCACTTTTTGTTTTTATGGGACCAGGGGAAACTTGGACACACTCCTAAGTGGTCATCCGGCTAACTGAAATCCTGCCAGATTCTGGATGTTCCCAGCCTAGAGAGGTTCAACCTGTATTTGGTTCCAATGTATGCCCAAGAATCTTTGCTCAGAAAAATATAAAAGGTCTACTTCAAGGAAGGTTTTAGGAACATGTGTACTTACTCTCCCTTCATGCGTCCACTTGTGTAGGCTGCCCTCCACATGTGACCCTGAAGCTGTTTCAATGCTGTGGTCTTTCTGTCCAGGGACATCTGCCAGTACACATTGTCTACTACAGCCTGGATGATTTGTTCCACTTCACCTTCTCCAGTTCCAGTTTCTGAAGGAATAGGTACAATGCCATCCAAGCTGGAATCCTCTTCAGCCTTGAAATCATGAACAAAAAAGATGACCCACAACTGCTAATGATAAATATGGCACCGATATAGGAAAGAAGCTGGACATAACTCTATCCCTATACAGGCTAACACGCGAACAAGCCCTCAGTTTGACATATGTGAAGTCACTGGGGGTTACATAGGTGCGTCAGAGTTTTCCTGAATAGGGAATTTTACTGGAATTAGGTCTAGAAGCACATGCTTCAATTGTAAATTGCAGTAGCCTAATTGAAACACTGGGTGCCCTACTATGTAAGGCTGGAATTGAGTACAGTTCAAACAAATTTCATTTTGCCCTTTTTTTTAAAGGCTCTGTGTATTTATAACTGACCAAAACCATTTTAGATGTTACATCTTGGTCTTACATTTAAAGATGAGCCCTTTTTCATCTGTCCCAGCTGGACAAATTTCACTGTACATGTAAAAAGAGCTAGAAGAGAATGCTAAAATAATGGAACTGGAAGGAATCTTGAAAGGTTGTCCAATAGAGTCCTCTGCACTCCGGGCAGGACCAAACACCAGAGGCCATCCCTACCTGGTATCTGTCCAGCCAGCCACATGTTGCCCGGCCCTAAGCTATACCATGTCTGATTTCCTAAGTCTCCAAAGCATGGGAATTAAAAATAAACAAACAAACAAACAAACCCTCTTACCATTTGATCATCACCACATTATATGCTTTCAGCACTGCTTTAATTCTAAATGAGCATTACCACAACTATTTGTGGGAGGTATATAGTCTTCCCTAACATTAACTTAATAAGGGAATGCATTAAGTGCAGCTTAAAGGCTGCATATAATTAATTTGAAGTTTTGTAGACAAGGTCTCAGATGAGATTTTGAATTACTTGTAGAGCAGAGAGTGGGGATGGGTCGGTAGGAATATATTCAGATTCTACATTTAGCTGCTTTAAAAAACCCAGCCCTAAAGTGTCCTCTGTTGGCCCTGGACAAATAGCTCTTAATATTCTATTTATATGTTCCATGTATTCTATTTGAGAACTAAGTGTTGAGCACTCTGGTCAGAGCAAAGCACTTAAACATATGATTAACCTTTAGCACATGAGAAGTTTCATCATGGGACTTAAACTTTAGTGGATCAGAGCCAGCATGCCCAGCTTAAGAATAAGTTTCTTTAACTTATCTGCTTAGATCAGCTTCTAAACATAAAGCCAAATATTTCCAAAGAGCTTTCAGAAAGAATGTTCTCAGCAAGAGCAGATTCACAGCATCCAGCCTCTGATTTGAGGTGTGCTGGGCTTTCTGTTCTGCTCACATACAGATGACTTTGAGAGGTAAAGACTGCATCTCAACCAGTTAATTGCATGACAGAGATCAGCTCAGGGCTTTTGCTAATAGCCCTTGAATTTAAACACCTTGGAAGCTAAGGCAGGTGCGTCTGCCAATTGTAGGTTTTCATATTGTACTATTTGAGCACCACTGGCTCTCACCACTCTAGGTTGGGGATCTTACTCTTGTGTTGGCCCAACAGAGCCAGTGTGACATTTTAAGAAAGGGGGGTGGAAAATGCATTTTCAGTTTGTGTCCCCATTATCCTGAAAGCAGAGATCTTTGTGCATGTATGTGCACTTCAGGTAAATACATCCATAGAATTGGCTGAGGGACAGACATACACTGAGCTCAAAAAGAAATAAACTTGCAGAAGGGAAAGCTCTACTCAGAGTCAAGCTCCAACGCCTCCTACTACTTCACCAAGCTATGATGCTCTTAGTAAAAATGTCACAGCTCTAAGAGTGACCTCAAGTTTTTGAGAGTGTCCCCACATAATTGTGGTTCCCATCACTCACCTGTTTCCTCAGAAGGCTGACATCCTGCTGGCACTCCTCCTCTCCCCAGTGACTACGCAGGTACTCTTTAACATTATCTTTGATGTAAGGAAATAACGTGTCCTGGTAACACAACACACAGGACTCATTCAAACTTGCTCACTTACTCTCTTGTAAATCTCCCTTGTAGGGATACTGCACATATGAGTTAAAAAAATTAGTTTATGTATCATAGGCATTACTGAAGAGATAAAATGCTGTGCAATGGATAGAAATGCTCAGTAACTATAGTTAACAATGATCAAAACAAAAACCAACCCTGATGTCACTGAGGAACCCAAGAGAACCATGAAGGTGATCTGAGAAAGAGCTTAAAAGGTAGGTAATTGTAAACCACGTGAAAGCCATTATGCACATGGATGTTCTTGTATTATTATTAACAATGAAAAGACTTCAAAAAGAGAAGTTAGTCAATTTTTCTGAAAAATCCAGGTTCTGATAGAGCTGCTTTCCAACAGTATGTACTAAAAATTGTTTGTTTTTTTTTTCCAGATCTCTTGCTGATGTTTAGATGGGTCTTTTCCCCATGGGGAAGGGGACCGTACAAGAGAACAGGAAACCAAACTGTTCCATCATATGCACAAAGGAAGTGAACTGAAAAGATGTATAATTTGTTTTTTCCTCATCAATCATTTTCTCTTGCAGTGATCTCAAGTATTTGTGCATAACACTATTACTCGTAGGTACAAAGCTTTGAGGTCATTAGAATTCTAAAGGCACTGACGAATTTTAAATAGGGTGACTTAAAACAACTTCCTATCTCCATTACTCTGCTTTCAGGTTGTTTTCAAGCTCAAGTAAGGCCAGTAATTCTCCAGTCACAATGGGGAGTCTTTTGTGGTTGTAAAGAAACGAACTTTTAAAAAACACTGTATTTTAACTAAACACTTTAGGCCTTTATGCAGCAAAGCACCAAAAGAGGGTACAAGCCCAATACCTTTCCTCCTCTTGCATGTCCCCTCCAATGTTGTTCAACCATTTTATCACTGGCCGTCTAGGGGGCATGTCAATTCAGCTAGATCAGAGGTGTCCAACACATGGCCCGTGGGTCAGAATCCAGCCTGTGGAGCCTTTTTATCCAGCCTGCTGAGCCAGCAGCAGCATTTTTAAATGACAGCTGGGAGGCTCTGAGCCATATGGCTCTTTAAGCGGCCATTTGCAGCTCCCTCCTCTGCTGCTGCTGCGCTTCCAGCTTGTGAACATGGCAGGGGCAGCTCCCACCATCCTGCTGCGCTGAAAGATTCATGCTAGGGTGGTGGCCATGGGGTCCAGGGACCTTCTCTGGGGAGCAGAGCTCCGCCAACAGGGCTGGTGCCAGGGAGCAGAGCTCTGCAGGGACCAGAGGAATCCTGGCAGCCTAGGCCTGAGAGCTGGCAGCTCCAGCCTGAGGACCCGGACAGTTAACCATGGCAGCCCCAGGACAGAAGAAGCCTGAGAACTGGCAGGGGATGGCACCATGCAGCATTTCTGGGTAAATTAATCCTGGGATGGGAGGGGGTGATTTGGCACAGTGAGGGGAGTTAAACTTGGAGGAAGGTGGGTAGTGGTGGTTTGGGGCTACTTTGTGTTCAGCCCCTGGAACATGTAAAAAATTGCTGTGTGGCCCCCACTAAAAAAAGGTTGGATGTCCCGATGTACATTGTTGCCTGGTTTATAATCAGCTACATAAGATGCACTAATGAAATCAGGAGAAATTAAAACTTCATACAGGCAATGGCTTGTTTATACTTCTCTGTATACTATACACTGAAATTTAAGTGTAATATTTATATATTACATATTAAAGAGTCAGCAATTTTTCGGTAATACAGTGGTCTACTCTGACACTGCTCTATTTTTATATCTGATTTATTTTTATTTTGCGTCTCACTTTTGTGTGGCCCCGACCCAAAAAAGGCTCCCCACCCCCGTTATAAACCACAGACATTTGCCAGGGAAGCAGGTGAGGGGTAATATCTGAAGCTGGATCTCAAGCTGACATCCACCTGAATTCAACAGGGAAACCAGGATACAAAAGTTGCAATTGTGACAGGCATGCCAAAAATGCAGGTGTCTTGAGAGGGGTTGAGGAGCAGACCGGGCCTGGGATAGCTGGGTGGTGGGGCTGGGAGAGCTGGGGGGGCGGGGGGCAGGGGACTGAGCATGAGAGAAGTGGAAGGCAGGGGTGCATGGGATAGCTCGGTGGTTTGAGCACTAGCCTGCTAAACTGAGGGCTGTGAGCTCAATCCTTGAGGAGGCCATCTCAGGATCTGGAGCAATTAGATTAAACAAAAAAAGTGGATGGTGCTTGGTCCTGCCATGAGGGCAGAGGACTGGACTTGATGACCTCCCAATGTCCCTTCCAGCTCTATGACATGTGTAACTCTGCACTCTCTGCTGCCCCTATGGGCTGAAATCCAGCCAATGGTATCTGTAGGGAAACCTTCCCACTAGCAGATTCTGATGCTGCATTCCCCAACTGTTCCCAGATCCAACCTGTGGGGCTGCCCCCTGCCCACAGCAGGAAGCTGTGCTTGGCAAGAACCTCATGGGAGAAGGATGACTTGGAGAACCAGTGCAGGCTAGTGGTCTTTGGACTTCAGTTTGAGAACCAGCACCCCATGACAACCTGTGGATTCTGCAAATTCTCAATGGTCATTTTTTAAGAAAGATTTCCAAATATAGACAGGAGTTGTGGTTTCAGGCAAGCTGCAGAATCAGAGAGATGAAATGTGATCTTGATTATTTCATTGGTGATCATCCTGGATAATAGGAGGAAGCTCAAGGAGTTGGAAACTAGAGTTAACTGTTGCAGGGCAAAGGAATGAAAACATATAGAGTGAGAGGAAAGAAGTCAAAACTAGCAGACCCTAGAACAGGGTATGGTAGTCCCTCAAGTTACGCCAGGGTTGTGTTCCCATGCACCCCCACATAACTCGAATTTCACGTAAGTCGGGGTAGCTTTTTTACCCAGGAAGAGTACCTGGAGCTCCTTTTGGACTGTAAGTCTGGGGCGGGGGGCAGTTGAAGAAGGTTAAGCCCTGTGATGGGTTGGGGCCATGGGAGGGGGGCAGAGGGATTAAGCCTGGAGTAGGTTAGGGCCAAGGGGGTGGAGATGAGCCAGAGCTATGCGCGGGAGGGTTTGAACCGGGTCAGGGGGACAGTTTCACAAATAGCAGAGACAAGCGCCACAATGACAAAGAAAGAACCACTCAATATTTTGACTGGCTGATACCAGCACACAGGTATAGTTATAAAATACCCCTCATAAGAGACAGAGGGCTGCCCTTAATTTGTTGAATGAGAAGGTGGTTTTTCATCTTGTGTGTGTTGCTATGCATTTACAATGGAATGTTTTATTTAGCTGATTTGGGAGAGTTATAAAACCTAAACTGTTGTTTTGCGTTCATGTAATTCATAAGGTCTTGATGTGCTAACAAACTTTAAAATCAGAATTTTGACTCTTGTGTTGTCAAGGCATGCCATCAACAGTTAAAATAACAAGGGAAAAATCTCAACTTGTATATTCAGTAGGGTTATTTCATTTTTAAGTCCTTTGTTTTGCAGGCATCTATTTCCTGAGCACTGGCCTGATATCGTTTGACAGCTCAGCATGCATATTAATTCTCTGATTCTGCAGCTTGCCTGAAACAAGAATTGTGGTCCAAAGTGACAACGTTATTAATGACCTATGATTAATACTACCTCCAAAAAATTAGATTAAAACTTTACCAGATAAACAAAAGTATGTGCCCACAAAGGCTGTGGCCACACTTGACCAAAACTTCGAAATGGCCATGCGAATGGCTATTGGAAGATTAGTAATGAGGCACTGAATTAAATATTCAGCACCTTATTAGCATTAGTACGCTTCTGGCTGCGCCGCTTTGGAATGCTTGCGGCTCGGCGCAGCTACACGGGGGTCCTTTTCGAAATCCCCTTATTCCCCTCTGCTGAGAGGAACAGGGGATTTCGAAAGGTGTGGGGTCCTCTCTAAAAAGACCCCATGTAGCTGCGCTGAGCTGCGAGTGTTCGAAAGTGGCGCTTTCGAAGCGCCGCGGCCAGAAGCTTCCTAATGCTAATGAGGCACTGAATATTCAATTCAGCGCCTCATTAGTAATCTTCGAAATGATCATTTTCATGACCATTTTGAAGTTCTGGCCAAGTGTGGCCACCGCCAAACTGGGAATCCCACACTAACCAGCCTAAGCCACCAAAATATTTTCAAATCACTATTCTTGTTCTGTGGGCTAAGTCACAGTAGAACTTAGCAAACAAAACTAGGCCCCAGGCATGTACAAATGACCTAGTTTCTTGAATACATGATGTGGCAAGCTAACATTCTGGTAAAAATAATGTACTCCTTTGACAAATTGCGCTTGCATGGCAAGGTTCAGAATGGTGCAAGAGTGACTAGGCCCTAAAAGTGTATTCAGAAAATGTTATTACTAAAATGTAAGTCTTCTCTGAGAAGCAAGGGATGGACTAGATTTAGTCTCTCCTTATGTTTCTATACAGTAAACCCCTGACTTACATGTAGGTTGTATTCCTGGAAATTTCATGCAAGTCCCGGGAGCTGAGAAACTGACCAGCGCTCCTGGGACCTGCTGGGAGCTGGGAACCAGGCAGTAGCCTGATTCCAGGCTTCCCTCTTTGTGGGAGTCAGGAAACTGTCCAGCACTGTGCTGGTCAGTTTCCGGGCTCTCAAAAGCAGAGGGGAGCTGGAGCCACCTGGTTCCCAGCTCCCTCCCACTCACAATTTCAACTCACATTAAACCAAACAACATGCAAATCAAAATCCCATAAATAGGTGGTTTACTGTATTTAAATTTATTTGGGGTAGCTGTGGCCGTGATATAGCGTTCAGTGCAACAATCCCTGGCATTACAAAACAAATGTATGCTTTAGACCAGTGATCTCTAACTAGCTGATTGCAATTGACTGCATGATCCTGGACAATCTCCCTGTCAGTTGTGATCTTCAGCCCTACACTGTGCCCAGAAGCAACCAGTATGGCCTTGCAGACCCATTGGAGCAGGTGGGGCCATGGGTATTGGTGTGCTACTCCTGCCTGCCAAGCAGAGCCCCTGCAGCTCTGTTTTGCCCAGAATGGGAACTGGCCAACTGAGCTGAGGGGGCAGTGCTAGTGCTGGCTCCTTCTGGGAGCGGCATGGGGCTAGGGCAGGCAGGAAGCCTACTTTAAACTCTGCTCTTCTGTTAATTGGGAACCACAGGTGGTAAAAGCCACTTTCCCCGAACCTCCGTCCTACATCCCAACACTGCCCCTCCCAGAGTTTGCACCTGCACGTAAACCCCATCCCCCACTGCAACCCCCTCAGCCCCTCTCCAACCCCAACCCCCTACCGCAGGCTCACCCTACAGCCCTGCCCCTGCCCCAGCCCACAGCCCCGCCCCAGCCCCCAGCCCTAGGCTGGAAAAAGTGAGTGGAGGACACCAAGCGATGAAGGCATGAACAAGAGGTAGCGAGTGGGACAGAGCTTTGGGAATGGGGCAAGGTGGATCCGCGGCTGCCTTTGAATGCAGCGTGACCTGGGGCACCAGCAGTCTGGGAGCACCGCTTGGGCAGCCCACGCCTGTTGCAGTCACCGCCCTGGCCTCCCAAGTCAGGAAGTGTGGGATCAAGTCCCGCCTCGAGTGACGGCGGCCTTCGTTACTGTCAACTGCAAGTAACTTTGCACCCGAGAGAGCCGCTGCGGGGGCAGCTGGTGTGCCCACGGGGACAAGGTGCCTCCCGCGACCCCACCCGGCCCGAGGCGCGCCACTGCCCCGCGACAGGCACTAGCGGCTCCCGCTGCGCCAGGCTAACCCACTCCCCTCCCGCCGAGCAGCGCCCCGCGCTCCGGCTCTGCACCCCACGCCTGGCCTGGCGCCTACCGCCCCCAGCGGCCGAACCGGGCGCTCACCTGCACGTAGCTGATGGGCGTGGTGGTGCCTTCGATGTCCAGCAGGATGGCGGCGACTTCTGCAGGCAGCGAGAGCACCACCATCGCGCGCGCGCGCGCCCCAGCCGGGCACCCTGCGCGGCGGCGGGGAAGGGAGAGCGCGACACCAACCGAACCCGGGGAAAGGAAGGAGGAGCACACCACGTGGGTGGAAGCACTGCGCCAGTCTAGGCGCAGGCTGACATCTGATTGGCGGGTGAGAAACGAAGGGTGGGGCCTGGCCGTCATAATACGTCTGCATAGGGTGGGGAGCTACCAACGCCTGTCCTTGTTAGGCGTGTAATGGAAAGCGGGCGAGCGCGCAAAGGAACAGGGCATGTATTGCATGATACAGACGGTGGAAAGTGCATGGCACAAGTCAGGGAGTGCATGGTGCAGCATGCCAAGGAAGGTGCACGAAGTGCTTGGTACCCTGGGGTAAGGTACCATATGGGTCAAGAATTCCTTCTCATACAAGTGTATATAAAGCCCTACTTCTCCACACTTGGATGTATGCCCAATAAACATCATTAAAGGTTCTTGTCCTCTCAGCCTAAGAGTCAAGGGTCGGCTCCTGTTCACACCGTGCCTTTGCAGATGCTGTGGGCCGGTCATATAAACGGGAGATCTAAACTTGGCCCTAAATTTGTTTTGTCCGAGAAGGAATCCTCTCTAATGGATTGCATTTTCCTTAAAGAGAAGTGTGCAGTGGCTGCATCAAATGGATTTCTACCTTGTGTGTTCCTAGTTGCAGAACTAGGTGGAGCTGCAGCGAGGGTTGCAAACGTAGTAAGACAGGTTTGTTCTCCACCTCTCAGGAAATAAGCTCTCCTATGCAAGCAGGTGTCTGCAGGTATGACCTCTTGACTTAATTTGCAGAACCAGCTACCTCTCTCTCCAACTGATCTGATTCCTAAATAGCTTGTCCGCTTAAAAATGCAGCGATATGAGCATGGGGAATTCATCTATCTCCTTTCTCTACGTACACGAGAAGAGTATTTCCACTCTGTGAGGAAAGGGGTCGGACCTCCCTGCGTGTCTCGATCTGCTGCAGTCCCTTTGTGCGGGAGGAAGGCTTTGTGCGTCTGAAGTTTGCGCAGGAATTTCATTGTCCCCTGGTCTCGGCAAAGGCAAGGGGCGTGTCCAGGAGGCTACTCGCTGGGGAGATGAGTGTACTGCAGGAGAGGGAGGCTGTAGTGACTGATATTACCCTTTCCCCTCGTTGCTCACCTGAGCCCACATGCAGCCGCCATTGCCTGCCCTTTTCCAAAGCTTCGCTGCTCCGCATCAAACCGGATAATGCGCCCCCACCCCCGGTAATCGGTATCGCGCCTGCGCCATCGGGCTGCGCTGATTGGTTGCCCGAAACGATATATAAGGGTGGTGCAGGCAGTGCGCGGATCTTTTCCGTCGCCATTTTGTTGCACAGCTCCCTGGTTGTAGTGTTTTCTGGCGTCTCCCCGTAGCCTGCCCGAGCCGTCCTGTCCCCGCCATGGAGGACGTGACAGAGTACAGCGGTGGCCTGGAGGAGTTCGCCGAGGGCTCCAAGATCAACGCCAGCAAGAACCAGCAAGACGATGGGTACGAACGAGTGGACCTGGAGGGCCCCTTCCCCACCCCCTCACTGCAACCCTACGTTGTTGGGGGGTCGCTCGCCCTCTTCCTGCCCCTCTTTGACGGGTGTGTGGTGGGAGGGTCTCTGTGGGGCGCGTTCCGCGTTCTTTGTGTCTCGGTTGACCCGCTTTCGGAAAGGCGGGACGGTGTCAATCACCCGCCATGACGTAACCGATCTCCAGTCGGAGGCGGAGCAGAGCGCGAGCGGCTCTCCGGGACGGGCGGGGGGCGAACTACGCGCGCGCCGTTGCCACGATGCGTCTAGGCTGCAGCTGCTGGGTTTAGGCTGCCGCTTGCGGACTGACAGTCAGACCTTCCCTGGGAAAGCGGGGGGAGGGCTGAGCCACTGCATCCGAATACGGTAGCAATAGGCCAAGTCGGGTAGGTCGTAGCCTGGAGCCTCATGCCTCAGTGGTATTGGCACAGAGGTGCTGTGGTCATCTAGTAACCAGGTCCCACTCTGCAAACACTTCCCGTTACAATTCATTTCATTATCTTGTCATGGGAATAAAGTGAAGTGCATGCAGAAATGTTTTGCAAGCTCGGGCTGAGAATTTTTAAACATACCCGTAATGCCCTATAATTACAGAAAAGGTCACCTCTGAGTCTCTGAAAATCTGTTCAGTTGAAGTCAGAGTGGGGTCTTTTTCAGTCATGTTACTGATCTTGCTGGAAAATTTGCATCTTGAATATAAAGTTTCTGAAACGAAGTGACTTGGAAAATACTGTATTCATTGATCTGTTTTTTCTGTTACAGTAAAATGTTTATAGGAGGCCTCAGTTGGGACACCAGCAAGAAAGATTTGACAGAATACTTGTCTCGGTTTGGAGAGGTTGTGGACTGCACAATTAAAACAGATCCAGTGACTGGGCGGTCCAGAGGATTTGGCTTTGTGCTCTTCAAAGATGCTGCCAGTGTTGACAAGGTATGTGGGAGCTGTGTGAGTGGCTTTTGTATTCACTTGGGATTTTATGGCTTTCTGAAACTTTTATCCTGCTTGGCTTTTATTTAGGTATTGGAACTGAAGGAACACAAACTGGATGGCAAGTTAATTGATCCTAAAAGAGCAAAAGCACTGAAGGGTAAAGAGCCACCAAAAAAAGTGTTCGTTGGTGGGTTGAGTCCAGATACTTCTGAAGAACAGATTAAAGAATACTTTGGTGCTTTTGGCGAGGTATCATGTTAACTGCATTTGTAATGCTTAGATATCTGTTGAGCATTGAAGTTCAGTCTGTGTAGTAAAGGTATTGTGATAGAATACTAGGTGTGGAATGTAGAAAGGGCAGTGTCTGATTTGAGATGTGGAAAGCTGGTAACTGCAACTTTTAATGCACTTGTTGGGACAAAATACAGAAGTTCTACTTCAGCAGAATAAATAGTTGGGATCAGCTTGGATCCTTGATGGAAGATCTCTTAACAGTTATTTTGGAATGGTTTCCTATTCATTAATAGTTTTCTACTATTTTGATCTATTATAAAAGGAGGTGGGGTGGTGGTTTTATTTAAAATTCCTCAATGTGGCATGGATGTTCGACTTTCACTGTAGTGTTTTATTTGGGATATGTACTATAAACATAGGTTTTAGTAAACTTTTGTTTACAGATTGAAAATATTGAACTTCCCATGGACACAAAGACAAATGAAAGGAGGGGTTTTTGTTTCATCACATACACAGATGAAGAGCCAGTTAAAAAATTGCTGGAAAGCAGATATCATCAGATTGGGTCTGGCAAGGTATGTATGTATGGCTTGGTGCAGAATTTTAACCCTTCCTGAAAGGGAAAGTTCTTTTGTGTGTGTGTGTGTATATATATTTGAAGAGATACACCTGTCTCCTAGAGCTGGAAGGGCTCTTCAGAGGTCAAGTCTAGTCCCCTTTCCTCACAGCAGGACCTATCACCATCCCTGACAGATATTTTTTTAATCTGTTTGTTCCAGATCCCCAAATGGGCCCCCTCAAGGATTGAACTCTCAACCTTGGGTTTAACAGGCTTGTGCTCAAACCATTGAGCTATCCGTACCCCACAGAGGAGTTATTTAATGGTGCTGGTTAGTGCTCGTATACATTAACACACTATTTTCACTTTTACAGTGTGAGATCAAAGTAGCACAGCCCAAAGAAGTATATAGACAGCAGCAGCAACAACAACAAAAAGGTGGAAAAGGTGCTTCTTCTGGGGGCCGAGGTGGTGGCAGGGGGCGTGGCAGGGGTGAGTTTAACACCTTTTTAAAACCTGCATGTGACAGATGAATGTATATGTTATTTTAAGTTCTAATTTTTATGGTTAAAATAAACAGGGCTCCAAAATAAACATTAACTTGATCAATAATGGGGAAAAATACGGTTACTTGTCTGTACTGAGTTAACCAAAACTGATTTTAAAACTGTAATCTTGACAAGCGTGCTCATTTAGTGCATCTTGGAGGTAAAAATACTTAACAGGTTGCATATTCTTGAATTTATAAGATGCTTCTTAAAAGGCAACCTTGAAGCATCAGGCACTGAAACTGCATGTGTTCATTCTGACAAAGATAATGTTGAAACAAAGGACGGGAGCAAACTTGTCTTTCGACTGTTTAAAAATGCAGGAAATATACTCATCCCTCGTTAAAGGAGTACTTTATTTCTGAGTACTCGCTCAAATGAGGGACACATTTACTGACCTTTTGTTCGCTGGACAAGTGAACGCCCCCTACCCCGCACACCTAAATGGCCAAAACCTAAACCCCTCCCCCTCTGGCCCTCGCATGCCTGGATGGCCAAAATCTAAACCCCTCTTTTGCTGGCCCCCACATGCCCAAACTGCTGCAACTTAAACCCTCCGCCAGCCCCTGTGCACCCAAACTGCTGAAACTTAAATCCTCCGCTTCCCTGCACGCTCGAACTGCTGCAGTCTAACCCGCTGGCCCCTCAGACCAAAACTGTCGCAGACTTAAACCCCTCCCCCCACACACCCAACCTGCAGCAGCCTGAACCTCCTCACCCACCACCATTTTTTAAACCCTCCCTCCTGCTCATGTCCCCAAACTGCCCCCAGCTTTTAACGCCCCCCCCCCACCCCGGCTTCACTTACCTTTCAAAAGCAGTGCCATCTGCTGCCATTCCTGTTACTTGGAACCAATCAGAGACTTATACATATCTGAATAGGAATTTAGTGTCCCTCTTACGAGTGTTCGCCTATGAGCAAAAAGTTAGGAACCAATTGTGCTCATATAGCGAGGGATGAGTGTACTTGCCAGATCACTGTGGGACTGAAGATAAATAAGTGACTATAGTCAGTTCCTTTACTTAATGGAAGAAATAGTTTTCATACTGTATTTGAAAGTTAGGATAATGTAGGGTATTAAGATGTATATTAAGAGCTCTCAAGTATGACATTTCTTCAGGCAAAAGGCAAGTTGTGCTTTCTCTCCATATGTACTTTATCAGGCAGTCATCTTTAATTGATTGACATGGTTGTTATAGTAAATTGAGAAGACTTCCCAAGAGCTGCATGTTCCTTCTACCATTTTATACCTGCAGATGGATTCTTTCTTGTAACTATTAGAAGTCTACATTTTTTTAAAAGAATTGCTATGTTGAATTTCAGGTCAGGGGCAAAACTGGAACCAAGGATTTAACAACTACTATGATCAAGGATATGGAAATTATAACAGCACTTACAGTGATCCAAGCTATAGTGGTTATGGTGGATATGATTATTCTGGTTACAACTATCCAAGCTATGGCTATGGCCAGGGATACACAGACTACAGTGGTAAGAATGTTTGACTTTACATAAGTACTGATATATAACTGTCATGCTTTATTTAATATTCTAGTGTGCCTCGTATTTCCCTGTTAGATCTCTCAAGCAAGTATGGACATAAAGTATTGTATATAGGGGTAAACTGTTATGCAGGGTACTGGGGCAGGGGGAACTATTCTTTCATGAAAGGAGATTGCATCTGAGTCACAATTGGCTGTTCTCTCAACAGGTCAACAGAGCACATACGGGAAAGCATCCCGAGGTGGCGGCAATCACCAGAACAACTACCAGCCATACTAAAGCAGTACATATTACTTGGGGGGGCAGCAGGTGTGTATATAAGTGCAAGGACTACTTTCAGTTTGTCTACTCTAATTTAAAGATCAATAGACAAATTAAAATGAGTAAAAACATTCTCATGTAGTCTGAGTTTTTAAACTAAACTTTGTTAACTTAAAGATTTTTTTTTTAAAACATGGTTTGCCTAAAGTGTCTATAGATCTTTAACTTTGTAAAATGTGACTTCATCTTCTTTAGTACTTCAGAAAAACTTAAGAGTTTTTCTGTTTGCATTGTGTACCAGGTGGTCTAGAGGAGTAATTAAACTTATTAGAAGTATTAACAGGTAAAGTACTGAAATGGGTACAACTTAAGGAAAACAAGAATGTTGTCTTCTAACTCTGACATTATACCTTGTTTGTACCCGCCAGCGGGAACTTCATTGCAGGCCGTGTGTCACCCTGACCACGTCTATCTCTGGGGGTCGCACGTTGCAGGCAGAGCGCAAGGCATACACCAGAAAACGCTGTCCTGTGGTATGGTCTCTTCCAACTTCATGTACCAGCGTAAAGATTAAAGTGGAAAACTTCAGACTTTGGCTTCTTTTAATCTTTTTGAAGATTAAGTGTCTTAACTTAAATGGTTTTTTACAGGAGTTAAAGTACATAAATACCTTTACAGCTTAATCATTTTGGTCTTCTGTTTAGTGTTGTATTTCAATTGTGGAGCCTCATTTTAAGTGTGCATTCTTTAAGGTTTAATGCTTGCTTTTTCTTTTTATAGCTAATAGTGAAATCTACAAACCAAAACGAACTTTTAAATCTGGAAAAATATTAAAGATCATATGCACACAAACTACATCAGGCTAATAATTTTGGCAGTGTTCATTCACGAGAATTAAGTTTACAGACTAATTATTGTCTTAATATTTCTGATGGAAACTTTCCACAGTCCAGTTTGATATGCAAACTGTAAATCTTGGCTATTTTGGAGATGCACTGTTCTGAAACAGCTTCCTGAATGAGCTGTGCTGCTGAATTTGGGGATATGAAAGATTTCTAGTTACCAAGAACATGAAATATGCATATGATCTTTAAAAATGAAGAAAGGAATAAATAGAGGACTTAAAGCAGTTCATGAAAATGGACCTTTTAACGATTATTATAAAAGTTGCACAGGTCTGATAGTTATTTTGTCTTGTTTTTAGGTGAGATACCACAGCAAAGTCATCTTGCAGAACATCAGGATTGAATGGAGAGTGGTCTTCATGACATGACTTTTGTAAAAGACTTTTTAGAGTATGACACAACCGTGTCCAACTGTATATAGCGGCTGATTAGTTTTCTTTATGGTTTTTACTTTGTCCTTTTTGCCATTTGTGTTATAACACAATGTGGATTTGTGTTTATACAAATTTTATTTGTATGATTTCATGTTAAGTGATTCTTGAATAAATGCTTACTTATGTGATTCTGTCGTCTTGTGTGTGCTGGTTAGTTTTGTAAGGTACATTTTTAATGAAGCAGGTACTGGAACGGAGCATTGAATAGCCTCTTCAAAATATTGCCTGAACTTTTATGTAGGAAATGTTAAAAATGACCTGTCTTAAAGTATACTGTTAAATGACTAACTTCCAGTTGCATTAAGTTAAATACAAAGACCACTTTAGAAATCACTGTTTCTCTCCTCTCCACCACCCCACTCCTCCCTGTGCACTGTTTTTGGTAGACCTCTTTTGTGTTAATATTTTGTATATTGTTGTATTGCTATGGACTTTCTAGTTTGAATCCTCTTAGGGAATGGAGGTTATTGTGTATTAGTGTGAGCCTTTGGAATCCTGGCTGGTGTTCACTATAGTGTTGAGTGACCCTAAGGTTTTAATATTGCTTACTCTGAATAATTGGATAAAAATAGAACTAGTGAATTCTGACCCCAGAAAATCAAAATTCTTCCTTAATGTGTAAATTGCAGATAAACAATTCTTACAAAAATTACCTTACTGTAATGAGTTTTTCTGAAACATAGCTGGAAGGAAGGTTTGTTTTTAAACTCCATTTTTGGTTTTGTTTCTAAAATGTATAAACTATAACTTGGTTAAATGTAATGTTTACTGAAATATTGGACTAGAGATTCTAAGCAATCCACTTAGTGAATTTTACCACCAGATGGGTATTTCTCGCATTGCTAAAGATTTTTAGCGACAGGTTCATCTAAACCAGTGTTGAAAAATTGCTTAATGGCTAGCCTATAATCTCTTGCCCTATTATGGAAAGCATCAGTTCCAACAGCCTTTTATTGCTATTATAAAAAAAAAAAAAAAGTCAGTTGACTAGTGTAGAAAGGACTTGATTCCATGCTCTGAATCCTTGATCCGCAGGCACCTTAATCACTAGTGTGGCTCAGGGCTTAACTTTGCAGCTTTCCATTAAATTTGTTCATTGTGATAATGCATCCATGTCTAATCGTGGAATTTAATATAAAAGTTTAGAAGACAGCAAGGAGCACTTCAACCACAGCAGTATAAATCTTCCCTGTACTGTTGTGTTGCTATGTCTTTGTCTCTTGTGTAACTTTTATTCGTTTCCCAAGTATTGACTCATTGCACTGGTTGCTTTTGTTTGCCCTCCTGCTGGTATATTGGGTCACATAAACTATTTTTTGATTGATCAAGTACTACTGCTGCAGCCTCACCACATCTGGCAATGTTGGAATGCTAATAAGGATCTACATATTATGGGATCTACACTAATCTAATGCTGGTCCTGGTGATAAGTAATTGCAGCTAATGTATACTAACACTAAACTGCTAATGCCGATAGAACAGTAGCGTTGAGGGAGCTGGTATTGTGGCAGATACAGCTTGGTGAACCATTTTGATGGAGCTGGCAACTGAATTCCTGATTACTGGCAGAAATAGTTTGCTCCCTGTTGCACGTCTGTGGATTTCTGAAGTGTACGTTTGTCAAAATTATGGTATTGCCTGTCATTCCAAACTGTCCAGATTGTTACTCTGTAGACTGATGAAACATGTTCTTCGACATAGTCATGTAACTTGTTAGATTTTAATTTTGTGTAGTTTCTTTGTATGTTACTGATCATCTGCCTCAGTTTGCTTTCAGGAGAATTTTTGCCCATCTAATAGATTTCAAAAGGCTTAATTGTTTTATAAAGAGCTACTAACACCTTGACTGAAAGGTGCTGTAGAGTTTGATAGTCAGGTATTTCAGACAAATACAAACTACTTTTCTTTCTTTCTAGGAGATGGATTGTGTAAACTTAGACTAGTATTTAAGTCCATTGAACTTGTATAAAAGCTACTTAAGAGCCAGATCTTGTAAACCTGTCTTAATTCTTGCTAATTTTAATGGTATTCATATATAACCAAAACCCATATTTTAGTACAAGGTTTGCAGACTACTTATTTGGCATAGTCTGCTAATCTATTTAGGTTAGATGTCTTTTTGTAAAGAAAAGAGGCCAGCCACTATGAAAAGGCTCCTGTTCTTGAATTTTTTAAACATTGATATGTTCTTCATGCATAATCCAAATAGGGATGGTTTCTGCCCAGGTTACTTATAAGTTAACTTGGAACAATGTTAATGAACATTTCTGGAAAAACAAACTCTGGAAAAATCAGCCAGAACATTGTCATTTGTGCTCAGTTTGAAAGTGTAAACTTCAGTCTTGTTTTTTGCAAAGTTTACCTGTAGCTTTCCTTCAGTTTAGTATATTATGGTTTTCACCCACTGCCCATTTGGTATGAGGGGTTTTGTTAACATTTTACTTTTGTTCTAGTTTTGTACTTTTCCTCCTTCAGTTTGCAGTTGCTTCCACTTCAGTGTTGTCTCTGTACTTAAGGTGCTCTTGTTACATCTCTGCAATTCATGCATTTTTTAGATACTGTAAATATAGGTATGGCCTTACCCAAGGAGTGTAGTGTTTGTGCTCCCACACAGGAGAAGGCTGCACAAATATAATTACAAATAATATTGGATCACATTAGCTATTGGTATCGAAGTTGGACAAATACTTAAAAACCAAGACAAGTTACTAATCCTGGAATTTTTTAGGAATCCTGTCCCCAGAGACCCTATTCTCAAGTAGTTACACTTTAACCAAAGAAAGACAAGAAATTAGACCTAAATCATCTGAGAATTTCTAAAGGTTGGATTGAAGTAAAGTTTTCTAGGCTCTCATTTTTATATGAGCACATCTACAAGCATGAATTGAGGTGAAAATAATTACATTAGATAAATTTTGGAAATTGATATCCTTTATGACTAGCCAACCTATTTTTCCCCTTGTTTTCCTTGGAAAACTTGATTACAGCAGACACAAGTCTCAGGGTAAACTATTGTCCTGAGGTTCAGATGTGAGACACCTACAGTGGAGGAGATATTTGTAATTTTCTCCTAGCTCTGTGAGGTTGCTACTGCACCTAGTATCAGTAATTCAGACTTGATTGAACATAGAAAGGTAGCTGTGTTAGTTTATCTTTACTTCCACACACACACAGTCATATAGAACTTTAAAGACTAACTGATTTATTAGATGAGCTTTTTACGTGCACACAGACACACGAAGGCAGTCATGTAGAACTTTAAAGACTACCAAAATGATATATTGAGCTTTTGTGGGGCAGACCCACTTCAAACAGGAAAGAGTGCTGAAAGTGAACTGGCATGATGAATATACAACAACAACAAAAATGAAAACTGACAAGTTCGTAGCTGATTTGTGAGTTTCATTTTTTTTTGTTTGTTGTGCTGTTCCACTTAAAGCATTATTTCCAGATCTGAAGGTCTTCCCCACACAAGCTCATCTGACTGCCTTTTTTTTGTTGATTGAACATATACTAAATACTTGTTCCACTACAATCAGTAGGAAACTTATGTGAGAGAAGCTATTGGTTTGAAGCACTAAGATTTTATCCAGTCTCATAACACTTGATCATAGGCTAAAGGGGAGGGGCTGCCAACACTTAGCACCCCTTACTGTCCACCAAGGGCAGTTTTTCTCGGGGGGGGGGGAGGGGGCTGAGGAGGATTATGAAATACAACTGTTTTAAAATAGATTAACAATGAACTTTTGGATAGTCTCAGTGAAAGGTTAACTTATTTAAAACATTTCACATGTTGTTTTGAAACTACTTCCCTTTAAAGGTGTAGGGTGAGGGTGTATTAACCCCTGCCAGGTATGGTGACTAACTGAACAGCTTCCTAACAGTTTGAATGCAGGGTGTTGGTGGGGGAGGGGGGGGGGTGTGGTGGTTTTTAAAACCTCTTGTAGGACTAATATTTCCTTTTAGGAGCAGGAATTTTGTCCTGCTCTTTAGGCCAATGTTACACTCATTTAATCTCTCAACTCCCAGCGGCCTCAGGATTGCCTGGAAGGGTGAGTACTATTTTGGTTTCAAAACACGATTTTAACACTCTTCTTCACTTGCTGCCCTTAGGAGTTAGGGGCATAATCCACCTTTTGAGGGTTGGAAGGGGCTGGCCTGCGCCTGGGAGGCCATTGCAGGACGGAGGACAAATAAGGATGCTGAAAGAACTGGAGTTCAGGGTGGGTGGTGGTCTCACAGACTACAGCGCCCTCCTTCCTAAGGAGCAACCGTGCCGGGTAGTGGAGCTGCAAAGAAGGGGAGCACCCAAGCTCCCCGGGCAGCTCTTCTCCCTGTTACCTGGGCTTTCTCAGCCCGGTCAGTTCCTTCCCCTTCCCTGCCACTGTGCGTAACGCCCAGCTAGACTTTCAGCCTTGCCTGGGCTCACCTCCTCCCCTGTGCGCCTCAGCTACGCCCTGCACCACTGGCTCGGGGAGGGGGTGTTTGCAGCTGGAGCCTATGTTTCCGCCGTCTCTATGGCTCTGTGGCCGCTCTACCCCCTCACTTCCCCTCGCTCGGTGGTTGAGGCGGACAGAGCGTGTATACACAATGGGAGGAAGGCGGGCTGGAGCAGAGACCGGGATCACATGACCTTCCTGCGGTTCTTCCGCCCGCCATTTTACGTTTGGTCGCGGCGGCGCCATTAAAGCGGGAGAAGGAGGCACAGCCGTCCGGGCCGTAGCCGTCGCTTGGCGCACGAGCCACCGCGGTCAGAGCCGGCAGGCAGAAGCGGGTATCCGCGCGTGCCGGTCTCGCGCTCGCCGCGGCAACGTCATGTCGGAGCAGCAGTTCGGGGGGGACGCGGCGTCTGGCGCTGGAGGCGGCTCGGCGGAGCAGGCGGAACAGCAGGAGGGGATGGCTGGGGCCGGGACGGGCGGCGCGGAAGGGGGAGGTGGTGGCGGAGGAGGCGGCGGCGGCGGTGGTGGTGGCGCCGAGTCGGAGGGAGCTAAGATAGACGCGAGCAAGAACGAGGAGGATGAAGGGTGAGTAACGGCCGCGCGGCGCGTTTTCCTGCTGTTTACATCCTAGCGGACTGCGGTCTCTGCGTGCCCAGAGCGGGGCTGCTTCGGGAGATGCCGCGCGATAGCCACCGCTCCTGCCCGCCCAGTTCCCTACAGAGACTTCGTGCGCTTACAAGTGGGGGGCGCTGCCGTCCTCGAAGCGGCTGGCGGGACGATGTGAGTCGCCCGGGAAAAGTTGAGCAGTTGCCCTACCGACTGGCTGCACAGCTCCTCGCTCGCGCTCGCTGCGGTGTTGGTCTTAGGCCTGTATTTCCTATGTCTTCACTTCCTCTGGCTGCAGGATCGCGCCCTAATCCGCACCCCCCAGAGGCAGAGCAGAGCAGAGCAGGCGTAATCCATCCTGCACCAGTAAAAGCCACTCCGATACACTTCTGTGTGGTGGCCACATCCGCAGCCAGTTAACGCCCAAGAGTGCTTAAAGCTATCAGGAGTGGTTTTCGTTTTCAGTTTGCTTGTGCATTAACTGCTTCGGTTGTCGGCTAGTGCTGCTGTGAGCTGAGTTACATAACGCAGTGCTTAATGTACCTGAGTGCTGTTGTAATTGTGGATGGCACTGTAGTGAGGCAGCCTGGACAGTGTCAACCTGAGATTTAGTCAAAGCAACTGCTCAGCATCCCACGGTCAGTTACTGGTAGAACTGAAATCAGGATTGAATCCAGAATTGAATCTTTAATATGCTATATATCAGCTAGTGTTGTGAACTATTAGTATTTTCTAATCCACCTTCCTTAATTTGCACTCTGGGTGGTAAGCTACAGCAAAGCATCAGCAGCTTTCAATCTTCATTTGTTGAAAACCTTTTCCACGGTTTCGCCTAGTTCAAAACAGTATTTTCACACTTACGGCTGCCTCATATTTTATAGTTTTGTGCTCTGTTGATCATTGAAGGCACTACAATGAAAAGTTAATAGTAACAGTGAACTCTTTAGTGGACTTCATGCATTTTGACTCTTCTTGGGATAAAACCCTGATTAGAGTATTTTTTTGTCTTTTATTGGTTTTAATTTTTAGAAAATATATGGCATCTAAACTCAGTCACACCTGCTTTTCATTGCTCTGTGAAATAAGTGTTC
Source organism: Carettochelys insculpta (assembly GCF_033958435.1). Taxonomy (NCBI): domain Eukaryota; kingdom Metazoa; phylum Chordata; order Testudines; family Carettochelyidae; genus Carettochelys; species Carettochelys insculpta. The sequence continues at coordinate 124,694,982 of NC_134140.1, forward strand.
ACTGTGTTTTTCACTTGTTAGTCCTACCTACAGTGTCGGGCCACCATAAGTGAGGTGAATTATCATTCTGCTTGTAGCTTAATAGAATTATTAAATTCTAATTGCACCATCTTTATTGCCAAAGCAGCTTAGTTTTTAAATTGATTTTATAGGGCTTGTAATATGCTCTCTGTATCTTTAAACCATAAATATAAAACCCATAGCCATTAGCATCTTTTTAGAATAGATATCAGAGGCACCTGTATTAGTCTGTATCTTCAAAAACAACAAGAAGTCTTGTGGCACCTTATAGACTAACAGATATTTTAGAGCATAAGCTTTCACAGGCAAAGACCCGCTTCATTAGTCTATGAGGTGCCACAGGACTTCTTACTGATTTAGAATATAGCTGTGCTCCAAAATTTGTGCTGTTTAGAACACTTAAGACCGTTCAAAACTCTGGTGAAACCTAGCATTTGAGTCTGTGTGTACTGAGTGGTTGAGGTTTGGATGGGGTTATGTAGTCCTTAAATAACTGTAACTAGTACTAATTAAGGCAGACCTTTAAATTAGAATGGGAAGCCTGCTGCTGCTCTTATTGAAGAGCATCTATTCAGAATATCTGGAAAATCAGGCCACTTCCATTTAAGTATGGAACTGTAGGCATTGATGATAGACACATTTAGCCAGTGATCCTAGTTGGTGAAGAAAAAACTTAGTCTTTGGGAAGGTGTTGTAACATCAGGAAACTAAACTATAATTCAGGTGCAGGATTTTCTTTGCATTATCAAATGTGATACTTTAGAGATGCATTCTTGAGCCATAAACATCCATTTATAGCCCATTGATGTGGTACTGTGCTAATTGCTGTTTTAGCTTGTTTTTTCCCTTCAGTGTTTCTGGCTCCTTTGCTGATTTCCTTTTAATGGCCATTGTAGGCTCTTGCTCATCTTCAGGTTTAAGATACTTAGACAGCTGCTTGATAGTTAGCTGTAGCAATTTCACTAAAGCTTATACAAAGGTATAAATAAGATTGTAATCCTAACAAATGCTAAAAATTGAATTTTGTTCAGTTACTGTATTGGTTGGTTATTCTCCAGCAATTCAAACTCCTCCCCAAGGCTTTCTGAAGCGGCTGCGCCACAGCATAAAGAATGGTAAAACTTTACTCTTATTTCTAAATGCTCAAGGGCTCTGATAGCAATTAATTGAAAAGCATGTTGAGGGGTTTGGGGGCACCTGTCTGATATATATATATTTTTGTGCCATTAACTGGCACCTTTCTATTCCCAGAAGAAATTTTCAGTGTAGTAGGATATATGACTTGGGAAACTATAAAATTGTATGTCCAGGGTCTAATATATAGAGGCTTAAAAAAACTTAAATGGCATGTATTCTATGATTAGGTAACTACCATTTAGTAAATCAAGATGCCTTGTGTTAGTGTTTCTTTATGTTAAAATAGCTAAATATTGACTGAGTGGTGTTAATTGCATTTAATGTCTTTCTGATTTTCATCCTAATGCACTTTACCCTTTCATTTATTTCCAAGTAATATTAAGTTAGGTTTACTGAAAATAAGTCTTTTATTTTAACTGTTTCAAGGTGTCAGATTATAAGCTCTCCTTTTGGAAGAGGCAAAAGTCTTACTGAATTTGTTGTAAACAAGGTTGTCATTGTTTTTGTGAGATTCTCAGAGAAGTCAGTCTTTAATGTTCTGAATTCAACTGCTAATGCTTGGTATGAGACAAACAAAACATTTAGATATTTAAAAAAAAAAAAAAAGTGGATGGCACCATTCCATACTGACTCTCTGCACCAATATTCAAATCAAATTCATATGACTGAATGTGTTTTACCAACTGTTAATTAACATCTCATTTTAAAGTTTGTCTTGAATTAATACATAACATAAAATAATGTATGTGAAGTATCTCATTAAAGTTTACCTTTAACTATTAATTGAAATTAAATGCATCCAAAGTACCTTTGATTATGCCCTTCTATTACAGTTGCCAGTAATCTTTCTATTTCTAACTCCCTTTGTACACATCACCTCAATGAATCCTGGTCTGTAGTGTAGTTTGACTGTAGTAGAGATTATATATGTAAGATTGAATCAACATTTTTCTCGTAAGTGTCACCAAACCATAATTTAGAAGGTCTTCCATTAACTCCTTTTTCTAATTTGGAATGGCTCTCCTGCTCTCCTGTGATCTCACTGGTGGTGACATACCAGTTGAAGGGGAGAGAAGAAGACAGGTTTCTTTAGATGAGGATGACTTTCATATGATAGATCTTTCTCCTGCCCTCTGCAAACAAAGCTGTCTGTTGATTTCACACTCAGCTTCCACAATAGCGTGACTGAGAGCAGGGGATAAAAAACAGTTTTTTTTAAACTTCAAAAACTAGGCTCCAGACTCCTGGAACTTGAACTCTGGACTTCGGGGGGAAAAAAAATCTGTCGTTGTCTATTAGCAAATTTCATAACAGGCCTCTTACTGGAGGACCTAAGTACCAACAGTTTCTGCAGAATTAAGATTTTCTCTATGCCAGTTGTACCTGTGGAAGGCTTTATTGGTCAACCTACTTCAGTCTCTTGCTTCTGAGCAAAATTATAGTTGCAAAAGTGCAGTTTTGCCTGCATGTGTATTTTTAAAGGGCTTTTACCACCATAGCTATGTGTCACACTCAAGTTAAACCACATAAAATCTCTAACCAACATTGCTGTTCTGGCAAAAATTTATTGTATGGATCTGGCCTTAGTTTAAAGTTCCTGCAGTTGTCACAGTAACCTTCCAAATGCCATCTGGTTGTAAACTGATGAAGTCTAGTTTTACCCAGTCTGTATGCACAATTAAAAAGAGTCAGTTTGGAAATTGAAATTGACAATATCCCCAAAATTTCACTTCCTAAGCGAACACCCTTTAAATGATAAATAAAAACAAAGCTTCAGAAGAGATCTGCTCTCCCATTTGCCCTTTTTTTCAAGTAGGGAGCAGCATTGAGGAGAAATTGTCCATAAACAAGTATTGTCAGATGCACCAAAAAGTGATCTCTAATTTTGTTCCATATATTGGGCATTCCAAATAACTAGTGGCTTTAAAGACTTCCAGTGCTGTTCTCTCTCCCGCCCCCTGCCACTGTGATGACTGCTCTTTTAAGAAGTCATAAGTTCGGCTGCTACTCAAAGCCTTCTGTGCAGCGTTAAAACTCTCAAGTAGCATGCCATCTTCACATTGCTGCTTGGACGAGATAAACCCAGAAGCAGAGGCAAGCATTGTGGATATTTATGTGGGAGAATGATCCATGGGGAAAAGCTGGGGTTGGCAGACTTAGAGCAACAGAGACCGGATCGGCCATGCACAGAAACACTTTGTTAGGTAGGAGTAGAGACCAGAAATGATTTTCCTTCCAGCATCTTTAAATTTGTTGTCACTAGTCAGAAGTGGTTAGTCACCCAAGAAGAGATCTGGAACAGGCCTTACCTTTTTCACTCCTGTACATCTTTAAATCTCTAATCCTTATGTGTCTTCTCTTATTTTTAAAGGTTTTGTGACTTGGTAACCTTTCTTTTTATAGCGACATGGGTCTCTGCTCTGTAAATGCTGCTTCTGTTGAAAGATCTGTTGGGTGCATTTACACTGCACAATGACTGGCTGTAATGGTTCTCACCCATGCGAGTTGTCTGGCTTTCTTACTTCAATTCATATTGAAAGTAAGCTTCTGAAGTCTTAACAGTACAGTTTTAATTTGTAGTCAAGGTCCAGGAATATGCCTCTAAGTTATCCACTAAACCACTACTGAGGGTCTGTTACTTTGGAATTCGTGACTCTGTAGGGAAAGGTGATGGTCTGAGTTGCTGCAAGGCTTGATAACACTAGACCTGGAGGGTGTGCCTCCCCAAAGGGGGTGTGACATTTTGTAAGCGAGGCACTGTGCAATTGGTGCATCAGCACTCCAAGGAGTTCCACAAGCTGCGAGTTGCGTTAAAAATACTTGGTTTTATTCGCTTTAAACCTGCTGCCTATTAATTTCATTTGATGACCCCTAGTTCTTATAGGAACAAGTAAATAAGTTTTTATTATTCACTTTCTTCGCACTAGTCATGATTTTATTGACTTCTCTCACATTACTCCTTAGTCTTCTCTTCTCTTTCATCTGGAAAGTCCCAGTCTTCTTAATTTCTTCTCATCTGGCAGTTGGTCGAAACATCTAATCAATTTTGTTGCCTTTTCTGAACTTTTTCCTGTACGAATATACCATTTTTGAGATGAGGCAACCATATCTGTATGCAATATTATAGGAGTGGGTGTAAAATGGATTTATATAGAGGCAATAAAATATACTCTTTTATATTTGGTCTTTTACAATTATTCTTATTATGTTTGTTTTTTTTAATTGCTGCCGCACATTGAGTTTGTTTTCAGAGAAATATCCACAATGACTCCAAGATCTCTCGAGTAGTAATAGCTAATTTAGTCTCCAACATTGTATATGTATATTTGGGACTATGTTTTCCAAGTACGGTAGACCTTCAAGTTATGCAGGGGAGCCAGGGATGGGGATGGTGGGCTTGAACTAGATCCCTGTGTGTGTTTGTTTTGGGGGTGGGGGGGGAGTTGAACTGGAGCCATGCATGAGGGGTGGTGAGCTGGAGCCGGAGGCGGGGGTAGGGGGTGAGCAGGAGCTATGCGTGAGTGGTGAACAGACTTGGGGGGAGGTGGGGGCTGAGCTGGGGCCGTGTGGAGATAGGAGGGTTGAGCCCGGTGGAGAGTGAGTTAAGCGCATCTGGAAATCACGCGTTTCCAGGACTTGCTGTAGGGAGCAGGATTGCGTACTCTGGGCTCCTGTACTCTGAGACCTTACTATATGCATTACTTTGCATTTATCAACATTAAACTTCCCCATTACTGCCTACATCATGGTTTCCCAAACTCGGGGGTGTGAAGAAATTCCAAGGCTGTGTGAGGTGACCCAGTCTCCTTCCCCCCCCGCCCCCCCCGGCTTCATTCCCCTACTCCAAGAAAGGTCCAGCCTTTGCTTCTGGCTCTCAGCCCCTGCCATTTTACAGGGGTGACCTGGCACAGCTGCTATAAAAAGCAGGCAGCTGGCGAAGGCCCAGGTGGAGCTAGCTGCCTTCTGCCAATGAGAGTGAGTGTGGGTTGTGGGAGAGGAGGAAGATGGGGTTAGAGGGGAGCTGGGGGGTGCCTGGTTTTGTAGAAGGGCAGGGGAGGGGCTCGGGTGGCTGGCAGGGCGCAGGCGGCTGGTCCTAGCAGCATGGGGTGTGGGTGGCACAGGCTGGTGGGCAGGTGGCTGGCCCTTGCAGCTTGAGTTGGCAGGGGGTGCAGTTTGCCTGTGGCTGGTGGGTGAGCAGCTGGTCCTGGCAGCATGGGGCTTGGATGGCTGGCGGGCAGATGTATGGCTGATCCTTGTGGCTGGTGGGCAGGCAGGCAGGTGGCTGGCCCTGGTGGCTTGGGGCTTGGGTGGGCAGCTCTGGCAGTGCGGGTCTCAGGCAGGTGGGCAGCTGGCGTGGGCAGCTCTGGAGGCTGCCACAGGGTACGTGCAGCTGGCCAGCTGGGGTTGTCAGGCAACCACAAGGGGGCCAAGAAGAATAATTTGTGCTTATTTTTAGTTTCAAATAAAATTTTTGTCAAGTTTTGTGTTTATTTTAAATTAGAAATTGATCTTTTTTTTTGTTAAATGGGGGTTGGATGATGGTAAAGAAGTGAGGGGGGGGTGTGAGGGTTTCTCAGAAATCAAAAGGGGGGCATGATGCCAAAATGTAGGGCAGTGGTTCTCAAACTTATTTGTCTTGAAAGCACTAATCCTAGGAAGGGCTTCTAGTACTATTCAGTAGAGATCAAGTACTGTTGGAACAATTTATGAACAGATGGTGAGGAGTAGGTCTGCTGGGAATTAATTCAGCATTCATATTATTTGGTGGGTGAATATTTTTTAGTCACTGGTATTCTGAATGTAACATCTCCTGAAGGCATCAGCCTCTGTCCATTGCAGTTGGATAGGGATTAGATAAATTAAAGTCTGTGCATTCCTAAGGTTCTGGCTAACACAGAAAAGTTCTGGAAGTAAATAGTCGTGATGGTCAGATGTGTATATGCAGTTTTGCTTTAAAGGTGTTGGTTAGTATATTGTATATGACATAACTCATGCTATGGATTGTTGGTATATATATTATGTAAACTGAATACAATAAAACCTCTGTTATCCTACATGTTTGGCCCCCGGGGTGGAGTGGTGGGTGGGGAGGGAAGCCTTGGGATGCTGGATAATAAATCTTGTGTTTGTATATGCATTTGTAACATAGCAGAGTTTGCATTTATATTTTGTGCAGAGGAACTATTCTTGGGATTTCTGGAATAAAAACAGTCTCTTGTGGAAATAAGTTTTAGTTGGAGTAATAGAGAACTAGGTCTAGTCGGAAATGTCTTTGCAGATTTGGATTTTGTTTTCTCGTGGGTGGTTTTTTTTTTTTTGCTGGGCTGGGTACAAATAATATTTGTCTAGTAGTTGTAGGAAAGATTACATTGACAGGCTCACTTGGTTAAGATAATTAGATCCAACCATTAAGTGCTTCCTTTTGAGAAGCTAAGGCATATGGACTTTTCACCCCTTGTTTCCTAACTCCTTAGCTTGGAAACAAGTCATTCTCCCAGTGCAATATAGTATACCTTCATTTTTACAATAAAAATCAAATTTAGATGAACCTAACTACGTTAAGTCGCATAGCCAATGCGATTGGGAAAACTATGGATTTGGAGCTTGTTTGGGCACTTATTTGGGAAAATCATGTGACCTCATGAGTATATAATTTTATAAATTTATTATGAGTCTGAGTGTATAACTTTAGAGACGTGCATCGGTATTGATTACTTCCCTTCTATGTGAGTAAGCTGTCCCCAACTTGATAGAGTTCTTTTGTCTGGGAGCATAATTAAATGCAAACTAGATATATTTTTATGCATATCCAACCCAGATTGGGATATACAGCTTCAGTAGGTAATCTGCACCTACTTTTGTGTGTTAATTTTGAAAGTAATTATTTAGTAATGACAATTTAACAGTTGAACCCTTGTAAGGCTGCATAAGTACAGATTAGAACAGAATGTGTCTGGAAGGATCTTCAGTGGTGGGGGTTGTATGAATTAGAAAGAATCCACCTTGCCTGTTCAGCACCTACCTTGAATTTGTAGGGCTGGCAACTTTATAAGTCTTATTTGTAAACTAAGTAAGTGACTGGAATACAAATACAGAACTCAAAATGTCACTTTTAAATAGATTTTTCAGGATATATTCGCACTGGTTGCTAGTTTGAGTGGGGCCACTTTCTGGAAAAAAAAATACCTGCATGTCAAATATAAAAGATATTAACAAATTAATAATCTTGTCTTTACAGGAAAATGTTCATTGGAGGTCTTAGCTGGGACACTACAAAGAAAGATCTGAAGGACTACTTCTCCAAATTCGGTGAAGTTGTAGACTGCACTCTGAAGTTAGATCCTATCACAGGGCGATCAAGGGGTTTTGGCTTTGTGCTTTTTAAAGAGTCTGAAAGTGTAGATAAGGTAGTGTCATTCTCTAATCTAATTTATTAACCTTTAAATGAACAGTACAGAAACTCATTGAAATAAGGTTTGTGTGTGCATCTACGTAATCTGTAAGATACAGCTTTGAGAAGCGATATTTTTCTAGAGGCCGATTCATTGAAATGTTTTTATGTCAGCCATCTAGCTGACATTTCCAACTAATTGACAGTGAACAGCATCTCCTGAAGCATGGTTTCATGTCTTTCACTTCAGGGAAGTTGCTCTTTGCATGTCAGGCTATGGTTCCTCTAAGCCTGCACAGCTTCCCATTAAACCCTTAATGGGGCTTTAAAGCCTTGCACAGGGGCTCAGGGCTGCAGCAGGGGGAGAGACCTGTCCCCAAACCCCAAAGCTGCCAGTCAGGGGAGAGGGGCCCCTTCCTGCTGGCTCTAGCCCAGACCTGCTGCCACTGGCAGAGGGACACCCCTTCCCCCCCCCGCCCCCGCCCAAGCACAGATTTGCCATACCTGGAGCAGCTCTGTGCTGGGGCTGGCAGGGAAGAGTCCAGCTGCAGATCCTAGTCATGGGGCTCCCTGTGCTGCCCCTGCCCTGAGCAATGCCTTCACTCCCCCTCAGGCCAGTGGGAATTGGAGGCAGTGCTTGTGGGCGAGAGTGATGCACCGTTGAGTCTCATCCCGCCCCCGAGCTGGCCGTTTCCAGGATGCAGCATAGTGCACCAGTACAGGCAGGCACAAGGCAGCCTGCCTTAGTGGTGCTGACCAGAAGCTGCCTCAATAAGTCCAAGCACCAAACATCTGCTCCCCACATCTCTTGCCCCAGTCCCCACCCAAAATCATACACCTGCTCAAAGCCCATCCTCCTTTCTGCTTCCCACACCACTCATCCCAGTCCTGCTCCAAAGCCCATATCCCCAGCTGGAGACCTTACCCCTTTCTGTGCCCCAACTACTTGCCCCAGCCCAGAGCCCCTATTTGAAGCTGAATCCCCATTTAGATCCCTCGGTCAGCCCCTTGGCCCTACCTCTGCCACTGTGAGTGGAATGACTTTTGCTATGTAATACGTCACCTTCACATTGGTGCACATAATGTAAGTCATTCTGCACATGGGCATGAAAAAGTAGAGGGAACACTGAGGTCAGGCCATAGTCTTTTTCTACACTGTAAGGGTAGGTTGTGTAATCTGGTGCCTCTTGTCATAAGGGTCTCTGTAGACTGATTTAGTAACACCACCTCCCTGTGCAGCGTAGAGTCACTGGCAGTGTAATTAAGTTGATGCAGTTCAGTGTAGTAGACAAAGGTTTTATTGGCTCTGAGGGACTATCCCACACTGACAATAGTATTAATACAAGTGAGGGGATGTACTACTGACATCAGGAGCCAAGTGTGCATGAGCAAATAACTGCAATGGGTGTATGTCAACTGAAGTTAGGTTGACGTAATTTTATAGTTTAGACAAGGCTTTGGAAGCTGAAGTAATAAATGCTGTCAAAAAATCTTAGGTATCCATAAGGACCTTTTTGATTTTCACACACATGCGCGCACACACGAAAAAACTGGCTTTTACAAAAGCTATTTAGTAGGTACCAATTTTCACCTGAATATTGGACCTCTCAAGTGCCTGAACATATGACTGTTGAGAAAAACGTATACGTTTTTAGGTAGATGTGTTCATGTTAATACATTAAAGACAAGGTGGGTGAGAGAATAACTTATTGGACCAGGTACCTGAGCTAGCTTTTGAGCTACTCTGTTTATTAGTAATTCTAATATAATGGGACTAACATGGCTAGAACAACATTGTAAATGATAATATATTAAGTTTGATTGTGAGACTGTTAAAGGAGTATAATTTAATGTAATGGAAAATGTGTATGTACTGTTACTGCAGTATTCCAGATAGAAATTACATCATTATACTGCTTTTACACTCTCAGTAGTCTGACTTTGTTCTGTTTGTTGCCCTCCTAGTCTTGCAATGTTAACCCCCATTTTTACCCAGAAAATGGAAATCAATTAATAAGTGATCGATTTCTGGGGAATTTTAAAAACAGAAAAAACAAGGGGCTGTGGTTATTTGCTGTTGTGGAACTCTCTCTTCAATAAGAGCAATCTAGTTCACGTGATTTAAACAGATGGTGGTTAACAAACTAAAGGTAGAAGAAAGTGGTATGATCTTTCTCTGGCTTCCTTTTAGTGTGCCTTCCTTGAATACTGTGTCCCTAATTTTCTTTTATAACTTTGGAGCCAAGTACTTATGTTAAGGGTTTGGGGAGAAAACACATAGTTGTGTATGTTGGCTCATACTGGAGACCTAGTATTTAGTTATGCACTTGTAATGCCAGTATCTAGTTAATGCTGTATCTTTTGGCATTACGTTTTATCAAAAACTTACAGCAAAGCTTTTAGTTAGAGAAGTCAAAATGTTTTTAACTTCAAATTTTGTAGGTCATGGACCAAAAAGAACATAAACTGAATGGGAAAGTGATTGATCCGAAAAGAGCGAAAGCTATGAAAACAAAAGAACCTGTCAAAAAGATTTTTGTTGGCGGACTATCTCCAGATACACCTGAGGAGAAAATAAGGGAGTATTTTGGAGGCTTTGGTGAGGTATGTGAGAAGAGCTGTTTAATCAACTTCTGTTTTGAGTAGTTCTGACATTGAAACATTCTGAATATGTCAGTGATACTATTTTAAAGCAGGTTTTTAAAATTTTGGGGCTTAATATAATTTGCTTGGGTAGTGTATAGTCTGAAATATTGTAGACTAATTGGGACGCTAATCTTGGTTTGTAAAGCAGTCAGAGTTGCCTTGAAATTATTCATCTGATGGGCTGATATCTTTTGGAAAGGGAGTAAACTATTTCTAACTTTATTTTCTCACTTTTATCTTTATGGGGGAATTTGGGCAAAGTAGCTTTTGTGCTTGTGCTGGTAATCTTCTATAAACCTGGTTTAAATGGCTCTGTTTCCCACTGACTTGTCAAATCTTGCTAACATGAATCTTTTAGTCTACATCAACACAACAGTCAAGAAACATGGTCACCATCTGGTTGTGCTCTACTGGTTTTAAGGGTGGAAGGGCAGGGGGTCCCTCTAACTGCGGAGTTACAAGTATAGTTCAACTTTTTAATGTACTATGGACCTTAACTGAACTACATTAAATTGAAACCTGCTTTATAACCAGGGTAAGGAGATACGTTGTATGTTTTTACTTAAATTGGTGTAATTGCAATCAGGTTCTTAAACCCAAGGTCTAAAATTCTTCTTGTACTATGTAGTTTTAATACCAAGCTACATCTTCTGGAAATTAGAAATACTTAACCTTATTTGTCTAACTATAAATATGTCAAGGGCAAGTTGAGAATAAGTATTGATCAGTTTAAACGTTTTACATGTGCACAGTAGTCTTGCAAACCTCTTTGAAAGGGGAGATCAATGTCACAGTTGATCTAAGTATGCTATTCCTGAAGGAATTGTGAGCCACTGTGCATGTGCCAAATCCCCTCTCCCCTGTAGTCCTGTGGCACCTTATAGACTAACAGGTGTTTTGGAGCATAAGCTTTTGTGGGCAAAGACCCACTTCGTTAGATGCACGACGAAGCGGGTCTTTGCCCTCGAAAGCTTATGCTCTGAAATATGTTAGTCTATAAGGTGCTACGGTACTACTTGTTCTTCAAGATACAGACTAACACAGCTACCTCTGATACTCTCCCCTGTAGGTTTCTTTGCTTCCCCACAAAGAATGACAGGGAAGCCACAGGTGAGGATTGGTGCTAGGACTGCCCATAGGCAAGGCTGGGGAGGTGGAAGCAGGGGAGGAGCATTGCTTCCTCATACTGAAGAAACGCGTGGGGACACATTCCATTGTGCACATCCTTCCCCTGCCTCCATTTCGGTGTGCAGTCGCTTGTCCCCATCTCCTGGTTCCTAGTACCAGTTGTGAGCCCCTTCTGTGCTCTGGGAGCCATCCTGATTTGTTTTTCCTAATAGTGAGGGCCTGCAGTGGGGCAGGCGAAGGGAGCATGTTGGGGTGGAGAGAAGGGGCAAGTGGAGAGGCAATAGGACAGTGAATAGGGAAACAAGACTGGGATGTGAAAGTGGGGGAGTGTAGCAGGAACCCGGCATGTGACACAGCTCCTTCGGGAGGAGTAGTGTGTTGTTTTTTTCATGAGGTCTTGCTATGAATTTGAATACATTTTCAAGAAAATTCAATAGAAATTGAAAAATACTGTGAAGCAGATTACCTGGTAAGAGCCATGAATGATGACGACAGTGTAAATTAAAAATGCATATGAGAACATGAAATATATATTTCCTTTTCTATGGGTGGTGAAATGTATCTCACTTTGTTTCCATGTATGGTAGGAGCATAATGCGTGTGCATGAAATATGCTACATGCATATGTAACATCAGCAGACTGGGGTTGCTGGTACCAGGGATTGAACCTGTGATCATACAGGCTAAAGCCCTGTGCTCTACTGCATATAGGCCAGCTGGTTCTCGGCCAAGGCTGTAGAACAGAGACTTCACTCACCCTAGTATGAGGTCTCAGTGCCTCTGGGTACGACATGCTTCCCTGGGCTGAAGAAGCATGTCCTGAGTTTCTGAGACCTTCCAGCAGTTCTTCCTGGCCAATGCACCAATTGTAATGCCGACAGACCTGGGTTGCCGGCCCCAGGGATTGAACCTGTAGTCATAGGAGCTAAAGCCCTGGGTGCTATTGCATGAGCTAAAGGCCAGCTGGCTTTCAGCCAAGGCTGCAGAGCAGAGACTTCACTCACCCTAGTATGAGGTCTGAGTGCCTCTGGGTACTACACATATATCAGCTAAAGGTTAAATAAGTTTATTTAACTACATGAGCTATGCAGATGTAACATGATTTGTTTTTTATAGTAAAATGTGAAGAGTTGTTAAGAATGACATTGAAATATAGTGATTTGTGTTCACTAGGTGGAATCTATAGAGCTCCCTATGGACAACAAAACCAACAAAAGGCGTGGATTCTGCTTTATTACTTTCAAGGATGAGGAACCAGTGAAGAAAATAATGGAAAAAAAATACCACAACGTCGGTCTTAGTAAAGTATGTTAAAAATCTTACTAGAGGAATTTAAATTGCTTGTGGTAACAGAGCAAACAATCTTGTGTGTTAAGAGCTATCACCATTTTATTTGTGGTGATAATTTGAAATATATGGTCTAGCTATAAGGGAGTAGTTTAGCTCATCAGTGTTTGTCTACATAGGCACCAGGTATACTTGGTTCTTGATGTGTGTTGGGAACCACTTGTTCATATTTTCCTCGTAATGAGAGAATCTGGGCTGTATGCCACTCTTACTTCCAGCAAGTTTGTTGCCTTAGACACTTTACCATCCTTTTTTCATTCAGAGGCCTGGCAACAGCATACTCGCTTATTCCCAAAGACCTGAGTGGTAGGCTTAGTGCACCAAACGTCCCTACCTCCCCTACTTGGGGTGAGACTTTAACCCTCGTCTCCTTCAGGGCCCACTACAGCTTCCTTCAAAAACTCTGGAATTTTTGCCGCCTTATACCACATACTTTATGTGTAGTTTTGGAATGCATTGTTTCTTTCAATCCATGTCATACTTGCATCCTACTTTAACTGTTCAGCCATTTGGAAATGCTTTCTTGTTAGTCAGTCCTTAATTTTACTGAGTTTCATCCCATTTATCTTAAACAAAATGGAAACATAAAAGTGGAAACATGCTTACTAGTGGATCCTGAACTATATAGTTCAGAAGCTACATTGTGTGAGTATGGCCAACAGCAAAAAAAAATAAAATGAAAGCTGAAGTCTTACGTGGTTTTTTTTAATTGCTGATAGCTAAATTGAATGCTCAAAACATAGTTGAGTAAAACTAGTATGGTTTTCATAATTCAAATCTAGTCCAAACTTTCTAAGGCTATAAAATTTGTCAATGAGATGAAAAACTAAAGATGGAAACAAAAGGAATCATTTAGATTAAATTTAAGTATTAGCGTCTGCACCAGAAGTGATGAGAACAGTTTGTCACTGAATTTTTACGCACTATCAATTCATAGAATGCTAGAACTGTAAGGGACCTCAGGAGGTCATCAAGTCACTTCCCTGCCATCTTGGCAGGACCAGACACCATCTATGTCATCCCTGTTAGATATTTATATCTTATAGACTCTCCATCGTTAGATATTTAACAACCCTAGGGAATTTATTCCTATATTTAACTACCGACAGGAAACTTTTCTTAATGTCCAACTTAAACTTCCTTTGCTGCAATTTAAGCCCATTGCTGCTTGTCCTGTCATTCAAGGCTAAGGAGCATCATATTTCTCCCTCCTCTTTTTAGGTAGACAACTATTTTTATTTTGGTTATTTGTTGTTTTTCGTAAGTCTCCAGTGTGATCATTTTTAAGTCTGTGTTCATCTATTGGCCAAAGTACCAACTTAGTCAGTTAGCTATAAATTACTTTAAAGACTTATTTTTTTTCATGATTAGGTTTGATTTTAATTTTGTTCATCTTCTAGTGTGAAATAAAAGTAGCAATGTCAAAGGAACAGTATCAGCAGCAACAGCAATGGGGAAGTAGAGGAGGATTTGTTGGAAGAGCTCGTGGAAGAGGTGGTGGTAAGCATGTGCTCACTTGTGTAGTAATTTTAGAAGGGTGGCTGTTTCTTTCAGCTTTGTAATTTTTGGCAATTTACTACTGTGCTTCAGGCCCCAGTCAAAATTGGAACCAGGGATACAGCAACTACTGGAATCAGGGATATGGCAACTATAGCTACAACAGCCCCGGGTATGGTGGTTATGGAGGGTATGACTACACTGGTTACAACAACTACTATGGATATGGTGACTATAGCAGTGAGTACTGAGCTTTCTATAGAAAATGTTATCTGACTTCTTTTAAACTTGTGGACTGAGAAGGGATGTCGGATGATGAGGTATCCAATGGATATTTTAAATTGTGGTTAGTGTTTAATTTCTTGGGAGCCAGAACCAAAAATGTAGCCATATTTGTGCTTTCTCCCCACGTTCTCATAGAAACTTGGTTTTTGGCTTGACCTTAAACCTTAAAGCTTGACAGTTTAGCACTTGTGACAGCAGCTGACCATATGTGTTGCTGGCACATACCTGGTAGCTGCAGGTTTTTTCAATAATTGTCCCTTCTTTTGGGGGCTTCTGTATATTCCCACTTTTGAGATTGAGCTGTGTGAAAGTGTGTCAGAAAGCCACACCAACTGGAAGCTTTACAAGATAACTCGCTCTATTTTATGTTTCCCAGTTGCCTCAGATAATGTGTCGCTGCAGATTAGGGAACCTGCTTTTGTGGCCTCAACACTAAATTGCCCTATAGCCTATCCTCATTCTTTCTTCACTAGCTTTTACTGTGGCATAGGGTACCTCAGAGTAGATGACCCTTTCCTTATCCTTTCTTGGAACTGTGTTGGGCCTTAATCCCTGCAGAGGCTTTAAGATTTGTGCCTACTTTGTATACCTCCTATGCATGAGTGAAACCAGTCTGGTAAAGCCAGAGTTTCCCACTTGCTTACAACTCCCTCCCCTGCACTGAAACCCTCATTTTGGCCTCAC